>NC_053417.1:22963705-23301205 GCF_016859285.1 Xiphias gladius | reverse complement strand
CTTTTTCCATAAAACCACACCAAACACAATAAAACTTGTTAATTAGTCAAAAGTAGAGGTCCTGGTAGGTGGATTTTTTAAAAACTCTGGACAGAGCTCGGCTAGCTGTTTTCCCTTGTTTCCAGTCTTTACGCAAAGCTAAGATAACTGGCTGTTGGCTGTAACTTCACATGAAGTGTGCAGACATGAGAGAGATGTCAATCTCCTCATCAAACTCTCGAACAAAGCGAATAGGGCTATTTCCCAAAAACTGTCAGATTATCGCTTTAAGCTATGTGGCTATACCCACGACATTTTGGATCTCACATTTGACCTGCTAGGGAAAGACCCTGGATCATTCTCGAGACAACTTCGGCCCAATCTAGCTTCCCCTGAATGCTCGTGGGGGCTGAGTCGCTGTTTATACCACTGAGGGTGATTTACATTTGGCTGGAAAACTGATTTACGTCTGCTGTGTTCTGCAGAAGGGGAATTGGATACATGTGAGAGGGCAGACAACTTCACTGAGCATTTTTTGTCATGACTGTAACAGCAGGGCGAGGAATTTGACTTGTGCAATGTGTTGGTCTCTGTGTTACAATGTGAAGTTGATGTCGCACCAGCCTGGGGCTGCAGCAGGACTGTTGGCTGCTCCACGTTTTCTCTTGGGTCTGATGATGATGATGATGATGATGATGATGTAGCTTCTGGGCTAGATGAAGAATGAAGAGAAAAATAATAATAACTACGTATAATTGCCGTAGAATCAAAATGTGTATGTATGTTACCATAAACATGTTTTAGCTTAAGTGTATGGTAATCTGATAAATCTTCTGATTTTGAAAATTGTGCTTTGATAACAAACATAGTTATTATTATAAGGAGGGTGTGATGCCAGGAGTTTTCAAAGACATATGAATTTGAATTACCCTTGAGACCAACATTATCAGTCATGAAAGAGTGAGAACAGTCTATATTGCTTGTTATTTTATTAGATTTGCTGTTACCAATTGTGGTGCAGGTATTCTCTGGTTTTGAGCTGTTTTGACTATTCAGTCTAGCTCCTGCTTAAAATGTCATGGAAAAACACTCCAAAAAATATTTTGACATTTTTGCATATAAGGTATTTTTCTTGCCAAGCATAAGATATTCCCTCATGTCTGTCGAATCGCTTAGCTTAGCACAAATAAGCCTGTCAACATCCCTAAAGCTCACTAATTAACACTTTGTATCTTGTGTATTTTGTGTACGAATTAACGAAAGAAGCTATAACGTGTTATTTTGTGAACTTTAAAGGTGCTAGTAGGTGTATTTTGGAACTTCGCACAGCCAGGTTAGTTGTTTCCCCCTGCTTCTGGTCCTATGCTAAGCTTAACTAACGGGCTCCTAGCTGTAGCTTCCTATTTAGCTAACAGACAAGAGCGTGGTATAGATCTTCTCACTCTCACGGGAAAAGTAAATAAGCATATTTCCCAAAATATAATCTATTTTTATAATCCACAGGCACAATGATAACAAATGCAAGCTTTTGAAAACAGCTTCCGAACCAGATATCGGTGAGCCACTATGATATTTAGACATCTTACTGTAAACTTAAACACGTTATAACTGACTTTTTTTGACCAACTGGGGGCAGCGTAAACAAGTTGTAAACAAAACACTGACATATCACTTTTTAAGTTGTTACAGCAAACTGGTTAGCAAACAATTTAGAAATCCAGCAGTTACATAGCAACATTCTTATTAATTTGGAGTCGTGTTTGTATCTACCTAACAAATGTTAGTCCAATACTGACTCTCTTTTAGCTCCATTTTTGGTCTCTACCAACTCCTGAGGGTAATATCTGTCTCTTTAGCTGCTAAATGCTCAACGGTGTTTTAGTCGCTAGTCTAGTGGCTAGTCGCTAACTTTGTCTAATTGTTTGGTGCTAAGTAAGACTGTGCAATGGGTTATTCTCAGAGCTTTTCACTGTAAACAGCTGGCTGCTATGGCCAAAAGCGATGCTATGAGAGTGGTGAGAGTGACCCAAAATTGTGGAGTTGCAGGCCGGGCTAAACAATGAGCTGAAACTGCTATAAAGCTCTGTATAGCTGATGGGAGGCAGCAGATTCAGGGGAGAATTCTGTATAGGTTCATCACTACAAGCAACCTCTTTCACACTGTTTTCACAGCTCACATTAAATTTGATACATTGTTAAACAAATTTAAAATATGTAAATAAAATGAAAATCTCCATTTTTAGCCACTAAGATGTCAGAAAGCTTCATCTCCTGAGAGGATAATCCACCACTTACTGGATTGTGGTCAGCTGTTCCTGGAGCTGTAAACATTGCCTCTCATTGATTGGGTAGTAGCTAAAAAAGACCATTCCTATCAGCAGGAGTGCGATGGGGACAGGTGAAAACAGCACAATCAGAGCCGTCACCACTCCGTCACCATGGTTACACGCGCCCGCTCTGTAACCCACAAACCTACAGAGAAGGAGAAAACAAAATGTGACGGATCAACAGATGCACATGCATAACACATAAAGTGAGTGGATGGAAGATTGACTCACTGTAATATCATGGTTGAGATGCCAACAGACAGGCCTCCCACCAGCTTAACGCAGAAGGCATAACAGGAGAAAAACAGAGGCTCCAGGTCCTTGTAGGAGGGATGTCTCGCGGCAAAGTCGTCCACCACATCTGGGAGCATAGACCTTTAGCCATAGACAGATTATGAGAAAGTGGGCGCCATATAAAATACCGTCCACCCTTCTACATAGGAGCAATATCCCCACACTGAGAGTCACAAAACATTGTTTGCACTTTGTTCTTCATTTTGTGTTTCTTTGTGATTGTTTTCCTTCTATTTTGGCTATAAACATCTTGCAACTCTTTGTAGTCATTCTGTGTCCCTTAAGGGTATTTTGTTTCTCTTTGTAGCCATCTTTGTGATTATTTTATGTCTCTTCTTAGTTGTTTGTATGGTAGTTTTGTCTCTTTGCAGTTGTTTTGTGTCTGTTTGTCGTCGTTTTTTTCCCTCTCCAAAAGCTGACATATCACATGTGTCGATTTAGATGAGGAGAACAGACCGGTCAACAAAATGCATCAATGTTAGAATATTCATCACTGGCCAGGCCAGGTAGAGGAGATGTGAATGATTCATGTGCACATTCAGCTCTGATACTGATTAGATCTGACAGGGGCCTTGGAGAGCACTGAGAGCTTTGTGTCCTAGCAGGGAGCTGACTCACCATGGTAGCAAGAATACAGTCGCCACGCTGAATCCCATCAAAATGCACATAGTCATGAAGACTGGCAGGTTACTGGGAACACAGGCAACTATGATGACTGCGGGGATGAAGAGCTGAGGGAGACATAAACAGGCCTCGCAGGTAAGAGGGAGATTTAAGGTGTGGAAAATGACTCTTATCACTCAGATTACTGATTTCTCACTGAGAGTCCGATGAAAACTGTGGCCTTTTTTCCTATTCTCAGAAGAACTGCTTGCCACAGAGGAACCGCTACTGAGGCAGAAGCCTGTGGAAATTTCGAGACCGTTTCATTTGGGTCATGCACTTTGTGAAATCCTTAGAAGGCTACTGAAAAGCTGAGTGTGTGATTCTTGTTAGTTGCATCTTACAAGTAGAGCCAGGAGGAGGTACTGGAACTCGGCTCCCAGCCCAGCGGCATGACTGCAAAAAAGCGCAAAATTACTCCAGGACATCTGAGATAAAACAGATGGAGAACACAAAATTAGAATATAATATGGTTTGATTACCATTAAATACATAATTTGAAAAGCATAAAACAAAAAAACGAAGAGATAATTAGGATTATTAGATAATGAGTTTCTGTGCTTCATCAGAGCGTCATCAACGTTTGGAGGGATGCAGCACAGCCAATGGGTGCTTGTACCTGAAATGCAAGAGCACTAAACACAAAGCCAAGCACCAGTCGTTGATAGGGAACGTGGCATATCAGCATCTTCAGCGAGGTCAGATAGGATGGTCGTACTTTGTCGCCAGAGCAGAGAGGGGCTGAAAGAAAAACCAAAATGAGGCGTCAAGGAAGGGGGTTGTGAAACACCAGAAAAATGCACAACCCATACTTAGAATGAACTTTAGTTTAAATGAGAAAGGTTTCTGATTGACGTGTTACCAGATATTGCCGAACCGGAAAACATTCTGATGACCAATCTACTCCAATTTTATTTACAGTATTTGATTGTTGACCGCCGGCCATTTCTGACTCACCCTGCTGCTCCTTCACCCCAAGGAAGAGAACCAGGCTGCAGAGGAAGAACAGAGCACCCATGACCAGAGCTGAGGTCAAGAAAGCCTTTTGCTGGGGGGCAAAAACACACATTAAACCTTTACATATAAAGCATATTATGCCATCTACAAACACATGCCGAGAGCCATACAAACACAAGTAAACAGTCCTCCCTATTTAAAATTTGTGTTATTCAGTTTTGTAGTCTTCATTTGTTTGGGATTACTCTACCTTTAGATCATGTCAAGTTATTCCACTATTGTTTTACAACATTATTATTATTAACAATTTTATGGTTAGTTATGATAATTTTAACTCGTCCCTAAAAGAAAATTTTGACATTTTGGTCAATAGGCAATATTTTCTTAGAGGAAAAGCTTGATACCACTGTCATATCTGTCTGATAGCTTAGCATATAGAAAGACAACAGGGAAAAAAAGCGCACCTGGCTCTGTCCATAGGTTAAAAAAAACCTGCCTGCCAGCACCCGTGAAGCTTACTAATTAATATGCTACATCTTCTTGTTCAATTCTTACCAACTTTTAAATATTAAAGATATAATGTTGAATGGATTGTGAGACAACAGGCCCCTAGGCACTGTCCCCCACCCAGACTGAAAGAGACACAAAACGGACATGACATCTCTTTGAGGTCTTTTTGAGTGTCTTTATGGTTGTTTTGTGTCTCTTTATGGTGGATGCATGTCTTGTTGTGGTAGTTCTGAGTCTCTTTATGGTCCTTTTGTGCCTCTCTGTAGTCATTTAAGTCTCTTTTTACTTATTTTGTGACTCTTTGTCATCATTTAAGTCTCTTTTTACTTTTTTTGTGACTCTTTGTCATCATTTAAGTCTCTTTGTGGTTGTTTTGTGTCCCTTTGTGGTAGTCTTAAGTCTCTTTCTAGCCATTTGATTCACTTTCCAACCAGAAATGTTAACAGTCACTTCAATAGATTTTAGGTTTTCTCCGGTTTTCTAATTTTAATGTTAGGCTAAGCTAATTGTCTCCTGACAGTGGCATCAGTTCCTACAAACTTTAAAAAATTCCTTCCTCCCTCATCGGACATTTTCTTCCTTTGTTACTTACCTCGTTTTAAAACCGTAATGGTTTGTTTTTGCAAACACACGTCTAATTCCATTAAATCCAATCTGTTTCCCCTAAACACTGGATAGTTGTGTAATAACTAACAACAAAAGCCTGAGTTGCAAACATACAGACGAACACACAACAATGTCCATGTCAAGCTAAGAACAGTAAATTACAGGGTAACAAGATATCCCTGGGACTCTGTGAGTACAATACCAAAGCAATGCTGCTAGACTGCTAAAGAAATATGAGTGTAATCTCAGCTAGAGTGGCCACTTTTAGGTAATAATTTTAAGTGCAGTTTCTACCGTTTCCTGAAGGGATGCAGTCTGTGGTGAAGGTGTGCTTTGAGGCGTTTCGTGGGCCTGGTCCAGCTGTTGACAAGCCTCCTGCTTCTCTGTGTTGTACACAGATACAACCTGACCTTGAATTATGGAAGCCAGCAGCATTGCCAACATCTCCGCACTCATTCCTGGACAGAGGTGCAGAGAAGGGGACAAGGAGTGTGATCAAGCCGAGGGAGATCCGGATCCACATTCTCATTGGTCTGACCCGGGGATAAGGATAAGGATGTGAGATATGAGTGAGTCTCGGTACTCTTACTGTAAGCTGTGGCAGAGTCTCTGTCCCTCTTATCTCCCCCCAGGAACATGTTGAGTGAGAGGTACGGGACGTTGTAGCACTGTTAATGGATGACAGGGGGGGGGGACATGACGCCAACTGACAGCACATGGGCGGTGCGAAAACTCAGTAGCCATGGTGACACAGCTTGGAGCAAAACGGCAGCCGTGACAGTGACATGAAAATAGTATGAAACTCTGTCACCATGGTGACACGAGAAAGACGAGGAAAGAAGACTGTCGTGGGGGAAAAAAAAGCAGACTGAAGCACAAGATGGTGGATAGATGACAAAGAAATGGGTACCAGCAGCGGTGGAGTACTCAAAACCTTTGGTACCAATACAACAATGCTCCATTTCAAGTGCAATTCCTGTATTCAAGTGTACTTAAGTAAAAGTACATAAGTATGATCAGCAAAATGAGCCTGTAGTATTAAAAGTAAAGGCACTGACAGATTATTCGATCTGACATGATTAGGTTGCTAATACTGATCTCTCAGTGTGTAAACACCATTTTACCGTGGAGCACGTTTTGACTATTTTGTATGCAGTTCGGGAGTTTAGTCCAGCGGTTTCCAACCAAGGGGTGGGGCCCCTCCAAATCGCCACAAGATAACTCTGAGGGGTCAAGAGATGATTAATGGGAGCAGAAAGAAGAAAAAAACAAAGTTCCAATACGCAAATCTGTTTTCATTTTTTGGACTTTTCTCTAATCAATTTTTTTTTTTTTTGTCAAATATTGGATTATTTTACATCTTTGTGCCGAGAACAGTTATTTTAATGAAACCATCTGAGGAGGTTAGAGGGGAAATTTCTCTTTGGTGGAACTGCTAACAACTCATAGACATCTGAAACCCGTGAAAAGGGGTCCCAAGTAGTAGTAGACACAGTTTTTTTGTAAGAAGTTTTATATTGTATTTTATGAGCTTATCATGTTTTTTTTTTTATGTTAAAATCTTCATTTGACAAAAAACTTAAAACTGCAGCTGCCAGATAAATGTAATGCAGTAAAAAATACAATATTTCCCTCTGAAGCATAGTGGAAGTATGATGTAACACAAAATTGAAATATTCAAATGAAGGAAGTACCCCAAAACTGTACTTAAGCAAAGTAATCGATTAAATGTACATAGTTACTTTTAACCACCGGGTACCAGATGGGGGAAAAGAGCGAGTAGTGCCCGCAACACTTACGCTGACTTACACTCATGAGGGTCTCGAAGAGGCAGGCTGCTGTGAGGAACCACAGCACGCTGAGAGTCTGAGACATGGAGCCGTGTGGTTCAAACCACAGCAGCAGATAGGACAGGACACCAAATGGAGTGGAAAGAACCAGCCTGTGAGATAAACATCGACGGCTCCGTTGAACAGAGCACCAGAGGTCGAATCGTGACTTAATTCAAGATGAAGTGTGCGTTAAACATGTGGGCCCGGCAACCAACCATGGAGTGAGTTTGCCGATGGGGGTCCATTTGCTGCAGCTCACCAGATATCCAACCAGGGGGTCAGTCACGGCATCCCAGGCTCGACTCACAAATAAAATCATGGAAACGTAGGCGGCCTCCATCTGTGAAAATGTGCAATTCAGCTCTTAAAAGACTGATAACAATACTTTTTGCCACCGCTTCCCTTTTTAACATGCTAACATTTACACATCCTTTTGTTGTACAGAGGTCAGTGTAGTGGGAAGTACAGATCAGCGGTCACGGTTGTATGTGTAAGGACAATTTGAACTTTTACCTGCACAACATCCAGAAGGAAAATCTGCAGCGAAACCCCTATAGCTACTGTGGTAATCTGATGCGGGACCCCTCCCACCGCATAACACATCTTCCTGGCCAGAGGAATCCCCCCCGACCCCTGTGAAGACCGGGGAGAAGAGCAGACAGGCAGGTGGAGGGAAAATATGTCCGCAACCACTGAGACACAAGTTCAAACATTTTATGTCTTCACGGTTTTTCTCCATCTAATTGGATGCATTTCTCCCAATTGTTTGCCGGCTTTTAATGATTTCTGGCTCTCTTTGATTTTCACACAGTTATCACATAGAAAGTGTAGCGCATTTGATATCAGTAGTCTCACAATAGGTAAGGTTGAGAAAAGTCCTTGACCCAATGTAAATTACAGGCAAGATATGGTGCAGTTATCAGGCTGCCTAAAACATTTACTTTATTTTATTTTCAGCTCTGTGTATCACCACTAAATGACTGCAGGTTTGAACCTATGATGTGATGCACTGTGTATTTTGTTACAGTATTTTTTTTAGACCACACTATGTGATTTTGTATTAAGAGTTTTGAGATTATAACACCATTTGGAGCATGCGTTCGCTGTTCTTTTAGATAGAAA
Source organism: Xiphias gladius (assembly GCF_016859285.1). Taxonomy (NCBI): domain Eukaryota; kingdom Metazoa; phylum Chordata; class Actinopteri; order Istiophoriformes; family Xiphiidae; genus Xiphias; species Xiphias gladius. Next base: position 23,292,915 of record NC_053417.1, on the reverse strand, counting down.
CACCTAAAATGCATCAAAACATCGAGAAAATCTGTAATATTGGGTATGACCATTGACTCCTACTAAATCTACACTGAAGGGATTCATTTTTTCTTCTTGCATTTTGAATGTGTCTGCAAAACTAGACGGGAGAAAGAGAAATATTTCCTTTTTGAAAACTTACCCTGGTGTGCTGACCTTCACTGCGTGGGTTCCTATCCGCATCCGGTTTTAATACCTGTTTCTTTAATGTCTGTAACTGATGTGTAAAATCCTTAAAACAACTCATTCTTCGAAGTGAGGAAGCACAAGGCCACATGCAGACGGTCAGGTACAATCTTCCACTGCGTTTATTGGACAACAATAGCCCTCTTCATGCGCTCACGGTTGTATTTAAGTCCCCCTTGTTTGGCACTGGAATCTGGTTGAACAACTCTCATGTATTTGAGAGTGAAGCACTCCGCCTATCAAGTCCACCTTCTCCCATTTGAGAGTGAATGATGGTACACGAATGCTGGATTAACTCCAAAGAGATGTAGATAACTGGGTAAGTGGGTTTGTTTACCTTTAAGATCGACTTCATCCTGAATTTGAAATGCATTTGAATTTCCAAGGACTGGTGCTTGGCTTTTGTGTTCAGTGCTCTTTTGCATGTCAGGTACAGTTTGAGGCCAAAGTAGCTGTAACAACCAGGGTCATAATATTAACAGTATTTTTGTCCCTTTTCTGTTTTATGTAAGATGTTCTTAAGTAATTTTGCACTTTAGTCCTGCAGCTGGACTGAGAGCCCGGTTCCAGCGCATCCCAAGATGAAACTGGTTTTGCAAGATGCAACTGACTTTAAAATGAAAAGCGAAAATATTTTCTCAGTAATGGTTCATTTATGACAAGCAGTTTGAAAATAGAGCGGGGGGTTTTCCTTGGACTGTCTAGCACAGAACAAAGTGTGTCTGCACGGACTGCTCTGACCTCCTGTGGAACATCAGTGAAACTTCCCCCAACAAGCTACAAGCCCAGGATCAAGCCCAGGATCAAGCCTGTTGATCTCGCTCCTCCTCCCATTGACAGTTTCACGAAAACACCACGCTTTCATCTACAGGCCGTCATCATCTGCTCTCGATAATCATCAAGGACAGTTTTACAGCAGCTTCACGTAATTACGTATACATGCAATTATAATTTCATTTTAAATGAATCGGGAGGGGGGGGGTTTGACCTTAGGCTCTGCTCCCTCTGGGGAAACGCTTCCCCATTTAACACTAGGCTGGTAAATCAATGCATTATTAGATCACCTGGACTGACAAAATCTCGCAGGTAACAAACTCTTGCGACACTTTGAGATCCATCACAGAGGGGTCCACACAAGGTGCTCGCAGCATTCAATCTTTAATGAGGTCCATTTACAGCAGAGTGTGATTTGTTGATCTCAGATGTCACCTCACTGGCCAAACGGTGACAAAAATAAAGTTAACAGCCCCGTTATGAGACTCACAAAAAAAAACAAGAAAAAAAACATTTGAAAAGTCAAAATAACAAAAAAGAAAAAATGGGGGGTCAGGGTGGGGGGCTTTCTGAGAATAGAAATGCTCAGTGAGTTACTCAGTAGAAAAATTACATGCATCACTTTATCACCTCATCATATATTTCACTTTACTACCAGTTTAATCATGGGACTCCATCACTCCATGTGTTTTGCATGTTGAAATTTTTACTTATGTTTCAAATCCTTTAGACCATTTAACGCCCTCCTATAAATTGGTGCTCTTACTTGGATTGTCCTTGGCCTGACGGAGCCCATACAGCCATTTGATCACTCTGGCATTTCTCTCGATGACAGAAACACCATAGGGGACACGTTCTGCCACTTTGCCAGCTTCCTCGTCATCATCTTCTTCACCTTCTCTACCAGAGCCTGCGCACTCAGACCCCGGGGCGCTCACACTGCGAAAACGGGCGAGGGAAACAATGTCAGAACTGGATCCAGTCAACTCCTGCAGGTCTGCAGGGTCCAAACCGCACAGGTTGAAGAAGCGCTCCAGCTCTGTCCCGGCCCTGGAGTACCGGTCGCTCATGTCCGATTTAGACCGGGTCAGAGACGGGCGTTTCCTGGAGCTGGAGGAGGATAAGCGGGTAATCGCTGGGGAGGGAGGAGGGAAAACGGGGAAGCTGAGGGGAGGTGGAGCAGGGACGGGGGTTCCAGCTGGAGAGGAGGGAGGGTTGACAGGTTTAGGTGGGGCAACGACGGGTTTCAGAGGAGAAGTACCTGGTGCTGTCCTAGGTCGGAAGAGACGCAGGTGTGAAGCAGCCGGGCGGAGTGGAAACTGGGACGGTAAGAGTGTGGGCTGCAGGGGCTGCCGGACGAAATGAGGTGGTCTGCAGAGCGTCCTCACAGGGCTGGCCTGAGGCATGACGTCCACTCTGCGTATGGTTCTGGCAGCTGGAGACCCAGGAGAGCCTGGTTTCTCTACCTTGGCAGGTCCAGAGGCTTTTAATCGTACCTTAGCTGGACTTGACCAGTCAGGACGGGGAGGTGGACACGGTCTCTCTTTTTTCTGCTCGGCCCCTACAGGTGCGGGGAAAGGAGAGCTGTGTGCAGCACAATCAGGAGCATTACTGTCCTCTGAGCCTACAGCGGCACTGGACTGGGGTCCATCATTCACACCACTGATGAGGTTACTCAGGTGCTCCAAGTCAAGCGGGACGCCCTCCTGCTTGGTTTTTGTTTGGGCCGGCGCCTTCCTGGTTGGCTGCAGGGCAGTGCCGGGGCCTAGCAGAGGCGTCCGTGCTTCGGGAGGCCTGACTGGCTGCTGCTTAGAAAGAGCCACCTGACTCTTGACATATTTAGCCTTGTCTGCTTCCAGCCTCTCCACCGCGCTCTGCTTTGGTCTGCCTTCTGATGTGGGGCTTTGCCGGGAGAAGTCCGGCCCCAGTGGGCCCTTGGCCCGCAGGCGGGGGGGTATAGCAACTACAGCAGTCCTCGCTGGTTGCCTCACTGGGCGTGGGAGGGTCTCCACAGGCATTTTGCAGAGGTAGTAGTCGTACCTGTCCTTGTCCACTTTTTTTTTTTTTTTTTTTAAGCCACCTGCAGAAATTGCGCTGTTATCTTTTATTTGTGCTCCTGTATAGCTCTCTCGTGATCAGCTCCGCTCCGTTTTCGAAAGCGATGTAACCGCGGCATCTCAGCTGAACTCTAGGTCCTTGACATTTGGACTTCCTGTGGAAAAGAGATACATAAGTCGGGCGAGAAGGAAGGGAAGACAGCTCAATGAAGAGCTCAAATGAACAGTCAACAACATTTACCTTACAAGACAAGGAAGAATCTCTTCTAAGGACACTTGTAGTACTCCAACACAGAGAGGATACAGCCAAGTCCATAAAAGACCCAATGCTCATAAACCCTCCCTTTTCTTACAGACTGCAGCCAATCATTCACTTGAAGCCTTATCCATCCTAAAGTGCATTGGCTGCCGGCACAGACGGAACCCAACAATTACGCGTAGTCGTCCATTTCTCCGCAGACAAACATCCAATACTTCATTTTCAGTCAGTTGAAGGCCTGTGAAAAGAGTGGCATAAGTGCGTGTGTGTGTGTGTGTGTGTGTGAGAGAGAGAGAGACGGGTGTCGGGGAAGCTGTCCAGCTGTCAACAAGCTATTGGTGGTCTGATGGCAATACAGAGCAGCACACAGACACACAGACACAGACACACACACACACACACACACACACACACACACCAACAGCTGCTATGGGAACAAGGACTCCTCATCTTTAAATAAAGCAGCCAGTTGCCAGGGTTTGTAGCCGGTTTCTTCCTGAACTAGCCTCTGTAGGTTTAACAACGTCAAAACATAGAGGTTCAACTCTATGTCATCTGTTAACCCAAACCAGCGTGTGTATAGTCATAAGCCTCTAACTGTGATGACAGGCACAAAAATTAACCTGGTAAACACTGGTACTTTTTCTGAACTCCTGTGTCTACTTAAGATCCCGTGTGTGTTTAAAATACGCCGCCTGAACAGTCTGCATCTGCCGGTCACATTCTCTACATATTTGCCATTCCAGTCTGAGCCGGACCAAACTCCTGCTGATAGAGCTGCTTAACTTTCTGTATCTCCACTCTTACCTGCCTTCGAGGTCCCTCAGGTCTCTCCGGTTCACAAACAACAGATTGAGCTCCCACCACCAGTGAAGACAGCCAGCACTGTGATGTCTCATTAAGATAGCAGGCCGGTGCATGATAAAGCAAAGAGGAATGCCATGAGGCAGGTCAGACAAACAAAAATAGAGCGACTAATTTAGTGTCTCTGGGTCAAGAGCCAGCACGTTCAGCTATTTGGAATTAAAAACACATGGACGTGACATGATGTGGAAAAACATGGAAAGAAGCAGGAAGTCAGAGACACGGAAACACAAAAGGCAGGTACACAACAAAAAGTTCCACATGTACTGAACTATAGACTCAAGGCGTAGGCACTGGTCTTGCCCTGACAAGCTCAGGTCTGCTTGTATGAGGGTGTAGGTTAGTTAGTTCTTGGGTTGTTGTTTTTTTTTGGCATTTCTACAGAAAACTCACCTCTTGTTGAGCTCCTGAGCCTCTCCTGGGTTTCCTGTTTTTATCCCAGCGATCACTGCTCTGCTGTCCAACCGAGAAGAACCTGTGCGTGAATGAGTTTGAAACCACTTAGGAGCCCAAGACAAACCTGTTTGACAACTCATGTGTGCTCCTCCTGAGCCTGCCCCTTCTTACTGATTGGTCCATTCACTCTCCTACAAGGAAACACACCAACTTCTCTGGCCATGTGACCCGGCAATTGTTTTAGATAGATGACAAGGACTTTCGGTTCAGATGGATCCAGTGCTGGAGGAGGAGGTATTCAGATCCTCTACTTAAGAGAATGTACTAATACCAGACTGTAAAAAAATACTGCATTAGAAGAAGAAAATCTTGACACTGAAAATGTTATTTAAGTAAAAGTATATACAGGGAAATGGCTTTAAAGTATTAAAAACCAAAAGTACTCAATGCAGGTTAAAATTTACAAAGTTACGATTATGAAACTATTTAAAAAAATGTTTGACATGTTCACATGAAAAACGACTAAAATGAGATTATCAACATAGTTGCCAGTTAATTTTCTATAAATCCACTAATCAACCAGTTGTTTCAGCTCTACTTGTATCTACTGTCAGGTAGTTTAATCCATAACATAATAATCATATCATATTTTATAAGCTCTTCATATGTTTTGTATGAAAAATCTTAATTTGTAAAGTAACTAAAGGTGTCAAATGGTGGAGCAGCGGAGTAAAACGTACAATATTTACAGAAGTATAAAGTGACGTGAAAAAAACCCCAAAAAAACTCAAGTAGAGTAACTCGAATTTGTATTTACTGAACTAGACTAGATCTACCTATTTACGTTCTGCCACTGCTGGTATCATAATTAATCCACACTACATGTTGACCCACTTTTTGCAGTTCAACGGTCTGTTTTGAGTATATGTTGAGTATATGTAAAAAAAGAAAAAGCACACAGCACCAATTTAGACAAATTTAATGTCACCATACAGTTGTTGTCATGATCATCTCTTTCTTTACCCAAAATTAAACAAGAAGGAACAGTGACCTACACCAAGTATATAAAAATAAATGACATTTAAGCCATACGTGATTAGAGACTTGAAAAATGTGTACAGATTTTGCAGTTTTTTGTTAGGACTATACAACACACACACACACGCACACGCACACGCACACGCACACACAAAAAACAAACTTAACCCCCCAAATTCACACAAATCCTTTTGATTTTGACAGTAGAAAACTACCACAGTTTGCTGAAGTAATCATACTCCGTCACATACTATTTGGCCGTGTAGTATTCTTAACTGTACTATATTACAACCATATAAAAAATTGCACATAAAAGCACAGAAATGGTTACAGCATAGTTAAAATAAGATATACTTTATATTCTTTTTTCTTTTCTTTTTTTTTTTTTTGCAAACAGTGATGGAGGAATGTGCTGTCAGTTCCAGGTGCTACCGGAGGCTTGCATATGTAAATGATGGTAATGACTAAAAGCAGTGACATGTAACTGCAGGGCCACAACAGCTCAAACAGTTCCAAACATAATCGTAACCAGTAATCCTTCGACATCTATCACTACTCCCATGATTCATACACCGTGTGCATCGTTTTCTACGATGTAACATCTCAAATTTGAACAGTGTGAAGTCAATACCATAAAGCGAGGTTTAATTTGCCTTCCTTTGCGCTACGTAGGAACAACAGCTGTGGTTCCCCTTTGGAAGAGTCAGTTTTTGTCGTCACCATCATAAAACTCGAACACCAGAATAACGAAGGGCCATTACTTCTCCTTCTGCACCACAGTTTAGAAACGAACACGCTGTTGGGGGTTAGGAAATAGCACAGTTTTTATCTTTGTCCTTTGCACCAAGACTGTGAGCTCTTCTCCGATTTATGCTGCCTCTCAGTCCCCAGTCTCTCTGCACCTCCCTGTCCTCCTCTCCCTCCCTGTCTTGATCCTCCTCAGGCTGCTGTTTTCTGAGCTGCGGGGGCAGAGGTATTTTCTGTCCAAGGAAGTAGCCCTCCTCCTCCTCCTCTGAGGATGAGGAGCATGTAGAACAGGAGTCTTCGTGTTTGTGGTGGCCCGGCTGGAGGGTCAGTGAGGAGGCGTTGGAGGAGCCCTGGCTGTCCTTTTCCTTCTTGCCTCTCCAGTCCAGGGTGTCCAGCCGGGGCCGGTCGGGCTGCGAGCTTCGGGATCGCCTCTCTGCGCCCGGATAGAGGGTGGGGTCAGAGGGCATGCGGCAATGACTCCACCCTCGCCTCAGACTCCGCTGATGGTAAGAGGATCCATCTGGATGAGAAAGAAGTGGGACAAAAACAAAATTAACTTGATCTCCAAATTTAAAGTGAGTTAATTTTTAACTCTCTGACGGATTACTTACCAAGTAGGTCCATCTGCGGTGGGACGCCTTTCTGTAGATTTAACCTGCTTCCGAAACCTCCCTCCACCTCAACTTCGGCCTGCTGGTCTTCCTCGCCCTCTTGCAGCTCCTCTTCATTCTCTTCTTCGTCATCTTCCTCATCAAGGGAGTAACTGCTGCTGATTGGTTCTCTGAAGCTGACTCTAGCTGTGCCACTGCGAGTCAGCGGGGGTGGAGAATCCGAGGGTCTGTCCTCTGGTCGGGGGACGTTCGGTGGGGGTGACTCCTGGGTTATCGAGTCACGGGATTTGACGGGCAAAGGAGGTGGGAGGATGGATGTGTTGTTGGGAGAGAGGGGAGGCGACTCGGGTGAAACGATGCGGTTCACATTTTTCTGGGTAGGAAATACTGAGGACAAAAAAAAAAAAAAAATTAGGAGGCACGTGCAGTTAAAACACAGTAAGTTTAGGTTATTATTAGTAATTACAAATATTCTGCGCTCAGTGATTTCCCATACCTTGCATAGCCTGATTCGTCCTTTCCACCCAGTTCCTACAGTCTTTAGCAGTCGAGGTTCCTCTTGAATTGAGACCAGTTCGCCCAGCGTTTTCATTTAGCTCTCCCTGGCACTGAAGACCACCGACTGGAGGTTTGACACCACTGTCCTCCGGGAGTAAACTGTAGTGTGGAATGTCGCTGGGCCAAGATGGACCTAAGCCGTTTCCTAGATGAATGTGGGGAAGAGGTGAGTAGGACCCTCTTGGATGAGGATGACCATTGGGTGCAGGAACTCCGTTCTGAACTGGAGCAGTGCAGTGGACACCTGTGAGAAGCAGAGCATATAAGTGTATTAAGATAGAGGGAAAATAAAAGTATATTTTAATTCACTTGGTAATTTCTTTGTTCACTGTTCAACATATATAAAATCTGAGTATAACACCAATGTACCACATTCACCTTTGTTTTCCACTGCAGTGTGAATGCAGTCTTTTGCAGTTATAGTGATGCCCTCTAGTGGCTTCAGTGGAGAACCACACTGTTGCTGCTGGTGTTTCTCTGCTGTGCCAGAGCGTCTGCTATGCTGAGGTGGTTTGCTCTGCAGCGCCGAGTCGCAGGAGTCGGAGTTATTGGGGTCTTCGCCCAGCGAGCAGGGCCTGGAGCAGAAGATGAGCCCCCCTCGAGGGAGGAAGGGGCGCCCCAGCAGAGGCAGTCGACAGCGGGCGCAGCAGAAACATGACTCCACAGCGTGCCAGTGCTGACCCTCGTACGTCATCTGGCCCTGGTCGATAGCTGAGAGGAAATGATTTCATGATTACGCATATCATTTGTGTCAGCTGCAGAATATGAAAATCTATCTCTACAGAAATGTTACGGGCATCTTACCCCGTCTGATCTAATAAGATTTTTGTCGTGACTTGTTATGTAAAACTGACTTAGGCGCTTAAACAGACAAGGGAACAATGTGTCAAATTTAGGTAACAAGCTGAAAGGAGCTCTATTTACATTTACCATTTACTGCATTTACTACTGATTAAAATGAAATATTGCTAAATAATTTGGTTTCTTAAGAGGAAATGGTAACAATTTACTATAAGTTAATGAATGACAATATAGTAAAAAACAATTGTAATGATATAAAATATGTCCTTATGGGAGAACTTACAATTGCAGACAAAGTGAAAAATGTCTTCATATCTCCTTACAGCTAGATTATAGTGTGTTATAAACCATTTATTAAGTGTTTAGGTACTGCTTCTAAATAAATGCTTAATAGATGTTGAGATTGGCTGAGAATTTGTTTCTTTAGACTTAATTCAGTACCTATGTGTTCTCCGCAGGTATCGCAGTACTCTGCATACAGAGACTCGTAGCAGGAGCAGCAGTACGGTCGACTCTCTCTCATGATGTAACGCTGACCGCCTAGCGCAGCCTCACACTCAAAACAACAGAAGTGCTTCATGTGCCAGTATCTTCCTTCTGCCTCTGTACATTCGTCTGCTAGAATGATCTAACATTGAGAGACAACAGTAAAAGAAAGGCAGAGACAGAGGGGGTCAGTCAGCACAGCAGTGATTATTTCCTGGGTACAGAAATAAACACAATACAGTCAGACAAATACTGAGGATTTGGGTTAACAAGATAGAGAGAAAAAAAAAAAAAAAAAAAAAAAAAATCGTTGCACTCCTGTTGAAGGCTTAGCCATCCTCCCGGTCTAAAGAACTCTTGGTCTGTCGTGCCAGATCCATTAGTCAGCTACATCAACTAATCTCTTAGGTCAAAGTGAGAGGCCATTCAAAACAAGAAGAGACACACAGAAAAATCTACAAATAACCCTCTACTATGCACTGACCAAAGCAAATGATGAAATACACCAATAGCATATCACCTGGGCCTAATGATTAATTTGGGGATAAATTAAAGGATCTTTCTACACAGGTTGCCTTTGAACAAAAGTACGCATCTCTTACACAAGTGACTCACAGCAGTTCCTGGTTTGTTTGTTTTTCTTTTTAAGACATTTTTTAAAAAAATGTTGCCTTTCTATGGACAGTTCACAGCAGAGAGACAGAATGGAAGCATGGGGTGAAAGAGATTTGAACGTGGCAAAATGAAGCTGAGCGTGCCCCTTATACCAGGGGGATGCTCAGTTTCTTGCTTTCTCAGGCCCACTACACTTTGCTTTAGAGACCTATGGTTAATGAGGGTCTACCAGACAGGTCGGGGTTCTCGGTGAGACAGTCACCTCATCGCAGGCCTGGCAGCGGGGCTTGAGCCTCTCGGCGTGGTGCCGGCCACAGTAGATCTGTCCGTCCTGGTAGAAGTAGATCAGATCGACCAGCAGCTCACTGCAGGAGGCACACTGGAAACACTGAGGGTGCCAGCAGCTGCCCTGTCCGGCCCGACTGGCAAACACTGCTATGTCTCCACCGCAGATCTGTCTGCCACACTGGAAAAATAGATTTGGTTGGGTGGGTGGGGGTGTGGTGCAGAGGAAAAGGAAGTTAGATGGTATATAACAAATGGTGAATGCTCAAGGTTGCACAGCAGTTTGCTTACATAGCCCTGTAATCGTTAAATCCCACTGAACTGTAGCCCTTAAGCTATGCCTGTGCCTACTTGCACCTGAACTTGCTCCCTACTTAGAAAAAGAAATTCTTCCTCTGCATGGCTCTGATTTAATAATACATAATAGGCTTTCACATTCATGCATTCATGTTATATATGCATACTGTTGTTTTGAGCTTCATACTGGCCTGTCTCATGAGGGAATCTGCTACATTTTCTAAACGTAAAATAAAAATTACCTGCTGGCAAATGGCTCCCATCATAGTTACTGGAAAGAGTCTGACGACGCCTCTGCCCAAGTTTTCTCTTTTCCTCTGCTGACTGAACAGCCGCAACTCCTTCTTCTCCTCATCATCCAGAGAGTTACAGTACTGGGACTGCAAGGGACACATGGAAATTCTCGTTGACAAGTGCATTCGAAAATTATTTCTCAACTTCATTCTCCTCTTTGGTTCAGTAAAATTGGTTAAATCTGGCTGTTATAGTCCTATTAATAATAGGATAACTATAATTTGGAACAAGTGTATTTTTTACAGGATAAGCATCTAGAGATGTATCATCTCGTTTTACATTTTTACCAAATATTGGGGTTACATGCAAAAAACATGTAACATGCTATTGCTTTTCTTTAGAACTAGTAAAGAAAAGCAATAACATAACTGAATCATTGTGACGACATTAATTCAGGATTATCAAAGTGAACATGTCTGAACAGAGAGGTAAAACTGATCCGAAGGTCTTAATAAATACATTGGAGTATATTACTTCAAATGAACTTAATTAAAATAAAAGCATTTAAAATATAAACCAATGAAAGTTTCTTCTGGCATTTAAAGGCGACAAATTTGGAGCCTCATACAGATCACAACGATGGATATAAAATGGACATTTCATAATAAATCTACATAAACTACTGTAAATAGTATCTGAAAGGTAAAAGATAGGACAGCATAATCCAAAACAGACAGCAAATTTATGACGTATGAAGGTTTTGTATGAAGTTTGTTCCTGACATATGAAAAAAAACAAAAAAAACAAAAGAAGAGACAAAACAAAAAACAAAAGCAAAACAAAAAAACATTTGGAACTATAAAGAATGCCCAGACCCTGGTTTATTTATTTATTTATTTTTACAACAGTATCTATGCAGAGATTGAAAGAAACCTCAGAATTAATGATAATAATAAGGTATTACTGTATTCTGATTTAGTAAGCTTACTAGACTGAAGGATTTTATGTACTTGGCATATTACCACAGTCTTGCAATGCACCAGGAGTGACGCTAAAGAGCGGAGCGTTCAATGTCAGAGTCACAGCGATGTTACCTCACTGTCGTGGGCTGGCAGCTGATGCAGCAGTTGTTTGATTCTGTATCTCTCCCCTGGACTGTTCACATAAGGCACCCTGTCCTCTGGTAAGCAGCTAAAATACTGGTATACCTGTATAAGGAGACACGTGTGTTCACGTAAAGGCATAAATGACATAGAATTAAAAGAGCAGTTTATTAGACTACAGAGCAATTTATTAAATTGCTGTCATATGTGAAAAACATTGAATATTTTTTCCATTGTTATCATATTGTTTGAGGCTTTGTATGGACATGTCTAAGAGAATGTCTGCATCGTGCACGCTTGTGTAGCATTAATTTATGTCTTGATGCTGCAACTGCTCTGCACCCTGGTTGTTACCTGTTCGGGCTTGAGCCCAGGTGGGACCCATGCGTACTCCTCGGAGGCACAGCCTGAGTCGTCATCGGAGATGGAGTGTCTCTGGATGTCTGATACCAGCTTTGTCATCATCTTTTCCAGCTGGCCCGGCACCGAGCGCACGGCGTGCTCCTCTCGCACACACTTGCAGTGCACACAGATTTTCCTGTGGAGACAGGGAAAGTGTCAGGCTTCACCCCTGGGGACTCTTCTTTTTTTTTTTTTTTAACTGATTTACAACACAAGCCAAAACTGATCAAATGCCAAATTTTTAAATAAATAAAGTATGACAGTTGGGTTCTCCTGGTGCTTCAGGTACTAAGGTGCAACACATAGTGTTAAACTTTGAACCTCACTCAAGATTTAAGATGTATCAGCTCCTTTTTTCCTGGACTATCCTGATAAAGAAAATATATCAAAATTTTAAATTTAAATGCAAATATTTTGATTTGATTATTGCGCAATTAAACTAGGGGAAAATCCGACTCTGATTATCAAATTAAGGCAGTTAGGCAGGCTCCTAAAATAAACCGAAACAGTAAGGCTATCTACATATATAATCACCACATTCATACGGGCACTGCTACAATTTCTAACCATACTATTTATGAACACACTTTGTGTTGGAGACAACATGTCACAAACGCCCACACACATTCTTGAAGTTGACTCAATTAGATTCCCTGCTGCCAAAAATTCCTAATACAACAGTTGTCACAATAGGATTAGGAACAACACAACAGAATGATCTCCAGATCAATTAAAGCTAGAATTACCGCCTTGCAGTTGTATGCCTGTGCCAACCAATCAAGTTGCAGTTTATATCCATGTCTGTCCAGACTCATATAATATATGAAGTGAAGACTTTGAAGGAATTTATTAAAGTCTCAAAGTGTAATTTATCATAATTAGCCTATGAATTCTTGAGTAATGGCCAAAAACGTCTTTTGTGAGGTCACACTAACCTTCGACCTTTGACCACCAAATTCTAATCAGTTCATCCTCAAGTCCAAGTGAACGCTTGTGCCAAATCTGAAGAAAAATTCCCTCAAGGCGTTCCTGAGATATCGCATTCACAAGAACGGGACGGACGGACGGACGGACTACCCGAAAACATAATGCCTCTGGCCAGGGGTGTCACCAGCGCGGAGGCATAACAAACCCAGACCCATTCATGCCCTAGCCACAGCAACTTTTCACCAGATCTGCATCAGGACCAGCGCATCCCAAACATTTCCTACCAAAGAAGCAGGAAATGAGGTCACTGATATAAGCCTAGTTGTCAATCCCACGGCAGTTAAGAGAGGGAGGTGAAGATGGGAGCAATAATCTCCCTCAGCCTCGTATTACGACCCCTCTTGTCCTCAGTCTCCTCACCATGTTCAGTCTGGCGGTGGGTGTGCATGCGTGGTACCGGTGGAGACGGAGTAAAGTGCCCCCAGGGTGACAGTGGGGTTTGGGTGTCACGTATTTGAATGGATGCGACACTCTGGCCATATGCAGCGTGTATTGCATGTGTACATCTCTGTTGTGATTGCATAACAGCCTGCCAGCTGGCACTTGTGGCTCAAGTTCACAAGGCACAAAGCTGCTTTATTCCAGCACCCAACCCCCACACGGCCAAAAAGCCAGCACACAAACGCACACAACTGCTCGTAAACTGCACGACAGCTCCTCTTCCTCTTAATCAACCGTCTCCTAAAAAGTCTTTGGAACGTTAGTGATGACGGGTAATAACTGCATGTCAATGTGAACGAGCTCTTCTCTCTTTACCCAACACAAGTTAATTGCCTAGGAGTTGACAAAACAGAGTTGACAAAAAAAATGATACTATGGGATCCCATTATCTTTTCTCAGGCCCAGGACAATGAATGCCTGTAATATACAAACTGTCCTGAGTTGGCACCTTATAAGGCCATGGTCGACAAGCAGGTAGAACAAATTTAAATAATAGTAAACACGGGAGCTAGGCTTAGGCTAAACCATGTTGGCACAAATCTGGTCCCAGCTGTATTTGTGTGTGTGTGTGTGTGTGTGTGTGTGTGTAAGTTACTTTGTACTTGTGTGTCTGCGCTGACCAAAGGGGAGGGGGGGGAATCCAAACACATTCCTATGTAAGTGGGCAGGAGGACACAGTCGGAGACCTGGCATGAGGGGACAGATGGCAGATGCACCGCGTCTCACCCAGTCTCAGCCCACCATAACCCCTCTCCCCACCTCCACCATCAGGGCTTCACATGATGAAAGTGTTTGTAATAGGGATATAATCACCAGCGGGTGCCAACCCCCACATGAAAACTACAGTAATTGAGAGATGACAAAGAGCCAGTTTGGATGAATTTGGGGTATGGGCGCATGCAGGAGAGTCTCGGATCACGTCTTTGCTGATTGCTCTTCAGATATCTTGCCATTAGGGCCAAGTTTGACCAAAGCCTTGTTTGTGCACATGCCAAAACATTTAAAATCACTTCTTCTGTTATAAATATAAACCAGAGGGACTCAATATATATACAAGAGACAAAATGCTGAACACACAAATGAGAAAATCAGCAACTGCAAGCAGCATCTCCACAGTATAGTGTACTGTATAGATTGAATATCCAGGGGAGGCTTTTCCAAAACATACCAATTTTATTTTGTCTTTTGCTGGAAAGTGGTTGTTTAATCAAGACTTCACTGAACTTAAAAGCAGTACAAAACACTGCAATTTATTTTCTGTGCCGAGCCATATCCAGTTCAATTACTTGAGCCACAAGCCCCTGATGTAATATAACTAGGCTTTCTCCCCTCGGGATATGTACCAAAATTTGGTACTGATAAGACAAGAAATCATTACTCGGGAAGTTCAAAGAGTGGGAAATGTCCACTCAAATGTCTTTGATTGTTCTGGTGGAAATTTTTGGAGCAAGCATAGATATGACTGCGGCTAGCTAAAAAACTAATGACATCCATGAGTTTGAGTGAGAGCGTCAAAAAAAAACTGCACAGAAAAATTTAACTAATTAAGGAACATTATATTTATATAATTTATATCCAAACGGTGCTGTATAGGAAATTGAAAAAAACAAGAATTACAAGGTAATTGTACTACACTGAATCCATAACCAGCCATATGTGTTATTAACAAGAGGACACAGCAGATGCTGCTTTGGACAGGGATCCACAATCTGCCTCTAAATTTGCTTTACTGCACCAAAACGTTATTACTGAGACCGCTGGTACAGCTGGTGCTGCTGCTGTTGTTGATGATGTATCGTTTGCTTGTGTGTGCTGGCTATAGATAGGGCTGCAATGATGATCGATTATTTTCATTATGGATTAATCTGCAAATTATTTTACTCGATTAATCGTTTATTCCAAAACCTTAAGATAGTCCGTTTACTGACACATCTTGAGAAAAACACAGCAAATTGTCACATTTGAGAAGCTGGAACCAGAAAATGTTTGGTATTTTTGCTTTAAAGATGACTTATATATTTAATTGAGTATCAAAATAGTTGCCCGTTAACTTTCTGTCCATTGACTAATCGATGAATAGACTAATTGTTGCACTTTTAACAAATAGTACATTCATAAATAATAAACTATACAGTTATGACATAATTGTTTAAATAATAATGAATAAAACTTTAGATAATAAAGCAGGGTGATAGAGGACATAAAGGGTAAGAAAATCTGCTTTGTCATGCTGATGGGGTATTAAATGGAAAAGTAAATAGAAGGTAAATATTGACACTATGTGGAGCTGAAATAAACTCATTTGAACTTGTAGAAATCAGGCTTAACAGCTTTAATTAGCTTTGGCTGAGGGGGTTTGAAATAATTTTGATTTTGTTGAACACGGAGATTAAGGCTTGTTCACCTCTTGGATCCTACACTGACCTGAGTTTGGCCAATAATACATTAGCCTGTACTTTCAACTGTGTGTGTGTGTGTGTGTGTTTTTTCTAATTCTTTAAACGAAATAACCTCTCCATGAAGATACCATATAGTTTTCTTCTAAAGATAAATTATAGGAAGGTAACTGTGTACAAGGGAGGTGAGTAACAACACCACCTGTAAACGACGTCATGTCCTGCACTTGAAGTCCACACAGATGTGTCTGAAAAATCCCCTTAAAGTCAGGCTATGACACACAAGAAAAATTACCTTCTAAACACACATAAAAAAGCCTGAGTTTACTCACAGCCCAACTTAATGACTGTTTGAATTTCTAGTCCCTCTAATCCTGTTAGACAGTAAAATATGGTTTTTTCATTACCTGCTGTAATCATGACAAATAAGCCCAGGTTTGCCTGTTGACGCTGACCCATCCAGACTTGTTTTCCACTGAAACTATAGAAGGTTTGCATCCAATGGGCGGCTACTACTGCTCTGCCTGTCTGTCAGTCGGTGCAGGATGTTCTACGGCAGCTCCTTCCCATGTGGTAATTTCTCTGTCTGCGCGGCTCTTTTCAACGTCGCCGCCACCCCCGACTCCCACCCTCCTCCGTGCTGATTGCGGCTCTAACAAAAGGCGTTACAACACTGAACGCAACGCACTACACGAAATACAAACACAGTTGTCAAGGTACGCGCGTGCTCGTGTGTTTCTTGAATTTTCTTAAAAAGATAAGCTAAAGTACACACACAGTGGACTTTTCTTTAACACATTTCAATTTAGCCCGACTATTTACTCACTCTCTCTTTGAAGATATGAAACATCAGAGTCCGAGTAACAATCATGAAGAGTGAACTCTCAGTGTCTCTTCTCCTCTGACCAGACGGCTCTGACTGATTCATAACAGATGGACCATTTTTCGCTTTGATTCAGTTATTAATCTAAGTAGAGCAGATTTTGAGCCTATGAGCAATGCTGTTCTGTGCAGTATTTTTCCTGTTATTTGATCAAGATGGCCCTGCATGACAACAAAGTGTCTCTGGTGAAATATCAAGCAGACAGCATGACTCTCAGTCTTAGTGAAGTCACGACACATCTCTGAATTCATTCCAGCTCATATGACTTCGGTCAGTCACTTTGGATGAAGGTCAGTAAGACAAGACCCAGTGTGCTTAGATGCTTCATTATTCACATACTTTTCTTTTATTAAAATTTCATGTTTTTTCATGTTGCTTTATGCACGAAAAAAATGTTTACCGCAACAATTCAACAACTCCAGCATCGGAGTCAGCAATGCTGCTTAGTTGTGGTAGCCACAATGTAGAGTTGCAACAAATAGTCAATTGATCCATTAGTCAATTGACAAAAAAAAAAAAAAACAGCAACTATTTTAATATAGTTTCAGATTTTTCTAGCAAAAATGCCAAACATTGTCTGGCTCCAGCTCCTTTTATTTAAAGATTTTCTCTGTTTCTTTGTCTTGCATGATAGCAAACTGAATATCTGTTTGTTTTGGACCGATGGTCGGGTAACAAGTAAAACAAGTAATCTGAATGTCACTTTTACTTTCTTCACTGTTCTCTTTCACATTTTACTGATATAACGATAATCAGCAGATTTATTGATAAAAAAAATTATTGTTAGTTAAACTAATAATAGCCCTACCGCAATGCAGTTTTTAGACAACTAAATTTCGGACAGCATAGAGATATATCATAGGTCAGTATATAGTTGTTAGTACCGGTGGGGCATCCGCTATAGCAGCCATGAAATAATCCTCTGCTTTAAATGTGTGCTGCTGGTGTGATAATCTATAACTGAAGCTGACTTCAGGGGGTTTAGTGAACCCCTTTCAGATGTGGTTCTGAGAAACAGATGGGCCTTGTCCTATAATTCACTGCCACTAATTAGTGACTGAGTAATTGCCACATGTCCACCCAGGCTAATAGTGATAGCGACTTTGAAGACTTTTGAATCATGGCGGGGACCTGTGGGTCATAAGTAACTCAATTCGCTCGCTGCTGGGCAGCGGAAGCACCATCTGCCCCCAACCTCAGTTTGAGCTCTGTCTGAGAAAGCGCAGGATGAAGATGGATCACTTCCCTCTCAGCAAGCATCAGCAGCTGAGCCTGTGGTCACTTGGCTGATCTTCTCCATCGGGAAAGGTGTGACTCTAAATTGGCCATTCGGGAAGATGCAATTAGCACCAGACTCTGGGGTCTTAACAACTGACCCCCATAAATCTCAATCATTTAATCATTTTCAAGTTCCTCATTCTCCTGGATCAGCTAAGAGACTTCAAACGTCTAAACAAGACATTTCGCTTTGTCATCACAACTCAAAGTCATTTCTGATCTGTCCTTCAGCCAAATGCATAATTGAGCGGCTTCAACAAACCACAGCATTGTGTTAATACTACACAGATTAAAAATACTGTAAACAGATCGAGTCGTACAGGGGCCACAGTTGTACTAGAGTGTTGCTGGAGGTAGAGCACAGCACACATGTTTTAGATTTCATCTTAACTTCTACGCTTTTGTCTTGACCTGAATAGAGAGAACAGAACTGAATAAGCTACAAGATACAATTACAGTCTTCTGGTTACATGAAGTACGCATTCCTGTGCCTGTTGTTTTATTTCCTCCACTACCGAGCCATGGTTGGCTTCAGCCATGCAGTGCCCATCTGGAACTGTGAATACAGCATTTGTAACTGGGAATAAATGTTCCTCCTCTCTTTCTACATTCATTTAGCTGTGTGTCAAACCTGGTGATTGTAATATATAGCCTTAAAGTGTGGAACCACTAAACACAACACAACGTAATCTGTATCATACAGCTTCCCTTCTAAGCATTCGACTCGTTGCCTCTTCTACACTCAGAAATAATCAAGGGTAATTTTCTACAGTTTCGTGTTGCATAACACTTTGGCATAACAATGTCTGAAATGGAAACTTCCACTTTCTTTCATTTTATACATTAAACCTTAATGAAATACAACAGTCACATCTGAAAAGCATAAGCCACAGTGAAATGGAGAAAGGGGGAGACGGTGGGGGAGATGGAGGGAGGTATGAAGTGGTCTAGAGGGTTACTATCACAGCAGTAACACCTAATCTTATTAGCGTGATTGACAGGATTAGACTAACCAAGCGACCCAACCAGCTGGATAGACACTACAGGAATAAAGACGGAAGGGGGACAAAAGGAAAAGGGGGCTCAAATAAAAGTATGTGAGTACCCGCTCAACAGAAGAAAATAAATTGTTGTTCAGGCGGTCCTTTGATAGTGGTTAACAACTCCTGAACAAATAGGTGTAAGAGGTACTTAGGCTGACATTTCAAGTGGCTTGCGCCTAAGCTTAAAAGGCAGTAATTACAAGAATTGAAAGTCCTTTTTGCTGCAGAGACTCCTATAGTTACAAAAACTCTCCAAACACTAAAAAACACAATATGGACATCCCACAAAACACTCATCTTTCTGCTGAGCAGAGCTCGCTTTGTGTCCGCAAAAACTTGTTCCAGATGAACGCTCATTTGATTTGAACAAAAGAAAATTATCTGTAATATCAAGCAACACAATGCTTTTCACCTTAAAAGCCTCCTTGTGATCAAATACACCATATGATCCTGTTTTTAGTACAATAGATGACAAATGCTACACTGTTAGGAATAGATCTTAAGTTTAAAATCACTGGAGCTCAGACATACAGCACATGTTGCAGGATGACTATTGGTAATCCTGCTGCCCTGTATTACTTCTGTTTTTCCATGAAGATAACGTCAAGGCAAACTAAATGCAGCTGCTGCTGTTGCGTATGTCAGGACTTAATGGCACTCGTGAGTCTATGGCACTGATTCTTTACGACCACAGAGTCAGAAGGACTGATTGGCTCCGTGAATTTCATGTGGTGCCCTGACTGGGTCATGTTTGTTGTCTTTTGATGTATATCTGCGCTTATCGTGTACACAGATCACAGTTAAGCTGATCTCCTTTCGTAGCAATGTTGCTGTCTTTCCAAAGACGTACAAATACACACAGATGCACGGTTTAACTCGTCAACTACCAATTCTTACATATGCAGACTTCACTTTTAAGTACCTGCAGCCCAGAAAATGTTAGCATCCTTATATATTGTTAATAAATTTGAATATAAAATCAAAAACAAATTTAGTCCCTTGCTAGCAGCCATACACACAGTCAGTCTGTCAGCATGACAGACACTTTCTCCCCACATTTGGCAGAATTTCTCTCCTGTTTTTCTGCTGCCTGGATGTTAACTGGCCTCATGTTATCAGAAACGCAATCTATGTAATAGCTGGTGTAGAAAAGATAATTAAAACTCAAATCAAGCGCATCTTGTTTTGTGAGTGAGTCAACACATGTAGGGACGCCTACTTCACACAAGTAGGCGTCCCTGTACAAAAATGGCATTAAAATATTTAGGGTTTCATTTTTTTTTTAAATACTTTTTTGAAGTTAAACTGGGAGCTATTTTTTGAAGATTACCAGCCTCAAAAAAGCTGATATCAGACAATGCTTTTAAGTAGCTGATTCTTAACAATGGCTGCACAAAATTCAAAAAGCAGCAGGAGAGATTGTGAGTGTACCAAAGGTGAATACAGAGTACAAGAAAAACATTTCCTGCAAAGGTAACAGGCAGTGCTGGTAATGTTTAAGAGTCCAACAGTTCATACCTCCAGCCATGGACACGGAAGCCGGGGCACTGGTCTCCACAGCGCATGCAGGGCTGGCCTCTGTCTGGGTCCTCTTCCTCCTGCTGAAAACAAAACAAAAACTCACATCAGCTCACATCTTGGAATACCATGGAGTACCATTCATACCTTTAGAGTCAAGACCGTCAAGTTAAAAGATACAGTTAGCACCCACAGTGTTTGCAACACATGGCCGTGGAAACATCAACAACATGTTGAGTGAGTGAATGAGTGAGTGGTGTTTCCACTTAATCTACAAGAACAGTGCTCTTAGAGTCAATCGCTTCGGCAGCGTTTGGGGTGGATTATGGGTTGTCTATAGATTACTTAATGACGTCACATGTAGAGTCAGTTTATGAATATCCCTACATTATATCAAAATCCTAGATGATCATTTTACAGTATGTAAGCTTGACCTGGCAGAGATATAAACATTTAGGCATAGTACGCATGTGTAACATCTGTATACAAAAGTTGTATTTGCCACAGCTTGTGACTTACTGCAAAAAAAAAAAAATCACACCACTGGTGGTTAGTCTGAATACACCTCCATGCTCAAATGTTTTCATGCTTATACAGGACATAATTTTCTCTCCTAGATTCTGATTTGACACCAAACACTGCAGGTCCTGTTGAGTGTGTGCAGTCACTAATTAACATGGTAAAGAATGATGACTACATTTTGCGGTGTGTGTTAAACTTGACATAACTAGCCCCTAGGTAAACCTGTTTGTTTGAGACCTGTCCTCAAATTCAGCCACACAGTTAGAGTCAACTTTGAGTCCGAGGAATGTCTTTACTGCGTGTTTTGAAGCAATAGAAGCAAAATCTGAAAAAAATGCCTTTTGGCAAAAGTGCTGAGCAATGCATCTGACTAAGCCAACAGCAACTCAACAGCTTAGCACTAAACCAACCACCTCATATCTCACTTCTATTTCTGCAGCCTAGTGTGTGTCTGTGTGTGTGTGCGTGCGTTCGTGCGTGTGCACGCGCGTGTGTGTGTGTGCAGACCATAGACTGTACACATGGGCCTCTTTTTAGAGATGAGAGGAAGGAAGCAGACACAGGATGAGAGCTGCACCCTTTTCCCTCTCCATGTAGTCTCTACTTTCTTTTTCTCTAATGCCTTAACTGTAGTGTACCTCTCCTATCTACTGTGTGAAGAGCTTACTGTTGATAGGGTTTTTTTTTTCCTTTGTTGATTACTGGCTCTTTCCAGATCGCTAAAAACACTGTAACTGCATTGTGCTATCTCTGTGTTTTTTTTCCCCCTCTGATGGGACTCTGACGCTATTGTTTTCCACTCCCCCAGTCAGAAAAGGACAAAGTATGTACCACATTTGTTCTGTACGTTAAAAAAAAAAAAAAAAAAAAAAAAAGACCCCATGCCTTTTTGGCAAGGTTTTTAAAAGCCCGCATGTACAAAACTGAACTTAAAACTTACTCTCAAACATTAAAACAACACTTACTCTTTACCTCAAACACATGAATGAATTTCGCATGACAATGCATAATACTCTACACATACTACATGTGCAGAGTTTAATGAGCAAAGCTCTGCATTGCAGATATGTGATACAGGGCAACACAGAGTTTGCTTTGCTTATCTCGCTGATATCTGTGGGTTGTGAGGGCTGTTTCATGGATTTTAAGTGCTTTACTAATGCACTGAAGAACCACAGATGCATGAACTGGAAGCTATTAGCCACTTGCGTTCTTGCACTTTTGACCATAAAATGATCTTTTATGGAGTTTTTTTTTTTGTTAATTAGAAAATATTCCGTTTGAGAAGTTGTATAAATTGTTCCAGGCTGGAGGTGTTAGGTTCTGTGCCCTGATGACAACATCCAGTTTTGTAGGAACATGAACTAGTTAGTCCAGAAAAGTCCTACGTGTCAGCAAATAATAATTTACATGCTGTTTTTAAATGCCTCATAGTGCGCAAAACGACACACACCCACACAGGCACATGCACACACACACACCCACACCCACACACACAGGGATCTGACCTGCGCCATGCTGCCTTATTAATCATCGCTTTGATTATTGTTAACAGAGCCAGGTATGAAAGGTGACAAGATGGGCTAAATGAAGCGTACAGATTACTTCTGGGTGACTGAACCTTTCAGTTGTTATTTCCTTACGAGAGAGCTCCTGTCGGAGCAACTGTCACACACTGACACGGTGGAGAAAAATGCCTGTATATTTAACACTGGTGTACGACTACACTCCTAAATATCAGATTTATTAAGGTTACAGAGAATGAAAGTAGATAGCTGCCGGATAAAAACACTTCTGGAAATTGTAGCCGACCTGAGACAATTGAACTTGAGGACACTACAGGGTCTTACTGACTTTCCATTCATAAAGGGGAGAAATTAAATGACACTTCATATGTTCATGTCTTCATTATCATTTTACGCCACTTAGGCACTCTTTGACCTGTTTTTGGACATGAAGCCCAGTTCATCTGCCAGTGCACAAAATTTCAGAGCAGACCACAGACAAATCATCTTGACTGGACAATTTTGGGGAGTGGGAACAGCTTTAACTTATTTACTTCATAACTTGTCTGTGGTCATTTATGAACACCGTCCCTCTTGAATTACACATTTTGAAAGAGATACCAAGGCTGCTGATGTTGAAGGCTTGCAACCTCCGAACTTGTCTGGAGGTCTTTGAGAATCAGTCAGTCATAACACAGGTAATTTAACAAACACCTAAATCTCTCGACCACAGCAGGTACGACCTACGGGACATAATGGTACCTGCTAAGGTTTGCTAACATTAGATTAATGTTAATTAAGATTGTAGCAGAAAATGCCTGGAATGTATTTAACAAAGCAAAAGTGTTTTGTTTTTTTTTGCATATAAAGTTGCATATAAATTTAGTTTTTCATTTGTAAGCGGTAGAGAGGTTAGAAATGTTTAAAGTATTAGGTTAGACGTAAGTATAAAATAGGGTTTGCTTTAGGTCAGGGTAATCTTGTGCAGTCAGATCTCTATCTGATCAACCTCACAGAGCTGTGAAGAAAATTTTATCAAAAAATGATAAGAAAAAATAGACAGATACCAAGACCTCTGGAACTCCAGAAGCAGCCATTCGATCAGCTGTGAGTTTGCAAATACCCACCTCTGGCTACTGAGGTTAATTTTGTGATCGGAAACAAAGAAGTCCATCTGAGGCTAATATTACTTGTCTGATGAAGAACGACAGCCACGCTGTCTCTGCCCTTCTCTAACAATTTTCCGCTTGAATTTCTGCAGAACTCCGGGAGGTTGATAAAATGGAGGTCTGCCAACCATAGATTAAGCTCAGCATTATGATCTGTTTTGGAAAAAGTCTAAACTGTTGATATAAAGCTGTGGTCTCTCTCATTTGATAATGCTCCCCCACTCTCCACCAGACCACTAACAACCACCCACAAAACCTTTGAGATTCGCACTCACTTACGGACAGATAGCAATTTACAGTTAAGCACGGGTAAAACTGTGATGTAATGAATAATGAAGGATTAGTGATCCTGAGAAAAGCCTTAAATTTACTTGAAATAGTCCCATTTCGTGTAGACAACATGAGAACATCCTAAATAGTTTTCACAACATTCAATACAAGTTTGACAACGTTAAACTCCATTTACTCTAATTTTACCTAGGGAAGAAAAAAGAAGACCTGGAGATGACCTTATCTGTAAACATATCCGCGATGCATAAAACCTGTCAACTTGGTTCTAATTGACACTGAATGCGATTACAAAATCAAGATAGATTATAAGATGGAAAAAAACCTTTAACTAACTTGTTAGTGATTGGGTTTTGGTGAAAAAAAAAAAAAAAAAGGACCACCTTTCAACCTTGAACATTACCTGCTGCCAGTTAGTTTTACATTTCCTTGAATGTTTCCTTATCCTGATAGAAATGTCCTACATGTCAAGGCTACACAGAGACTTCAGGGTTTCATGTGTTTTTCCTTTTTAGTTTTCCACAAAAACATAATGCGTCAAGTTTCTGACCCAACTTTGAGGTTTGCCTATTGTGCTGTGCGTGAAGGATGTGATGGGAGTGGTGGTAGGAAGTTTCTTCTATACTAAGTGTGGGTAAAGTAAATAATACATTCGCAAATTCACATGAAGTCACATGCTCACACTTTAGACCAGTGTCAGACTTTTCATATCAGCTCCCTTTAAAAAAAAAAAAAACCTAATGGGTTTAATCACATGGCGCTGCCTCGGTTTGCTTGAGCCCTCTGTTGCTACCAAGTAACCGTGTAACCAGGTAATGGACAAACTGAAAGCCTGCCAGCTTTGTTATCTGACATGAAGGCAAGGCAATCACACTGACTCGGCCGGGGATTACTTGCAATAGGAGAGGATGTAAAAGTAATACACCTGAATGATGTCATTAGGCCCATACTGAGGAAGTGGTACTCCTCATTCTGGAGGAAAGCATTTCAAAGAGCTCACTACCCAATTAAGAGAAACGGCTAAGTGCCATTTAGGGTTTGCTCCTCTCCTAAACGTTGTGGTGTAGGAGGGGGTTAAATATTAACAGAAAGGGCCAGAGGTCAGGGGCCTTTGCTGCCTTGGCATGCTGAGTGGATACACCTCTCCTTGCTGGACAGGATCAGCGCGCCGCCTCTGTTCTTGCTGCTCTTACGGTTTACGCATCGCTGCTTCCGGCTGCTGAGACCAACCCCGAAAACAACGTTTTTCAACTCGATGGGTTTACCACATATTCAAGTGTTATTCTGTGAATCAAACAGAAATTTTATTGCTGACCGTGCTGTAGTGAGCAGGGACGTAGTGTCATTAGTAAATTTGCAAATTTGACTTTTTTTTCCCACAGCAGACACGTTGACTTGTCATGGCAGGAAAAACGCAGGTGTTGCTAATAACATGGCTCCATTCCATGACAGTGTGAGATTGAGCCAGCATGCACAATACAAGGGCCCTGAAACTGAAGTAGCTAAATGGAATTGAGCAATCATCAATTTTATTATTTACACCTGTGCTTTTTCTACTGTGACATGTCAAAATGTCTTCAAATAAAAAGGCCTATTGCTAGATATTCAGCAAGTCACTATCTAAAAGGTATTTATTGCTAGAAAAAATAGCCAAACTTGATATTCATCCAGACACAGGAGACAGCTCAGATCCCCGGCAATTGGCTAGAACACATATTCCAGGTTTAGTGGATATTGTCATAGTACAAGAGCTTCTACGACACAAAACAATCACAAAATAACTATACATGCATAGAGTTTCGTCATGCGACAATTTGACTGCACGCTGGCAAGTAGAACGTGACAGCAAAACTGATTCTTAGATCAGTCAGTAATATCAGTTTTCTGTCATTGGATCAGACTGTACATCCACCCTATCAATCATTGGGAAAACAACTGTTTCAACATATTGAATCACACCATATTTTCACACCGCATTCTCTGCACCTCTTATATCCTGACATCAATAAGAAATCGGCAAGTTCCCCAACTCTCCCTCCCACTGATCTATTAGCGGAAACAATCAGTTGATTGATCGATCAGTAGAAAAATAATTGGCCACTATAGTGATAATCAATTACTGTCTGAAAAAATACCAAATATTTGCAGATTTCTGCCTCTCAAAAGGGAAAGTTTGCTTCTTTTGTTTTTCATATATCATTGTAAGCTGAGTATTTGGGGATTTTTGGTCGAACAAAGCAAGACGTCCGTCACCTTCGGCTCAGTGATGTTTCATTTTGCCTTTGAGTAGTGTTCTTTTTTACCCCCTTTTATCTGTATTTTATTTATTATTGTTATACTGTGTCTTTATTTGCTTTGCCTTTATTTGTTCTTTTTTTTTTTTTATTGTGGAGCACTTTGTGACGTCTGATCTAGATAGGTGCTATATAAATAAACTTTACTTACTCACTTACTAATGAAAAACATCGTTAGTTGCAGCCCTATTAAACTACAAATAATCTTAAATTTGTTCACACAAAGGTACAGACAAAATACATGCATATTTCAGAGGTGTTTAAGTACACTTTGCACTTCTAAATATCTGTGTTGTCAAATGATTTACAACTCACTTTTTTTTAGTGGTGATGTAACGGAGTGTTGCATAAAATATTCATGATTCCATTAATAGCTGAGTGTCGTTATTGTGTGTGTACGGTGGGAACAGGTGCCCTGACTGTTTAAATGTTGTTAAAGCACTTACACAAAGGATATGTTGCTGGGCAATTCCAAGATCTCCATTTAGTACTAACAATGTTACATGCATACTCACTGACACAGAGTAATGCCAAGTTCAGAGAAAGCTAAAATGGTTTGCTATTAGACTTGCGCATTTAGGCCACTTTGAATTTGAAGTTTTACAGGGGGGGGGTTGTTATGATGAAAACCTGACAAAGATAATAAACATGTTCAGGTTACAGCTACCACATCCCAACCTGCTCAGGTAAAAAAAAAAAAAAAACATGACGTAGCCTGACCCCTCCTGACTTTACCTGGGGCGCCCGAAATGACCCAAGAAACAAAGAATGTATGGCTTTCTGGTACACAGCATCATAAAATAACACAACGCGCTTTGTCTTCAGCGCAGGAAACGAGTCGGACATTTCTTAGTAAAAAAAAAAAAAAAACAGTTCACCGACATAAACGCCAGGTGAAGAAGGTGGGACAAAGTTTCTCCTGGGCCGTTTTCTGTGCTGGACTTGAATACCCCGACAAGTTTGTTTCAAGCCTTGCTATTACATACAAGCAGAAAGCGGCCTCAAACCCTTAAAAAAAAAAAAACAGTCATTCAGTATGATTTGTGCTAAAATGAGACTGTACGAGAAATCGCCCAAAACGTTTACGGAGTTGTGAGAGTCACCAAGGAATAAATGTGTGGCGAAAAATAAGACACTTACCGAGCGGCTCGACCGTCGCTTTTTAGACCCGCGCAGGAACATAATGTCGGTCCGACGTTAAAAACACAAAGTTTCCAGGTGAACAAGCGGGAGGGAGGAACACAGAGGTAGCAACATTTAAAGTAGCACAGCCTGGGTTAAACTACATGATGTTCCTCTCAGGCTGCCCCGCACTCCTCACTCTCCCTTAGCTAACTACTTTGGCAACTTAACCCACAAGCTAGTCTGGCTGAAAAGTGCAACTTCCGGCTGAGCTTTTAAAGTAAAACGCCTATTAACCCCCATGTTTGACACTTCTCGAGGAGAGGCAAAACCAAAGCCGAATTCAGAAATAAATGTTAATTGAATACACATCTCAGCACTTTATCGGTCAAAATATGTACTGACAAACTCTACTGATTCAAACTGACACCTCCCTCGCTTTTATTTTGAAGGTTTGATCGCTTGACAGCCGTCCCGGCACAAGCTATCTAACTTGACGAAGCTCCAACTTTACCTCCCGTCCCCAGACCTGAAGACAGGCGGTAAACTGACCCAAAGTTTTGCTTTTACTTCACCTGGGCTACAAGGAAGTCGACTCCTTTGCATACAGTACCTACTCTCTTCACCCCGCCTTATAAATCCCACCCACGCGTTTTGACTCACGCGATAATTTATCTTTATTAATCCATCCGCAGAGTCTGGTTCAAATTGTTGCATCGTGGAAACATTTAAGCATGGGAGGAGTCGGCGACTGCAGCCTTTCAATCTTAGAAATAAGTATTTTGTCAAAATTTTTCGATGCGCTTGGATGAAAGTTCTCCTTGATTTCGGGCTCTGCTACAGCAGCAGCAACACGGGGAATTAGTTTGATAACACTCAGTATGACCCCAAACAAAGGATTATCATTCCACTGTAGGTCCTTAAAATGACACGGGTAATACAGTGGTTATTGCCATTGAAAGGCGGTAGAGCCGCGGCTAAAAAATAAAGTGGGACGTGATTTTGTTTTGTCAAAGCAGCGTTATCTCAAAATGAAAAGAGGGGGGTAGCATGTGTAACTGCAAGAGAAAATTTTCAGATGAGATTAGAGATGACAGATGCATCCTGCGCAAGGTCAGTCAAGATCCTGGCAGGGATTGTGTAAAAACATAGTAATCCCTTATCATATCCGAACAGCCTAATGAGAGACTGACGCAGAAAAAAAAAAAAAAAAAAACCCCACCATGACTATGCTGACATTTTTCTCACTGTTAACTCCCCCAGTAACGAACGAGCCAGGAGACGTTTCACGGTTTGGAAATTCCTTTCAGATAACGAGCAACAGTCTGCCTCCATCTAGTGGCAATCTGACAGAAGACAAGTTCGCCTGAATACATCCTAGAAAACAAACCACTTCAAATGAAGTTCTTGTTGAATAAAGCTGTTGATAAACATCAGGATTGTGCGGAACGGGAGATTAGTGTACAATTTAAGATACAAAACCGGTTTTCTTTGCAGTGACAATGGCTTTTATTTTCCAAAGCATGGCTGCTTTGAATTTTGAAATTACAAACTGCAGACTCTTGTAAAGCCTGTTAGAAAAATAATAATAATATTAATAATAATAATGATAATAATAATAATAAGGCTGCAATGTTTTAGTTGGACAAATAAACATCCAGGGGTAGAGGAAACAGTTTACTGCTTAACAGTTTAACAGTTTTCTTTCAAAATTGATTTTTCTCTTCATCTCCAACATGTAGTCAAAAACATGGAAAAAAAAACTGGACTGTACAACTGAACTGTAAAAAGTAGAACAGAAAAATATTTTGCACCTTAAAAATGTGTTACAAATGTAAGAAAAAAAAAAAAAAAACACAACCTGAGCAAGAATCAAAGTAGACAACTAAAACTGGAGGATGACACTAATTTCAAATACTGAACATGTGGTTGATGGTTAATGGACGTCTACGACAAAACTCTGATTAGTACAAAAACAGGCGAAAGATTGCCGATCAATGACAGTAGGCCACTTCAAATGTTTAGGATTCAGCAATAAAAGATGAATAAGATGAAGAAACTGGTTAATTTGAATGAAACTTGAAGGCACTGTAACACACAGAGAGCAGTCTAAACAGCCATGACTATATAACAGAGAATGAAATGTTTAACTCACTGAGAAACCTGACTGAAAATAAAGAAATCCAACTCAAGAAGGGCATGATTACGATGTTAAACAATTCCTAAAGCAGCCACTTGTGTGTCAGTTACTTCTTAAGTCCACATGACACAGTTACTACTTAATACAGCAGTGCATTAACAGTAGACGTGCATTAGACAAGCTGCTTGACAACATCAACCAGTTTTGCATTGCCTGTTATTTACAGATTTCCCTTTTTTAATCAGTTGAGGTCGGACTAAAGGTTTCTGGGGGGATTTCCTCTTGTAGTAGACAAGGTTTTGTCTGACATGCAGGCACAGATGTACAGTGCCACTCACTTTGGCTATGTCATCCCCCTCTCAGGTGCGGCCCTAAAAGAAATCTCTCATCTGTTCACAACATACAGGGGCATTGATTACGCTGTGACCTGTTCATTTTACTGTCCATCGTCCTCTCTGCTCCACCCTTCTGTTAACTTCTGCTCAAATGTCCTCTTCTTCTTCTTCTGCTGCGTTCTTGAAAGAGGTACGTGTATCTTGGATTGTTTAAACTCTGTCATCTGCAAAAAAAAAAACAAAACAAACAAAAATCTTTTTCTACATATGAAATAAGGAAGTTTACTGTATAAAACAGCATGTTTTGAGAGTGTCATGAAAATAAGTGACTGTTGCTCTCACCCGTGGAAGCTGCCGTGTGCTGCCTGCTGCTCTTGATTTGCAGGAAGATGGTGTAGGTATCGTAGGCAAACAACAGACCAGCGATCAAACCAAATACCTAAAAAACAACAACTCAGCATCAGAGTCACAGTAGCAATCCCATTCACTGGTCACATAAAACACCAACTTGTTGATTAATGGAAACACTTAAATAGAAATATGAGAGAAAACTATAAAGCAGACACAATCAATCTCTCATATGTTACACACCTAGGTCAAGTGAAGACTACAAGACTTTCAAAATGTCAGATTTGCTCTCCTGTTCACACCAAGACATTTTTAGTCCCAGACTGTTGTCATGTTGACTTGAGAGCACACAAACTACAGTACAGTCTCAAATGTGGTGGATGACAACATTATTCCGTTTGGAGAAATCGACAACTGGAAAAAATGTCTGCGACATTCGACCAAACGTGAAAAGTCATTGACGGGCAAACTTTCAAGGGTTGTTCAGGAACAGATGTGATGTATTCAGTCCCAAGCACATGCGGTGTATGTGTAAACAAAAGACCAGGCATAAAAATAGCACAGATTGGATTTGCACAAGCCTCAAGGAATGTTGTGGTGGGGAAAAGAGATGTGAGATTAACCTTTCATCAACAGAACTCTCCCTGACGTCAGACATTGAGTAAGAGCAACACACAAATATCTAGAAACAACATAGTTAATTGCATAAACTAATAATAGCAATAAATACAAAAAATAAAAATAATACCTAAAAACCTATTGCTAGAAAGAATAAGAACAATACTATTGAAGTTCTAATTATATCATTAATTAATAACTAAATAATACTTGGACCCGTATTAACAACAAAACATGGATGTATGCCAGGATGATTCAAGGTCCATGTACAGTTCCAAGGTCTAGAGCATCAATGCTGAAGATTTTCCAGACTCTTCTGTAAAAATCTCATTCAAAAACATTTTATGAGTAAGGTTACTGCCTAAGGCTGACCTTTGTAAATGAAACTTAAGACTTTGTAACTGAAGGCTTTTTTTGACGAAATTGAAATCAATGCTTTTTAAGACTTTTCAAGTACAGCATATGACCTGTTTTCAATTTTCTAGTGAGACACGAGATGTATCAACACCATCTCCATCTCAACCTGCTATGATGAAGACAAGCCCCTGAACTGCTTGAACTAGAGGACCCCTGGTAACGGATTTTTGTCTCAGTTGTAAGAAATTTGTCTGAGACAGGCAAACTTTGGCAAAAGTCTTTTGGTCTGCACTTGATCTAAACAGGAAGGAAGAGTGAGATCAAACTTAAGTTATATTTAAATATTACAGTGACTGATGGCTTTCACTGAGAGTCTAGGTCTGTATCATATTAAAAACAGCAAATGATTATAACCCCCGCCCCCAACATCTATAATCAGTTTCCACATCTATAATGTAAGTAATTCATAGTTGTCAAAACAAGCAATAAAATTTGCATGATAATGAACAGTTTCAGAATTCAGTTGAGAACTCAGGCTGAGTCACAGGGACTTAACTGACCCCGCCTGCGATATAAGCGCCGTCCCCGCCTCCTCCGATGACATTGATCAGAGAAATGATGATGTAAAGGATAGAACCAATACCAGCACGGAAGAGATCCTGTACAAAAGAAGGAAGCAGAGGATGAAACGTTGTGCAACTACGCACACACGTGTGTGTGAGTGTGTGTGTTTGTGTGCGCATGCTGGTGGTAAGACACGTAGAGCACTCACACTCCAGACCCAGTTGACCACTTGGATCTGCTTGTCCAACTCCATCATGAAGATCCCGAAGAAGGCAATGGTTAAGACCATCTCACAGATGGCCAGAGCAGAGGAGCCTCTGTATTGAGACACAGTGTAGCAGATGAGGACGATTAAACTGAGGGCCTAAGAGTGATGAGAGGGAAGGGGGGAGGTGGGAAAAAAACAAAAAAGAGAGAATAATGATTTTGACGTCAGAATGATGAAGATGTCCCAGAATGCTTAGAGGTTATGCCAGAAAAGAAACAGAAGTTGCCTAAATTCCTCCTATCTGTTAGACTTTGCAGGGCCCTTCAATGACTTGATTAAAAAAGCTTGCAGATCAGCTGCGAATTCCCCTGAGGGAGGATCGGTCATCTCAGTGCTCAGTGACAGAAAAAGTTCTGTGTCCACTCAATGGCCAAGGCCAGTCAGACAGTAAATTCCTCCAACAAAGCCAATATTGTTTCGTTTACTCCAGCCAGTTCACAATACAACATCAACATAACATCAAGCATTTTTGCCAAGACAAAATATTTTCTACACAAAAATACTATTAGTGTGACACAACTGGAAAGATTATATCACACAGTCAAATAAAACAGTCTGTCAGTCTATCACATGCTGCTTTCTTATTAGATTTACAGTGTTTGTTCAATGAAGGTCATATCTTTCCATATGAGGGAAAATAGTCAGTGTGCATTCTTCTCAGTCCATTCCGCTGAAATGCTGCCAATTTGGAGGAATCATAAATTTAGGCAGCCTACGGCTCAGAAGCTTGCTGCTGTCAAACTGTGTGGGTAGATGCTTTCACACAACAGGGACTAGCACTTTATTAGGAACACCATGCTAATACTCGGTAGGGCCTCCCTCAGCTCACAGAACAGCCTCAGTTCTTGGTGGCATGGATTCGACAAGATGTTGGAAACTTTCCTTTGAGATTTTGCTCCATGTTGACGTTATTGCATCACATCACTTCTGCAAATTCGTCAGCTGCACATTCACGCTGCCAATCTCCCGTTCTACCACATCCCAAAGCTGTGAAGTACAACGACCTCGTTGTCATGTTCATGAAACCAGTTTGAGACGACTTTTGCTTTGTGACAAGGTGCATTATAATGGTGGAAGTAGACATTAGAAGATGGTAAATTGTGGCCACAAAGGGATGCACATGGTCTGCAACAATACTCAGATAGGCTGTGACACCAGCTTGGATTGTTGTCACAAGGCAGATGGGTCCATGGATTCATGCTGTTGACGCCTAAATCGGACCCTACCATCTGCGTGCCTCTCCAGAAATCCAGATTCATCAGACTTGGCTACGTTTTTCCACTCTTCAACTGTTCAGTTTTGGTGAGCCTGTCCCCGCTGCAGCCTCAGGTTTCTGTTCGTGGCTGACAGGAGTGGAGCCCAATGTGGTCTTCTACTGTGGTAGCTCATCCGCCTCAAAGTTCAACACGTTGTGCATTCGAGATGCTTTTCTGCTCACCACAGTAAACGGTGGTTACCTGAGTTACCGTAGCCTTTCTGTCAGCTCGAACCAGTCTGGCCTTTCTCCACTGACCTCTCTCATCAACAAGTGGTTTCCGTCTGCAGAAATACTCAAACACCAACAATCATGCCAAGGTCAAAGTCACTGAGATCACATTTTTCCTCCACTCTGATGTTTGATGTGAACATTAACTGAAGCTCCTGACCTGTATCTGCATGATCGTACGCATTGCACTGCTGCTGATAATTGCATGAATAAGCAGGTTTACAGGTGTTCCTAATAAAGTGCTCAGTGAGTGTATGACAGCTACGAAGAAATTTCTTAGTTACTAATCCTAAAGCCTTTTAAGCCAATGTACCAGAGGACACTAAATATCATTTATTTTATGTTATACTTTTCTAACAATTTCTACACCACAAAATAAAAAAATTTCAATATACTACAATGTACAAGGAAGATCATCAAATTCTCTCATTTGAACATCTAGAACCATTAAATGTTTAGCATATTTGCTTGAAAATAACTTTGATTATTATTATTATTATTATTAAGATAATTGCAGATTAATTTTCTGTTGATTGACTGATTGACCTATTAATCAACTAATCATTGCAGCTCTAATACACTTAAGCATATTAATACTCATATATATTTCTCATTTTTATTTTTGAATTTTTATTTATATATTTTAATTCTGTATTCCTTTTTCTAATTCTTATTTTTACTCTAATTCAAATTATTCTTTTTAGCGCACTTGCCTTTTAGGGCAAAACCACATATGGTATCAGCAAATGACAAATAAAACCTTGAATCTTCCATAAAAGATATAATTATATAATCTGTAGTTACATATGATTGTTAAAATGTTTATTAAAATGTGGTGTTCTGCAAAATGTATCTGCATTGCTTTCTTGTGACGAGTAAAACAATTTATTCTTGTA
Source organism: Xiphias gladius (assembly GCF_016859285.1). Lineage (NCBI taxonomy): Eukaryota > Metazoa > Chordata > Actinopteri > Istiophoriformes > Xiphiidae > Xiphias > Xiphias gladius. The sequence continues at coordinate 23,258,723 of NC_053417.1, read as the reverse complement.
ACACTTACTAAATAGCTTGGCTCTGATTCTGCACATTTTGCACATTGCAGTGTTTTATTCTCAGACACAGACAACTCGGTGGCAAGTGTCAAGTCACTGCAGTGTATATGATACACACAATATGTAACTGACTCGACACCAGCCCTACATCTGTCACTGCTGCTTCCCCTCCCCTCACCCGCAACTGTTACACAAATGCGCAACCAGCCAGCAAGCCAGCCAGCCAGCCAGCCAGCCAGCCAGCCAGCCAGCCAGCCAGCCAGCCAGCCTGCCAGATGCATCAGTAGTGCATGTGTTCTCGAGACTGGCACAGACTGCCTCTGTAGAGTAGCGGGGTGTCCGAGGCCAAGGTCCTACACAAAAGAGGCTCTATTCGGGCCAGAGGCGGCTGCTCTGAGGGCAGCAGCCGTCACACACCCACTACACGAGTCCCTGAGAACAAGAAAGGCTCTGAGATGTTGACACCTTTATGTTTTCCGCACAGCGGCGGATCTGTTTGCATGACTCATCTTTAAAAGATCCCCGCAAGGATCTATACACATCAGGATCATGGCTACTCTTTTAAACTGACCACAGAGAAACTGTTTTTAACGGTTGTCTAATTATAGTCAGCAACAACACGAGAGCCAAGATTTAGTCTGTTGTGTAGAGACACCCCAAACAGAAACGGTTGCTAGGGAAGTCACATACATTTTGGGGCAGTTTTGAGCGCTTGCTGCGGCACACTAAAGAGTACTCATGAGGGTTCAGAGCAAAATGGAAATTTGGTTTCATTTCATCACTCTTCCTCCTCATCATCTAGTCATTTTACTCTCTTACTCAACTTTCCTCAAACTACTTTTCTTCCACCCTTTCTTATGATTCAGAATTTTCTGAAATGAGATAACTAAGCATACACTGGTTTCCAGTCATTAGACAATGTGATCCCTTAATATTCATAATATTAACAGTTAGGTGGAAGATCAACTTAGTGCGTAACTCATCATGACTTATCACTAATGGCTTAACTGTGCCACGTGACAAACAGCATTTTGCACTACATGGGTGTGTCTGTGACTTGTATATTGTGCTGCAGTTTAAAACATGTTCAAGACTGGTCATGCCTCTGACAGGCAGAATAAAAGCAAAAAAAAAACTACCTCTAATTTGGCAAGTCATGGAAACCTTGCTGTCAAAACTTGCTGCCAGTGCATGAAGTCAAAAAAGAGCAATTTTTCCTTTAGACTTTCGGTTTACTAGTTGGAAGATCTTAACCGCAGTAATCCTGGCTACTGGGGTTAAATATCCTACTTCCTATTAGACTGGACATAACAGGCAGTAATTAAATGTGTCTTCCTGTTTCGCTCCCACAGCCCTCTCCCTGCATTGTAAACTATTTCAGACATCCAACATCTCTTCAGCGGGAGAGGAAACAACAAAACTACCGAGTGTGTCCAGTGAAGCCCCGAGATATGGCACACCAGAGATGTGTGCCAAGCAGTTCACACATTCTTTGTTCCTGGGGCCAAACTTGACACACAGACTGGAATATCCATTACATCCAAAAAGGAAAAAAAAAAAAACTTTACAGTGGGTGGACCATTGACCACCAGCATCTGAGAGCCTGATTTATAAAGGGGGTCGTTGATGTACTGTTCTGTACTGTTTTGTGGTTTAATTTGTAACAACGCATCCTAATTTACATGTTGATATTTTGCATGTAAAATCTTAGTCTGTAAATAGAGTAAAAAGTAGCATTTCCCTTTGCAATGTGCTGGAGTAGAGGGACAGATGTGCACAGTAAAGCACAAGTTCCTTCAAAGCTGTGCCTAAGAATGTTACCTGAGTAAATGCACTTCGTTACTTTCCACCACTGAAAATAAAGAAACCTGATGTAAAGAATTTAAGGTCAGAGTGACTCACGTGTTAAAAGAACACACCACAGAAATGAAATGCAAACAAAGGCAAACGTGAAAATCCTGGTCAAGGACAGTATAAATAAAAAGCTCTCCCAGAATGGAAGTGGTTGTACTTTGCCAAAACTTACTCATTACAGGGACTCAGGTGTTGCTTTGGTCTGTATGTTTCCTCCTGTTTGCCAGGAGTGCAAAGATGTAATCTGGGGGGGGGGGGCACTTTATGAGTTTAATATTGCGACGAATGTGATGCAGATTGCATTTTCTCTTCACCATATTGGGGCTACTACTTCACTTCCTACAAATAGTATAGAGCCTGTGGCAGGGAATAAAAAAGGAGATGCCTGACAACACCCACTGGGCTGAGTTAACCCATATAACCTTTCATCTGCCATTAACCCTCAGCATTTGGCTCTTTGGTGCCAAATGAGAAAACAGTGGAGCACATGTGACAGGTGGAAAACCCTTAACCTCTGTTCGTGATCCCTCGACCTCCTGGCCACATATGCTTTGCATTCCCTGCTGACCAGACTGCTTTTAAAAATTACGAAGTTTTAGAGAAAGAAACAGAGGGTATTTGTGAGATGGAATTAAACAACAACAACCACCACGCAGGCAACTTTAGCCCAATTAAACATCTATGAAATATTGATTAGTTGCGCACTACATAAGTACCGTTATAGCCCGTTTAGTAAGCAGTTATAACCATTTAAAACAGAGCTGCACATGAGCTAAAAGTTTGTACGTGAGCTGCTCAGGTCGGTGAACTTACTATTTCTCCTGCGAGGAGAGACCCTTTTTGGGTCCTCACGTAACTTTTCATCTTCTCCATGCAGTTAGCACCGGAGCTGGGCGCAGTTGTATCAGCCATTCTGTAACGACTCACTTATTATACACCGACAGTGTGTTGTTTCGGAGCCTTTTGACGGCAAGCGACGACCGGCGTTTGGAAAAAAAAAAAAAAACAAACTCGTCTCGAAAGCAGTATAACGATAGTGTATTTTACGGTCCCAGTGTCGGTCGCCCGAGCTAGCTCGAAGTTGGTGTGATATCCTGGTTCTTCTCTGTCACCGCTGTGCAGACACTCCACTTTCGGTGTGGAGGAAGGAGGGGTGGAGCCGAGGCGCTGACAGCGGGGCGTTGGCCTCCGCTGGTCTCGAGGGGATCCGCTGCTGTTCGCGCCGCTGCGCTACCGCCGGGCCGAGCTGCTTTCACGCCCCCGGGAAGCCCCTCGGAAACTCCACAACTCCTAAAACCTGTTGCCTTAAAGTGATTGTACGTTGTGTGGATGATCTTAGCAGTCCTCTCCCCGCTGGCGCTAACGGTGGCGGAGCCAGGCATTTCTTTCATAGGGGTGGCCAGGCCGAGGCCAGTACTTAATTCGGGGTGGCACAACACTTACTATCTTGTTCAGTTTTTTTCCTTAACACAGATGTTAGATTATGATGTGTGCCTGTGGCCAAAATGCGTTTTTTTTTATTATTTGGTATCAGTGATAATAACAATAGAGAATCTATAGTTACCAAATAAATGTAGTGAAATGAAAGTACACCATTGGCCACTGGTTTATAGATCAAAGTAGATGCACGGTATAATGTAGCATAAATTGGAAATACCCAAGTAAACGTGTCACGCTAGTTTACCTCTGGCATTTCCGGGAGTGTTGGAAGGCATCATAATTTTTTTTTTTTTTTTTTTTTTACAGCTCTTTACAGCCTGTATGAGACAAAACTGCTGATAAGTGAATCATACATTTAAATGGGCAGAGTCGCAATAGTAATTTAATAATATAGTAATATAACTTTATTTGAAAAAGGCAATCATATTTGCTTTGGCAACTGCACTAACAGGCAAACTAAGATAAGACCTGCACAGCAATAAAACGGGATTCTACCTCTACCTGTATGCACATATACAAACCACAGAAGTATTACATTAAATCACAACATATGATCGTTATAAATTGTTATAGGTTAATTATATCCATTTTGGGGTCTTTATAGAAACATTTTCCTCTGTATCATGGTTACTAGGATATTTTAACTGTATTTTACACTTTAATTCAATTACCAATTAACTATAAAATTGAAAAAAAAATCAAATTAATAAGCTTATGAATTTAAGTTTAGTTAAGGACGCCAAGTTAGTTTTGGACTACTAGTACTATGCCTGAAATGTATATTACAAAAGCAGTACACTCTCATCATTGAAATCCGGGTCTCCCTTGCATTATTCATTTGAATTTAGTGAAAGAAACCCTCAGATTTGGCTAAATGAGGGGAGATGGCTGAAGAAACCACTTCAGTTGATACCCTCTCTGACCACTAGGGCGTACCATCCAGAGTACTTGTCAAAACCACAAATTGGGTCAAACCATAGACTGTACACAAAGTTCAAGGGTTATTTTTGTATTAATATGCAGTCTGCTGGTCAAGCTAACCTACGGCCTGCCTGAAATGGTTTTTAAAGTCCTAATCAAACTGATTTGTTTACATTTCAAAAACATACTTTTAGTAAAGTCGACCAAGCAAAAAAAAAAAAAAAAAAATCAACTCCTATGAACAGAAGTACACATTTTAACCTTCAACAGAATAATTTCAAGTTTATTTCATTTTGTTTCACACGGATCGCATATAATAAGAATACAGCAGAATTTTGGAGAGTCTCGGATATTTTTTTTCTCTGATTTATCATTATCATAAATACTAATATGAATACGTCATACACAATAAACACAGCACTATCCAAAGGCGTAGAGAGTATCACAAGACATCGTTCACCACTAACAACAGAGTATATTTCATTTCAGCATATTTATAAGAGCTACAGTTAAAGAGAGGAAGATATAGAGAGGGGAAAAAAACAGGTGGGTGGGGGAGGGACTAGAGGAAGAGAGAAAGCCAGGTGCTTCTACACTGCCTGAATCAAAGAACCCTGATTTTTTTTTTTTTTTAAATATGAGTGAACCAAGGCTACGCAACAGATCGATATATGGACAACAACTCATTCTGATGACGACTGGAAGCAAAAATACCAACCAAGAAACATCTCTTACCATTTGGCAAACACAAGCTTGTACATCCACACAGAGGATTGGCAGTAGGACAGGTGTCTTTATATCTGGAAAGAAGTAATTATTGCAGCACTAGTTTTGTGCCTTGAGTAGAATATAGCAAAGCTCCTGTATGTGCTGTGCAGTAACTACTGTGATGGATCAAACATACCACGGTATTACTGTGTAGTCTAATGCTTTCCTGCAGCGTTGAGCCTCGGTCTCTCAAATATGTTTAGGGGAAGCTTTGGGATGTAAGGTGTAAGATGCATGCAGTAAATTCGCTTGCCTTCAGGAAAGAGAAGAGTTAAAGAAGGATTGAAGATGCAGGAGAAGAACATAGGGAAACATTCTGTTCAGTCCACCTCATAATAATGTGTGTTCACCCTGGCTTAACCAAGGTCTTTAAAGTATACCACACTGTATTTTCATTTACCTTTTCATGTTAATGTGAGCATGTATTTCACTGATTGCAGTGTGATAGAAACACCAGTTATAAAACTATATGACTCTGTTTTAAAACTCTCTGGACCACATTAAAAGGCGACTGAAAACAGGACGAGGTTCACTGACAAAATTTGTTGGATGCCTTTACATAAATCTGAACAAATAAACAAACACACACCGCTAAAACTGTTGTTCTCTGCCCCGATTCACAGTTCTCATACTGATAACACACTATGGAGCACAGCAAAAAGAGATGCTACCATGCTCTTTAATTTTCATAAACCTACGCAATTTTTGATTTTGTATGTCAGGATTTTAAAATGTTCTGTGTATTAAGAGAGTTCGTCCTCTCTTGACAGTGACATTTGATGGAAAAATGTATATAAAAGCATAAATAAACTTGAAACAACCTACTTATAACTCATCATCTATTCACTGCTACTACTAGGCGTTACTCTTTCTCTGCTGACTTTGTATATCAATAATTCTTTTCTGTTTTCCTTTCAACATTTGCTATCACACGTTTCCATCACATGAGAGAATTAAAAAAAAAGTTCATAGATTCTTAGATGAATAAATAAAACCATCATTGTGACATGAATAACTTAAAAGAATTGAGTTGTGCGAAGGATAAACTATGTGAGCTCCTGAACAGAACCAAAGTGAAAGCAATTGAATAACTCTGTGCTCAACATTTGTTGTATGACAACTAATATGGAGTGCACAATTATTCAACTGTGTACATATAATCATATATATCAGCATGTTGATATTTACACAGCACAGACAAATACATTCTCCCAAGTTAAATATTACTACATATTTTTTCACAAACGTAAGTCTTTTCCATTACAAGATTTCTCTTAAATGTTCGTCAACGAATGTTTTGGTATTTGTATTCAAGTTTTTCTCGTATATCCAAACAGACAATCCTCTGTTGTCTTCTACAGTTAAATACATCACGAGAATAAACATCATGTTACAGCAAAGACCCCCCCCCCCACCCCCAGCCCCCCCCTCCCCTGGATCCTGCTCCACAGTGGTGTTTCCCTCCCCAGGCCCCACCAGTTTTTGCCCTCCGTACCTCCCTCCCTCTGCCTGTCAACTCACAGATACACAAACAGACAAACAGAGGAGTGTGGAAATGCAGGTGGTGGTCTAGAGCCACACTCCAAAATCACAAGGTCACCCTGGGGAGAGGAAAAAGGCAGAGAAGCGAGAGACAGACGGAAGGAAAATATTAAACAAGCGGCAAATGTATGGTCACGTTAATTACATGTTAAATATATGAACAAAATTCTGATTCAATAAATATGAGATATCAAAAGCTGATATTGAAGTGACTTTTGAAGCTGCAGATGGCACCTACTGTGTGATGATATTAAGCAAATGTTAAATAACCATAGTCATACCAGAAAATGGAGGTGACAATAACATTTTATATATTTGTATGTGAAATATGTAATATGTGTAAATGTATAATGTTTAAAAGCTCAAAGTCGTACAAGTTATTAGAGCAAGGAGGCAAACTGAAATTTAAAGCTGCTGAAAAATGGGTTTAAAATCTTATGTATTTCTCTACAGTATTTAATATTAATGACTTAATAAGAAACAATCAAAGTTTAAGTTCAGAAAAAACAACATGCTTAGTTATATTTATTCAGAGCTAAATGCTCAAACAGTCACTGGACTGGCAATATAAGCAAACCACCTGCACCTACCACTTCAAACCAGTGAGAACAACAGAAAGAAAAACACAACTACAGACATCCATGAAGAGAAAGAACCAAAAATGTTCTAACTTTGAACGATTATTTCGTGGTCATGTAGGATCCCATCGCTTCTCGTAAAAAGATGATTGAGAAAATAGATTCTCAGGGCCTTTAAAACATAACTGAAATAACAGGTAAGAAGTCATAAAATAAGACTAGATTTAGTCAAACTGTAGGTGCTCAGTACAGAGACATTATAACCAGTGAACCCTGTCCAATGATGCTAAAGGCACTGGCTGGACATCTCTACATCTTTGAGGACTGAGTGCAGTTTTAGCCAGTCAGGCACGGTATTCTATAGCCTCGAAACACCACACCAAAAACCTCTTTCACCCAGTGTTTTTCAGTTTGTTACAGGGTTGCTGGGGAAAAGTGGGACCCAGGGGAAAACAGAGCAGCTTAGTGAATATAGCTGTACCGGATAAGAGTTACTGTAAAAGGGAGCTGTACCATAGACTGCTTTGAAAGTCAGATGCTTTGTACACCATGCTTCTAACCAGATCTCAATGTCATGCCAGTTTCACCTCTGCAACACAACATAAACACATGTTGTGTCAATGAACAACCGCTCTTGGCATTTTTCTGGAGAAGACAGTCATTTTTTACATGAATGTAAATGAGAGATTGCTTTTCAGGAAAATGTAAATATGGGTTGGTTTAAAAGAGTAGGTTAACATTTTTCCAAATCTATATTAAAGTAATACTGTTCTCTACATTTAAACAGTTAATAGTCCCTGTGACCATTTCTCCTGTCCTTACTGGTTACGATGAGATGCCCTCCTAACACAGTTCCAGTGTAAATGATGGGGCACAAAATCTACAGTCCTCCTACTGTGCAAAAATAAATTTTTTAACCTGAAATGTCAACTTGGGGGCTGCCATAAAAAACTGTGCACACAGCATTGGTATATTATCACCTTTTAAGTAAACAAGTCTTCCAACTAAATGACCACATAGTTCTTAGCTCCGTTTTGGTCTCCGCCAAATCCTCTGGCTCTTTATTGGCTAAATGGTCCAATATATTCACCAACTAGTTGCTAGTTGGGGTTTTAAGACTGAAAACAGCTGCCTGCTGCAGCTGAAAACAACACTATAGGAGCAGTGAGAGTGGGCCAGAACAGCTACACAATGCAAAGGAGATTCAGCTGATAATTCTCTGAAGTTTCATCACTATGAGCGAACGGTTTCACATTTTCAAACTTTTTTCACATGATCATTTGATACATTCTAGTTAAAGATATATTGATTATAGCAGCTTTAAGTTCAGCTGACGCTAATATGAGGCTTTTCAAAGGATAGTAACACAAAAGAGGGAATTTCGTATCAAAAAGTTATTTTTTAAGATACCAACTTGATTTGGCAAACTCCAAGCCTCAGATTTTGTCCCCCAACTCTTGCATTGAAATGATATTAAGAAGGTATCTCTTCATGGCCTGTAAACCATCTAAACAAACAGGCAATGCTGCTCTTTTACCAGTCTAGTTTGTAATATATTTCTAAATATAACGTCAGAATTTGCAGCTGAGATGGTAGGAATAATTGTAAATTGATACTGTCAACAAGGTAGTTCAGCCAGGTTATTTGCTCTATTGAGCTCTAAGCCAGTGTTGATCAGGATAACTTCAGGTTTTGAGCAGTTAAGTGTTAGGAAGTTACACTGCATCCAAATTTGAATATCATTCAAGTGAGCAAAGAGGCTCCAGGAAAGGTTTGTTAATCATTTGCACAGCAGTAATACCTCAACTAATACTTGCTGATCATTTGACATTAGAGTTCGGGTGATATTCAGTAGATACTGTTGTAAACCTAGTGAACACTGCCATTACACAATTAACCCTTAATTTGTGCCTAAACATGCTATATGTAAGTTTTCTCTGCCGCCGAATGTGGTTTCTTGCTGGTGGTGATGGTCACTTGCCAAGAGCTTCAGCTATCATTTACAAGAAAAGAGGTCAGAATGCAGCCATCTGAGCAGCGCTATTCAAGTTGGACTGAGGGCCATTTGGACGCTACAGTGACTTCCTATTGGAAAATGACAAGAAGTGCCTGGCCGGGCCGTTGCTTTCCACCGCTGGAGACAGCTCTTGGCGAGTAAAGCAATTAAGTTTCTCCGAGACTGGTAAGCGAACAGCTGTTAATGCCAACATTGGCTATTTATCAAAAGAAAAAACTTACATATAGCACCTTTAAATTAAAGATCAGATTAGATCATTACCTCTAAAACATACAATAATATGATGTGAAGTCCATACACTCACCATCCTGCAGCTGTGGTTTGGCTGGACAGGCTCACATTTGATTTGAGTAGGAGGTGGGCTGCTGCTCATAGCCCTGGCTGTAACCTCCGTCCTCGTTGTAGCCCCCCTGCTGGCCATAGTCGGGCTGGTAGCCTCCCTGGGAGCCGGCGTAGGGGTCCTGCTGACCGTAGCCTCCCTGTCCAAAGGAATCAGGGGCGGGCTGCTTTTCCTGCGATGGGACGTAGGTTCCAGTGAAGGCAGCCATCCAGCCGGTCTCCTTGAACACGAACCACAGGTTTCCTATCCACAGGATCAGGTTGATGAAGCCAAAAGCCTGTGGAGCAGAAAGGAGATGAGTGTTTATTTTAGGAGAAATTTACTATCACTGATCTCTCATCAAGTCTTCATACAGTTTTGTTCAGTATGAAGCATCTAGGACCTACCACAGAGGTGTTGAGGCCGGAGACCTTGGGGTCATAGACCATGCGGCAGTTATTCTCTTTTTCATCACAGGCTGAGATGAGAGTGATGACCTTCTCTGGATCAGTGGCTGTTTTCACATCTGACAAGCCCTTAGCCCAAGCACATGAAGACACCAGCCACATGAAGGCAAATACCGCCGTCACAACAAAGTCCTGGGGACCAGCAAGACAAGATAATTACCAACAACTGCCAAATATTAATTGTAAATCCAGTTGCAGGACTTGTATGCCAAGGAGGTGTAAGGGATAAACAAACTCACAATCTGGGCCCCTTTGTTGTTTTCACGGTATTTCTCCAGCATGAAACAGTATACAGACAGGGCTGCCATGGAGTAGAGGAAGGAAAAGACACCGATGGTGACAAAGAACTCAGCCGAGGAGGAGTAGTCCCCAACCAGGAATAGACGCTTGGGGTTCCCTCCCTTACAGGTGGGGGCGTCAAAGTAAACCTGATGGAGCCTGAGAACAGAGAAAGACACAGAAATGGAAGATGAAAGTGCTTGAAGAGCAAAGACAAAAAGGAGAGAAAGGGTAAATGATGATCCAGTTGTATATGTGAAAAACCTTGAGCTATACTGTGTTTCTCTCATATTTATTTTAGATATGTGTTTGTGTAAAGATGATTGAGGGACTGTATTTTAAAGGAAGAGTGTGACATTGTGGGTAATGCTCTTATTTGTTTTCCTCGCCAAGAGTTAGATGAGAAGATAACACTCTCAATGTCTTTCTGTCAAATATGAAGCTAGAGCCAAGAGACGTTAGCTAAGCATAACATAAAGACTGGAAACATGGGTGAATATCTAGCCTGGCTCTGTCCAAAGGTTAAAAAAAAGTCACCTACCAGCACCTCTAAAAGTATATGTATATATAACGTTATATCTTGTTTGTTTAATCCATACTACAACTTGCTATTTTTACACTTGGGTAGGCAGTTTTTAAATACTTTTTTTTTTACCTTTGAACAGAGCCAGACTAGCTACTTTTCCCATTTCCAGTCTTTATGTTAAGTTATCTTTCTTCATACTGTATTTAAGCTTCATATTTAATGCCCAGACGTGAGAGTGGTATCTATCTACTCTTCTAACTCCCCGAAAGAAGGTGAAAAAGCATGTTTCCCAAAATGCAGAACAAATTTATACAACACTGGAGACAGTGAAGACACAATACATACCTGAATGGATATTCAAATTCTACTTCTATGCCTAGGTCACTCTCCGACCGGTTTTTACACTCCACGCTCATCTTGAACATGCCAGAGTAACTGCCACATGTTGAGAAGGCAAAGATTGCAAAGATCTGGAGGAGAAAGAAGAAGGAAGACATCTATCAGACGAACTGTGAAAAACAGAGAATACACATACATTTTTTTTTTTTAATCACACTGTCTTCCATTACTGGCTGATCACGTACAATCTATATATACTCCAGTTTAGTTTGGATGATTTAACCATGTAAACAAAGAGCTCCAGTGTGAAACAGGTGACAGCTCCATTTACACCGAAAGCCGCAGACTGTGGTTTCACCACCTGCAACATATCAAGCAGACTGATGCACCACCAATCATGGCGAGCTGCTGAAAAATGCACACGGAGTGCAAATCAATGCAGCGTTATCACAAGGTTACACAGCAAGGGCTGTGCCTGTTGCCATGGTTACTGTTACATTTAGCTGACGTCTCTTTTCTGTAGATGTTTTTTGTAGTTTTGCAGTACAACAGTGATTGTGCCTTCATTTCAGAGTGTGTTACTTCAGGTACAAACAGCTCAGGTCTTGTTCCCCAGCTCCAACCTATAGTCACGTAAACAGCACAAACAGACATGCATGGAGATAAACTCTCCCCCTCACTCTCACACACACACACACACACACACAGCAGATTAGACAAGTCAGACTATTTTTACCACACCCAACCTACACTGCAGGCCAGATCGGATTGGATGGAAAATCCAGCTATTAATCTGACTGAGGTGCTCTACCATCTGTCACCAAATACTCAACTACAAGCGATTGTACAGCCAGTCACAAAATACACACACACAGACACACACAGCCACACCCCCACACGTGAGCTTGTACACACACATACAGAGTAATGTAACTCCCTTCTTAAATCTCGTCTTGGAGTACAGTCTACCTGCTGCAGGCATAAACACACTAAACTATTTACAGTAATCTTCGAGCTAATGTGAGTTGGAGGTTCATTTGAACAATTTACACACAGTGGCCGCCTAAACCGAGCCTCATTGTTATCTCTTTACTTATCCGTCTCTGTTCCTGCAGGGCTACTTTATCTTTTACTGTCCTCTTCCATCATCTCGAACACCTTCACTCCCTGTCGTTGGTAAAAGGCTAATTAACACGTTTTATTAATCAATGCAAATGACTGTAGATGTGATGAAATCCACCCTATAACATAAATAATATCTGTATTATTTTTTACAATCTTAGTTGTGAGAAAGAGACACTCGAATCTTCAGCGTCATTATGTTTTTATGCCTCCATGTTTGAACCAGGAAACGCCGCTCCTTGGTGTCCATCAACTTGTTCTTAATGAACGATCAAGACAGTCTCAAATCTGTCATGTCAAACAGTCTCATTCAAGCTAACAAATCGAAAACTTTCCCTTAAAAAGAATAACAGGATGTAATGCTGTAGCAGCTGTGCAGTTAGTCAATACCTATAGCATGTGCAGCGCATCACACCCCTAATCCTTCACACAGTGCACATTATGGTATATTTTATCCTAAAAGATATAAATCATCCATCTCATTTTGTTTATTATAGCTACCTCATGGTAGGAACTGTTTTTGTTATTGATGCTGTTCAAAGGTTTTAGAGTTCCCGGGGTCCATATCATTCTTTCATTATCCCTCTGAGACGGTTGGCAGTTAAGATTTCATTAGATGGATCAATGTGGACACCGACCAAACCGTAGCCTCAGCTGCAAGTTTGGCTTTCCTGTCTTCGTCTTCTTAAGAGACACTTTAGGAGAAAAGGAAACCTCAATCTAACGAGGGCTGGATTCACTACTTAACAAATGATCTCTTCAAGCCACAATGCTGCTTCAACCGAATCAGCCTGAAGTGATTTGAATCACACTCCTATGATATGAGGAATTAATTGAGGGAACGGCATATTTACATGAAGTTAAATGTAGGTATTTTCTTGTATAGTTTTGCTTGTAGATGGAAATGTGGCTTTAGAACATTATTACCTTGTTATAACATAAAATACGGGCCCTGATGTAAATGTAAAATTAGTTAAAAATGTAGGCATCATGGGGTGTGATGCCATGTCTGTGTATTTAAATATAATGAGACACACATCCAGGTAAAGTAAAAGGACTAAGAGTCTAAACCCATTTTAACATCTCTATGAGCCTTATCCAGACATAGTGGTGCTATGAGCTACATGCTAATGTCAGAATGCTAACATGCTCGCAGTGACAATGCTAACATGCAGGAGTGTAGCAAGTGTTAATATGTACCATGTTCACCATCTTACTTTTGTGTGTCAGCATGCTGACATTTGCCAAATAGCACTCAGAAACAATGCAAAGCCTAGACTAATGGTTGTCAATAGTTTTGCAGGTATTCAAACATAAACCAAAGTACTGGACGAATGAAAAAGATTAACCCGATGATGACGCCAGATGAAAAGTCAGGGGATCACGTTATTACAGTTCATTCTGGGGGGGGGGGTATGAATGTGTTTGCTAAATTTAACGGCCATCAAACTTAATGATTCCCAGCTTCATTGTCTAGGAACCAGGAATAACTGTGCATCATTTCGTGCCAATCCCTCCTACAGTTCTTGAGATATTTCAGTCTGGACCGAAGTGGCGGACTGACCAACGTTTCCATCCCTAGAGCCACACCGCTAGCCTAGCTAAAAACCAGTGGCAGGGAAACAGAATCTCAATAGAAGTGAACCACAGCACAATTAAGAGCTGTACCTTTACAGTGACTGATGACTGGAAGGAGGAGTGATGGAGGAGGAAGAGAGGGACAGGCAGGCTGAGAAAAAAAAAAAATGGTGGCACCCTGAGAGTTAGGTGCCATGGTAACACTACTGGCAGCATCACACAATGAGGAGGCAGAGGCTGGTTTCTACCCCTCCTGGTATGCTGGACGGTTGTCAGCTCTTCTTTAATGAGAAGATACACAACCCTACAAACTGAAGACACAAACGATCTGCCTGCTACTGCTGCACTGTCTGTCTTTCTTTCTCTGTCTCCCCCTATAAAAACTGATTCTCGCATGAATAAAAGTACCAGTAGTCCGACCGATACTGGATATTTGAGGCAGATACCGATAGTGATAGTTGATATTTGAGAATAACAAAAATCCAACAATGATACATTGGCCAATAATTTTTTTTGACATTAACATACACATTTTTAGATTAGGATTTTGTTAAACTTGTTTTTTTATTCTTATTATTATGAGCAAGATAAATACTGAGCGTAACGTTTTACAGGTGAAAAATAAACTTGTCAGTGCTTTCTTGTGTACAAACTATGTGATGACGATACTTTCTAAATTATCTTTGGTATTTCCGTGCTGCAATTTCTAAATAACCTAATATCGCCTGATTTGTCGACCTCTAGTCAACATTCTGTCATGAAATTCAATACTTTCAAATTTGACCATTTTTATTCCAAAAATATTACATGAAACTACAACTTTGAAACCCATCCTTATCAAAATAAAATTGTTCATGGTAATGTAAAAAATATTTTATAATGAACATCATAAATAAATACTACAAAAAAAAATCTTTACAGGTGTTAAAGATTGCTTTATGTACAGTATCTCCATCTAGACAGAAGCCTTTCTCAAATCTGCAGGGACTGCCATGGTTCTGTTATCTTATATAATAGAAGTATAAATACTGTATTTACTGTATAAAATTATATAAAGAAATACATGCCAAAATATAGCCAAAAGCACAAGAGCACAAAAATAAACACAAGCTGTGTAAGCCTTCATCGGAGGCCCTGGAGTAATAAACACAGAGAGTGTCTGAACAGCAAAAGCCCCGTGAGCTACAACAAAATCAGCAGCCTTTTTTACACAGTAGAGACTACACCAAAGTAAATAAGGCGCTCGCTTTATGTTCTTACAAACAGCCTTTTTATGTTTGCCTTTTTATTTTGCTGGGAGTGAGTAGGTTGTGAAATTTGAATGCAGATGAAATTCAGCATAGCACCCGCCATCCTGCAGCCGCAGAGGCGGGAGACTGTTTGCATACTCTGCCGTTGAGCTCTCAGCTGTATTTGGGAACTCACTGTCTTCCAACATCCATCAGATCTAGGCTTTGTCAGCAAAATTCCCCAGGGTCGGGGAGGGGGGGGCAAAGCTACATGATTCACACATACAGGATGCTGTTTAGATCTCACACATTAAGTAAAAAAATCGTACTCAGAAGCAGAGGAGAGAAGTGTGATTTTCATGCTCAGATGAAGAAAACTAATCACAAGGTCTCACATCCTCAACCCACATACACGACTGGTCTAAAGTGATCCAATCCACTTCCATTTACTTTCATCTCTCTTTTTCAAATATATGAATATGAATATGAACACTGCTGACTAATTGCTGATTGGTATGTTATATAAAAGCATATCAGCACACACTGGCTGCCAAAAAAAAGGTTTGATTCTACTATACAGAAGCATTGCTTTCACTTCTCCCTTTTTCCAATGAATCCGGCTTCAGAAACTGGAAAAAATACTTTTGAGGGGTGGCACCTCTCTCCCCTCCTGGAAACACATTGTTGCTGGTGATGCATGCCCATATTAATCCAGAAAGAGCAGCAGCTCAAGCAGCTCCTCCTCCAGTCTGACGCGGGAGGCACGCAGGCCCCTCTGACTGATGATTCATGAGCCCTGGCTTCCTGAGCGGCGCTGCTGATTGGTGGTTGGCCCGCTGTGACCCAGGGAGGCAGTGATGAGGTGTTGGCACACTCACACAGCTCCAGGGAAGGACTAGAGAGTCATGCAGCACAATCATGCCGCTGACTGTTCTCTGGTGTATCTGCAGCACCCATAAAAGACTGGGAATGCTTTGGCGAGCTTGTTTTCATCTGGGTCGTGTTAAATTCTCAGGCAGGGGTGGAGGAGGTGCAAGGGTGTAGCTAAGGATTATGGGATCCATGTACAAGAAGGGAACCCCCTCCTCAATTTCCTTCTCATCTGCCCTCCCGAAATGCATACAGAATTAAAGTGATTGCATTTATATTTAGTGATAAATTATCAGGAATGTATAGCTTATTGAAATGACTAGGGCTGAAACTAATGAGTGTTTCACTATCAATAAATCTGTCAGTTATTATTATGATTAATCATTAGTCTGTTGTGATTTTCAACAGCCCAAGGTGACCTCCTCAGGTAGCCTGTTTTGTTAGAACATCAGCCCCAAACCCAGAGATATTGCGTTTACTACCATATATGTCAAAGAAAAGATCTGTTTTTTAGGCATTTTCGCTTGAAAAATGACTGAAATAATGAGTCGATAATCAAAATAGTTGCTGATTATTTTTCTGTCGAATAAGTAATTTTCGTCACTGTGTTGATAATAATAACTGGCTGCTGCAAACAGAACCACAAACCAGAACCTCAGCCAGAACCAGTTCATGACACCACATTAGGATTTAACATAACATCACGATAGAAAAGACAAGAAAGGACAATTGAGAGGCCCCTCGCTTAGCTCCGGGGCCCGCGTGGTAATTAGTACCACCGCTCCCACCACTCTAGTGCCTCAGCTGTGGAGAAAGAAAAAAACTGCAATAGATAGGCACTGGTGTTAACCCTGCAGCCTGAGCACGCTGCCTTCTGATGGAGGACAAACAGGGTGGATGACAACACATGAGCGTAGGACAAAATCCTTAATGTGTAATCTTCTAAAAACCTCTAAAACTGCTCTTGGATAGATCTACATGAATGGAGCTGAGGCTGCAGCTAACAATTACTGTCATTATCGATCAATCTGCTAATTATTTTCTCCATTAACTGATGAATTGTTTGGGCTATAAAATAAGAGCAAATAGTGGAAAATGCCCATTACACTTCACTGCAGCCCAAGATGATGTCATGGAATTGGTTGTTTTGTGCAGCCAATAGACCAAACCCCAGAGATATTGAGTTTATGATTAAATAAGACAAAGAAGAGCAGTAACTCTTTGCAACTGAGAAGTTGGAGCTGGGAAACGTTTGGCATTTTTGAAAAATGATCAGCAATGATTAATCAATGCGTAAAACAACTGCCGTTGCTGCTACTTGATTAAACAGCAAATAGTTTCTACCCTAAATGGAACTGGACGGATTTATCAGTGAAGATCTCTGTCAGTGAAATTTTCTCATTATCTCTCTGATTATAGACCGGATACTACATCCTAACAGTTAATGATGTTCCCTCCCAAAATGAAACCAATAAAAGCAAAAAATCCTTTTCCTTAAAATGCAGAAAAATTTATAATCCTTGGGCTAAATTTAAATAATTCAGTGAATTTATTTAGGCCGCTCTCTTCCTAGATAATAGCTGAATACAACGCTGGCTCCATCCCCTGGTGGAGGAGACTGTGCACATCAAAAAGTGGTGATAAACTGCACCAGTATGCAGAGGTCATGCCCTCTGAGAACGCTTTGACAAATTGTCATTATATTCCTCGGTGGACTGACACAGTGTTACTACAACAGTGACGCAATACATCCTGCTGGTGTCCCCTCCTCGGGCCTGCTGGGGCAGTATCATCGCAACCACCATCGGGATACAGGAGACTCCTCAGCATTAACCACTGTCATTATTTGAGTGCAATTAAAAGAGAAATTATTTGACCTGAGACGGAGTTCGTGTTTTCAGGAGAAAAATAAATAAATAAAGAAACACGAAACAAAAGCGCTGACCTGTAGTAAGGGAGGCTTCAGCTGCGAACCCTTTTTTTCTAAGAGTGTACAGTCACATCTATTATTAAGCTCCGTGCAGCTTTATGACCTCTGTGTGACAGAAGGTCACAAATATGTCAGCAAGAGACATGGTATTATTATTTATTGCAAAAGAAGTTCCAAGCAGTTCATCCTTATTAATATTTTCTTCTTTATTTCTATTAAAATGGAAAATATTAATGCCTTAGTGCTTTTTCTTGCGGTCACCGATAAATATGTAAAATAGATGACTTACCCACTGTAGAACTTTTATAAATCCCAGAGGTTGCTTGACTATTGTGAACTGCCCTTGGGCCACCAACTGTCAAAAGACACACAAAAAAAAAAAATCAGAAATAAGCTCTGGAGTTTTTAACATTTTCACAGTTCGGGTTGGCTCTCACTGTGTGACCTCAGCCTCTCTCAGTACACCAGACCAGGCATGATGATGATGATGATGATATGATGATGCTGCTTAAAAACAGAAACCTAATTACCTCAGCCTCACAGCCCACAGGCCCGGCCTACTGCTAGCACCTGCAGGTGTTCGTTATATAGCAAATACGGTTCGGCACAGAAATGACTGGAGAGTTGACTGACAATCAGTTTCATGGCCAGGTGTCTGCCTCTTCCCTCGTTATTTCATGGCAAATTAAGCAGATAAAAAGTCTGGAGTTGAGTCCCAGTGCATTTGGTAGCCGTTCATGGGAACGCTCAACATGCGGTCCAAAGAGGTGTCGATGCAAATGAGGGAGGCCATCATTACGCTGAAAAAACAAAACAAACCTATCAGGCAGATGGCAGAAACTCTATGAAATGGCCAAATCAACTAGTTGGTACATTCTGAAAAAGAAGGAATGCACTGGCGAGCTCAGCGACACCAAAAGGCCTGGAAGACCCCTGAAGACAACTGCAGTGGATGGTCGCAGAACTCGTTCCTTTGTGAAGAAAAACCCTTCACAACATCTAGGCAGGTCAAGAACACTCTCGAGGAGGCAGGTGTATCATTGTCAAAGTCTACAATCAAGAGACGTCGTCATTAAGGTCAATACAGAGGGTGACCACTGGTGACACGCAAAAGGTCAGATTAGACTTCGCCAGAAAAACATTTAGAAAAGCCTGCCCAGTACTGGAACAAGAATCTTTGGACAGATGAAACCAAGATTAACTTGTACCAGAACGACGGAAGGAGAAGAGTATGGCGAAGGAAAGGAACAGGTCATGATCCAAAGCAAACCACATCATCTGTCAAACATGGTGGAGGAAGTGTTATGGCATGGGCATGTGTTTTATTGATGATGTGACTGCTGATAGAAGTAGCAGGATGAATTCTGAAGTGTACGGGGCTGTGCTGTCTGGTCAGATTCAGCCAAACGCTGCAGAACTGGTAGGACGCTGCTTCACAGTACAGATGGAGAATTACCCAAAACATACTGTGAAAGCAGCCCATGAGCTTCTCGAGGCAAAGAAATGAAATATTCTTAATGGCCCAGTCAGTCACCTGACATCGACCCAACTGGGCCTGTTTATCACTTACTGAAGAGAAAACCTGGGGGCAGAAAGACCCATAAACAAGCAGCAGCTGAAGGCGGCTGCAGTAAAGGCCTGGCAAAGCGTCTGGAGGGGGGAAACTCAGCATTTGGTGACGCCCATAGGTTCCAGACTTCAGGCAGTCATTGGCTGCAAAGGATTTTCATCCAAGTTTTCAAAATAATCCTTATATTTATAATTATGTTGGTTTGTCCGATTACTTTTGAGCCTCTGAAAAATGAGGGACTGTGTATACAAATGGCTGTAATTCCTAGACAGTTAATGTGATATTTTTTCTTAAACCCCTTGAAGAAAGCTGAATGTCTAGACTCCAACCACATCTCGATGGCTTCGTTTCAAATCCATCGTGGCGGTGTACGGAGTCAAAATCACGACATGTGTCACCGTCCAAATACTTATGCGCCAAACTGTATCTGCCAGTGAATACATTGAGTCAGCCGCCACAGCTGGTGCCTTTGTGGGATATGAGGTGCTGCATAACCACAGTATAGTAATGTTAATATTGACTTCAAATGCTGTGGTGTGTGTGTGTGTGTGTGTGTGTGTGTGTGTGTGTGTGTGTAAGTGAGAGAGAGAGAGAGAGAGATCCTGCCAGCATTACAATTAGACAAAGCCGATTAACTGACTGTTTTCTCTGCTCTCCTGCCATACACTTCACGGCAGCCCTTGTATTCATCTGTGAGAAGCCCGTCTAGCTGATGGAGGCAGAAGGCGGAAGCGTTTGTGCGCAGGTGAATGCGACACCGCAAAGGAGGCGGTGTGTCCGTGTGTGCATCAATAAATGGCCGCACAGGAACAGGCGGCAGCGGTGGTTTTCCCCTCCCGGGCTGTGGGGATACTTTCGCCCTGACGCTCACTGCCTCTCCGTGGATGCCAAACAACCGTATTAAATAGATGACGCATGAACTGACAATTAAAAACAAACAAAAAAAACAGTCGTAAAATAATACAAATGAAAAAATATCATGTTCAGGGCCTGATATCCTCTTATCTACTAAGAAACAGTTGTTGGCTTTCTGGGAGAGAGAGGAGCTGTTAGTGGCCAGAGAGATGCAGGAGACCGTCCTTCTGTGTCGGACCCACACTGCGGCGATCCGAAAAAACCCGGAGCGCCTCGGAAATCACCCGGATCCCCGTTCGTCATCTTAGCAGCAGCGGGTTAATTGAGACGCGAGCGATGTAAATCAATTAGCTGAGTCTCCGGAGGCAGTGGGCTACGTCCTCTCTTTCCCCTCGCTGCATGTCCCCGCTGCAGCAGTCTCTGGACACCCCGCACGTTTTCTGGCCAGTCGGCGGGCCACTCCATCATTATCGACTGCAGCATCAGTGCTGGAAAAATATCCAATTCCGTCGTTGCCTGCCGTGCCTTTGCACAATTGCTTTTTTTTTTTTTTTTTTTTTAATAAATAAATAAATAAATGCATAAATGACTATTTCGACTCCGAGGCACCGAAAGCGCTGCATAACAACCTTAAAGCCGGCGGTTTATGACAAAACAAAATGTATTTTTATTTAAGCCCACGACAAAGGAAAATGAAGGGGGGGAAAAAAAACAAATAAAAATCGGCTACCAAACGAAACTAAAATGAAATAGATGATTTTCCCACCCCCGGGAGCCTTACCTGGTTTACAACATCCATCTTGGCCGCTTACTCGCTGATAAGAGGATCAGGAGGGCGGAGGGAGGGAGGCGTCTCATACGGAACAGCACAGGGGAGGCGGTCGCCCGGCAGGAAGAGCCGGGCCGCGTCACGGAGGAGCTGGTCGCGAGGACGCGCGAGGCGTCGTGACGTCGGATAAACCCCATTGGGCGGTGGAGGAGGCGCGTAGTGGAGGCTTCCGTCCAATGGCGGCGCCGCTGTGTTTCTACCGGGAGCCGAGATTTCCTGGTGGTGGTGGGTGGTGTAACGAAGAATACGCTTTCTCTCTCCCCCCGGCAAAACCTGATTCCGCACATAGCAAGTTGGGTGAAAGTTCAGGGGGAGTTCAGGCTATCTACGTCCATTCAGATAGCAATAAAAAAATAAAAAGAAACACGAACGCACAGTGTGCGATCTGGCACCGGGCGACAGGCGCCCCACAGGTTACCGCTTTGCACGCTTCATTTTCCCTAAAAGCAGAAGCGAAGTCCAGATGCTGTCCACCTGCCGGTTCCATTAATGGCCGATTATGTAACCCACTCTTTTTGTACTTCGCTGCGGTTCTCGACGTGCATTACAGCACCGCCGCTAACAAAGTAAACAAAAAACTAAAGCACCTTTCAGCTAAAGTACACTCGTTGGACTGGTATGTTAGGACTTACTGCACAAGAATAATAACCAGCAAAAAAAAAAGGAAATAAATAAAACGTACATTTTAGAAAACTTGTTTTATTTGTGCACAATGGATACCCCGCATCACACAGGTTGACCAAAAGACATATTTATACATTTTTGCTATGAGTTTGCACGCTTGATCTTAGAGGATATTCAATACATTTAAATATTTCTCTAAAAAAAGTGAATGCTGTTGGGAACTCACAAACTGGATCTCGTCATCTGTGTAGCAAAGTATAAAGGTTTTATTGATCTAAGAGTTCAACAGATTCTAATATTGCTGTCTGTGTGCCATGATTGCAACCGTACACACACTCGTGTAAATTGACAACAATTTCGAGTACAGTACAAAATTAAGATACAATGCAAAATGGTCCTTTGCCGTAACGCTAAGAGCCACTGTTTTGCTGTCATGTGCAGCAGGGTCTTCTGCAAAACGCTGCAGTCATAGCGATCACACGAAACCTTGTTGAGTCCTGCCACGTACTGACATGTTCTTAAAATAAGTGCATGTGTGTTTTGGCATTCACAGACAAAAGCATATCATACACTCAGGACAACAAAGTAGATTAAATTGATGTCCCATGTGTATCCCATCACATAATTTCTTTGTTTGTTCTCCACAGAAGATATAAACACACATAAAATACTTTCTTTTTTTTTTTTTTACAAACTTCATACTGCACTTTCTCATACAGTTATTGCAGTTTTTCTGATCTCAGTAAGAAATCACACAGTTCATTTCGTCGGCCAGTTCGTCCTCAAAGCGAGAAATCGACTGACTGGCTCCGCGAGCTATCAGGTCAGCAGCAGCGCTCTCCATTTCGTCCATGCTCATGTGACAGGCTTCGGCAATCTCCCGCTTGGCAAAGCTCACAAACTTCGGGTCCCTGGCGTAGACACCGAGACCCTCGGAGATCAAGATCTGAAAAAGCAGAGGAACAGTGACGTAAAAAACAGGATTATGTCTTTAGCGGCTCATTCTCTGTCTCTAACACGCAAACATCACATGCAATTCTTTTTGATGATCTTTGTGCCGGAAAGAATCACTTAGCCAAGTTGAAATGCTGTGTGGTCACCAGTGAGTAGCAACTTTATTTCTTTATCTCTTTTAATATAATGTAAACAATGCAGTAGCAGCAGATGGACTTGGATTTTACAGTGCACTTCAGAGAAAGAGCAAGTATTAAAAGAATTCCTC
The DNA here is from genome assembly GCF_016859285.1 of Xiphias gladius. Taxonomy (NCBI): domain Eukaryota; kingdom Metazoa; phylum Chordata; class Actinopteri; order Istiophoriformes; family Xiphiidae; genus Xiphias; species Xiphias gladius. Next base: position 23,235,844 of record NC_053417.1, on the reverse strand, counting down.
AAAAACAGATATGTAAGTGTCAAACTTTACCAGGAGACATCAGCATTAAAAATCCAAATTGTTCTTCTTACCTATTATATCTGGCTGACTGTGGATTTAGATTTTTTTAAATGAATATATATATATATATATATATATATATATATATATATATATATATATATCGAAATTCCTCTATTGACTACTGTTTTAAGACAGACTTGAAAATGTTTGAACCTGTCCTTTTATACAGCTGTTAAACATCAGCGGAAATATGAACGGATATATTTAGGGGCACTAAACCAAACTGCCAGACGGCTCAAAGTAATTCAAAATAGCGTATTTGCTTAGAAGTTGTACATGCTGGTGGTTGCTATAGGTTTCTGGATCACAAAAAACACCTTCTCTGTGATTACTCACCGACTCAACCAGACTGTCTGCACTGCCTTTGTCTATGAAGCCCTGGTTGACCGGCGGCATCCTCATGCTGGTGAAGGTCCTGGTCTGACCCGGGTACCAGCCAGGACGGCTTCCTGCAGGGAGGCTGGCAGAGCCGTCGCTCCACAGCGGCTGGCTGGTGCCGGTGGCCTCGTCCACCAGGATCATAGGAGTATAGACAAGCTTGCCCCTGCGCGCGGAGGGGGCGATTATTCTTGGAACAGGAGTGGTGCCAGCTGCTGTTGCGTTTGCCCAGGAGGCAGACGATAACGAGGACACGCTGCTGGGCCGGGAGTCCAGGCTGTGCTGGGTCTGTCACAAGGAAGCAAGAGCAGGAGAAGGGCAAGGAAACCAAATGAGAAACTCTGTGTGGCTGAAAACTGAAAGTTTGATGGCGTATACGAGCCATGGTTTTACCTGTAGACGGGATCTGGATGGGGATGTGTTCCCACAATAGTTTCCTGGGATGGGGAGGTCGTCCACACTGCTCTGAGGCCTCAGACACTGGAAGTTAAAGGCAGGCTTATGACCTGACACAATAAGCAAGGAAGTGTTAGGAAACCGGTCAGGATGCGTGACTATAACCCTGTGTGAAGGGATTTAGCATTAGCATTGAAAGTATATGACTTCACTCTTATGCATATATCATTTGTGATTATTCCACAGCACAGTCACAAGGTAAATAACCTGTTGTTTTTTAATGAAATGTCTCTGATTATTAAAGTAGAAGCAAAACTGGTGGTATTAGATTGAAGAGATAATCTAGCAATTTAATCCTAAACTTCTATAAAGTCATGTTAAAAACAATGGTCAAAACTGAAGCAGCAGAGGAAGAAATTTTTAGCCCCTAATATGGGTCAAGCTCTAGATCCCTGGATCCCACATATCCCCTAATGCAACCAGTGGCATCTTTTTGTTAGACCCTCTCTGCATGGTAAAACGCCCACATCCTTGAACCTCTATCCCCACAGTTTGTAAAGCATGCTTGACAAAAATCACCGACACGCCATTTACAGCGTGTAATGTGTTAAATTAAGCTGCCGACATTATTCTCAGTACTAATCTTTAAAAAAAACAAACAAAGAGCAAGTTTCTCACCTCTCGGTATGGCAGGAAGTAGCCGTTTTCTGACAAACTGCATGCCGCTGTTTTCATTTCCACTGTAGCCATTCCCATTACAGCCAGTCACACTGCTGCCATTTTCATTGCAGCCGCTCGTTGTACTTCCATTACCGTTGGTGCTGATGATGCTGCCGTTCTCACTGTAGCCTGTGTATCCGTTCCCGTTATACCCGTTCGTGGCATAGGGAGTGGGGCTCGCAGCAACGCTCTCTCCATTCATGTAGGTGTTATTGAAACCCATGCTAATGAAGCCATTGGAATCTTGAGTATCATAGGGTATCTCCCCAATGCTACTAGCTCTGTCCAGGCTCTGTCCATTGTAGCCGGTCTCAGTTGGTACAGGAGAAACAGCTTCTGGATACACGTACCTATAAAATCCATATTGACACTTTCAGCTTGAGTTGATACTTTTAAAAGAATACTTTGACATTTTTGGGAAAAACTTAGATGAGAAGATCGATACAAGTCTCACATCTGTCCATTAAATATCACTTCTACCAGCAACTCGAAAGCTCACTCATTAAAATACTATATCTCGTTTGTTTAATCTGTACGGTTTTATGGGGGGGCTTGTGTGGGGGACTATTTCTTGGCAGGAAGCAGTGACTTCCTGGAGTCTTGTCATCACCTTGAGGCTGCCAGGCAAGGATTAGTCCCCCATAGGACCCTCTGTAAAAACCGCAACTTGTTGTTTTGACACTGTATTGGTGGGACTTGACCAAACAAGATAAAACGCATTAATAAGTGAACTTCAGAGCTGCTGGTTGGCTGATTTTTCTTTTACCTTTGGGCAGAGCCAGGCTAACAATAGTCTTAATGTTGAGCTAAGCTAAGCTGCACGCTAAGCGGCGAGAACATGAACATGTGTATTTCGCAAAATGCCGCACTATTCCTTTTTTATTCATTTACTACATAATGTTGCTGTCTCTACACTTTGGTCCTTGTTTCTTACCTGTCCACTGATGCTAGACCAGCAGCATCTCCTTCACTGTTATAGACCTGCTCAGCTACTCCTACTCCGGCTGTAGCCGCCACAACTGGTTCTTCAACTACAACCTCTCCTCCACCTGATGTCTCTGGGGGAGGAGGAGGAGGGGGAGGAGGCAACTCACTGAAAGAGTCCACCCTGTGTGTAGAGAACATGCAAGTTAGGGAATAACTCATTACGGCTTTCACCAAAAATTACAGTAACAATGTGTGAATTTACATGTAATGCAATAAACACAAAATGAGAGAAACAAACCTGATGGGCAGGGGTTCAGACCTCACAGGCTGCTCTGTTACAACGCTGACACCTGCCAATTCCGATCCTGGTCTCTGGTGCTCCTGTAGGCCCGTCACCTGCTCCGTAATCACGCCCCCGTTTGCTGTGTTGGGCTCTGGTTCCACTATCACAGTCGTCTGCCCCACTAGCATTTCTATGGGCGGCATCGGCGTGCTGGCAGGCGTGGTCGTCGCTGAGGTTCCATGCTCACTGTCGAATAGCTCATCGCCTGTGATCTCTCCATCTGCACCTTCCTCTTCTTCCAGGTCACAGGCCATCGCCAGACGCATCTCTGGGGCCAGGTCCTGCAGTGTCCGCAGCCCTTGCTATGAACACACAAGTTAATAATGAGCGTCTTGCACATATTAATTAATTAATCATATTATTAAGCAACAATAAAGTTAAAGTCCCCCCTTAACTCAAAAATGTGTTTTGCTCATTATTATTTCACTTGGATGTTTGAGCATCCCTGTGCAGAGTCATGTACAATATGTGCAGAGTTTGACGCTTGAAGACTGTTTTCACACTCTTTTGCTAAAGTGGGAAAGTTTCTGCAACTTACACAAGAGTGATGTGGAAACTTGAGAACTCCAGCACACACGCACTGAGAATAGACTTTTTAGTGAATTGCCAGATATCTGTGTCTAGTAGAAATGAACAATATTTGCATATTCATTGTTGGGGGATTTTTCAATGAGGGAAATGACACTTAGCTAAAGTAACTGAACTTTTTTTTGTGGAAAAACCATGTCACACTGAAAATTATCAATCAAAGCAGGGACATTTTTCCATGTCTTACAACATATCTGGAATCGATCTTTAGAGTGAAAAGCACAAAGTCACCTGAAGAGAAGCCGCCTTGTCCTTCCTTTTGGATTTCCTCTCCCTCTCCTTCCTCTTGCGGAACTTTTTAAAGTAGTCCTGAATCAAGAAGCTGGCGTAAAACTTCCCACAAGTCACCGCGTCGCCTGAGAGGGAAAAAAAGAGAAATGGAATACCGACTGTCGTGATAGGTGTTGGAGGGAAAGAGGAACTGGATAAGTTCTAGTAATAAAGACATTTCTCTGAGATAATGAGATTCATATACGTCTTAATTTTTTTCTTGTATTCAGGCATACAGTGTATTTTGGAAAACTGATTCTTTTTCAATGCAGGCTTGTTACTTTCACAAGTTATAGGTGCCATTAGTGGCAAAAGCTTTATTTAATATTTGGAGTGATTTCTAAATTTTCTTTTTTTTTTTCCATCGAGGATGGCAGCTATGTAATTTTTTCTAGATACCTCTAGGGGGAGGAATGACTTCATCGATGAGCTTGGGCTTAGTGCGCTTCCAGAGCTTCTTAATAATCACCTTCAGCTCTTCATTCTGCTGGTCGATGGGGCCTGAGGGGGACAAACAAGTCCTTTAAGGAAAACAGCACCCTAACTACACTCAGCAGGCCGGTCTCGTACAAGTACAACGAGTGTGAACGAGATTCTGTGCTTGTATGTTTCGGAGGTCTAACCTTCAGTCTTGATCTTCAGTGAGGTTCGCACAAGAGCAAACAGAGTAGCGTTGAAGGTGACTGTCCCATCGGGGTGCAGTGGGACGTTCATAGCGACAAGTCTCTGAGAGGACGAGATGAGGCAGATGGAGTGAGATCTATCTATCTATTCCTTTTCCTAACTCCTAATATAAAGCACTGAATGTGTGTTGACTTACCTTGCAAGCAACACGGTGAGGACATAGTTTTCCAAAACCGAGAGGTGGCTGAATCCTCCGCAGCATAGTGACGACATCAATGTGCTTTATACGACCTCTGCAAGAAGCAGACGAACACAAAACAGCCATTCACTGAAAGATAAGATAAAAGTGACTGAGGATATTTTAGAATCTTTGAGAGGAGTAACGTCTACACATTGCTGCACAATGCTCTTTTCATCAATGCTCCTTTCCGATAGCCTTGCACCTGCAAGTGATTTGGGTGTAACTATACTTTTTTCTGAACAGTGAGAGGAGCTCAGCAAAGGTAGCAGAGGATGATTGAGAAATGAGGTAGAGTCTTACATGGCCTCTGGATCGTAGTCAGACCAAACTCTCTTAAACTCGTCCAGGTGGTGAGTACCGAGCACAGTCCAGTCTCGTGTCAGGTATTCAAAGTTGTCCATGATGACAGCGATGAACAGGTTGATGATCTGCCAGAGAGAGGGAAAGAAACATAACAACATCACTTATAAAGCCAGATTTGATAACTGACTTAAGTGAAATCACTGAAAAATGTGAGTTGTGAGTTGTGAGTACACACAAAGACTCTTTGAAACTGCTACAATCAGGGTTAGTAAATAAATAAAAGTGAATAAAAGTAGTTTGAATTGAGCAGTCTAGTTTTAAAAGTTAACATTTTGCATTAAGGTTACATTGTTTGCTTTTATATGCATGTGATCATTGGAACCATCTTTCCTAATGAGGGACTATACGCATGTCTGTCCATCCAGTTCTAATATAGCAAACCCCAGCAGGACATAGGGGTACGGGTCTACTTTTAGCAGCCGGTGGGGTCTCAGTGGGTTTCTGCTAAAGGTCGAAGACCACACACAGACTGATGGATGTCATCTGTCAACAAGAGGAGAAACCATAGAAGGAATGCAAGAAACGCATGAAGAGAAGTGCTGAACATGAACCTGGACTCTGTGGTTGTAAATCAGGCTTGAGAAATGGTCTAACCAAGGAGGAGATGAAAAGGTCCACGATGGTCTCGAACTGACATTTTAAAATACATGGAGTGCATGATATGTGAGAGGTACAGAGGGGTTAAAATTGGAATGTCTTTTGGGTTTTAAAAAACGTGGAAATCATCATCTTTTCTCACAGTATTTCCATATTTAAAGCTAATTTAACCCGTTTAATGTCTTAAAATAGCACTGAACTCACTGAAATGTTACCAAAATATTTGTACCCTTTAAATCAGGATTTTTCGGATTTGGTTCTGCTGTCTGGATTAACAAAATCCACATATGTGGGGGTTTCTCAAAAGAGCTGGGAATTGGAGAAGACGGGGTAAGCTTTTAAAACTGCTACTACACTGCTGCTGTAATACTATCCTCTCTACTTTCTTCTGACTTTTATCCCACTTGACCTAATAGTCTGTAAAACAAGACTGAATTAATCATACCTAAATTTAATTTGGAGTCAAGAGGCTGTGTTAAGTTATACCAAAGCAGGCAAAGTGTTTGCTACTGAGGTGTATGGTTACATATGTAGAGCGGAGGCTATGTGTTATCATAGAGGCCCTAGATCGGGGGGGCCTCAGAGGGTGCCACACAGTCTGAAAGGGGGAGGTAACGCTTTGTGATTAAAACCATATGTTAGCGACGTTTTTCAGGAAAACAACTGCCTTATTTAAGAGTCGGTGGTCAAAGCTGATTTGGAGAGTGGTTCGTTGGCTTCACACAAGCAGATCTGCAAATGTTTGATACAAATGTTTATATGCAATCGAGACGGTTTCAGCGGAGTCTCCTTCATCCTCTTCAGATCATCATCACCATCTAATAAACCACACTACAAATGATCCGAGAACAGAGTGATTAGAAAACCAAATCGACGGGATCCTTAAGGCTCCTCGGCTTCGCTCACCAGGTAAGCACAGAGCATGAAGAAGCTGATGAAGTAGATGTAGGACAAGTTGCTACCGCAGGTGAACTCTTCACCAGGCTCAGTGTCGGCTTCTGGGTCACAGCGTCTGCCGGGCAGAGCTGCCAACATGATCTCCTGCCACTGTTCTCCGGTGGCACACCTACGAGGACACGGGGACAGAGCAGTACTGTCATTTGTCCTTTTTATTCAGATGATTAAGATCTTCAGCATCTTGTTTTAAAGGAGGAGAGGGGGAATTATTTGGACGTTCCTCTGATTAATGTAGGGAAGAGGAAATGTTGCGAGGAGGCATATAGTAACTTGGGCCTAGGTACAAAAAGCTGCATCAAAAACGTAGGTGATATCTGAGGGAAGATTATCAGCACCAAACAGAATTATAATCTATTACTAAATGGCAATGCTGATGATTTAAAGCAGCGCATCTGGTCATCTTATTTAGATTATTGAGATAGTCTGGTTTAAAAATATTTAGATTTTCTTCTAATTAATGGAGGAAAGTACGTTCTGTGTTTGGGCATCTATAACTGATAGAAGGAGAACCAACAGTGCCGTAACTATTAGAAAAAAACTTAAGACAACAAGTTTAGTCTCTGTCTCTTTCTGGATAACATGGCTCACCTGAAAAGCACCAGAACAGCCATGAAGAAAGTCTGGAAGTTGCAGTTTCTGTTGATATGTGTATCGTCGTCGACGGCCACTTTCCCAAACGTCTACAAGGAAAACAGTACACTTGGTGAGAGACGTACAGTTGCGACCAGGGGAAAAACTTGACCGACAACAATTCAGTAAATTGGGGGCAGACTGTCTTCTTCGCTTTGTACTGTTTTAATTATCATTAATTGGTAATTGATTCATTTTAGGTGGCGAAAATGAAACCATTTGAAAGTGCTGATTGGATGAAATAAATGATGGATCACTCACCTGCATGCCAATCACGGCATAGATGAAAAAGATCATCGCGATGAGCAGGCCAACATAAGGCAAGGCCTGCGCAGATAAAAGTCAAAAGCACGAATCGTGACAACATTCTGAAATGAACCCTTTACTGAATTATTCAGGCACTATGTGAATTATTTGCTCTGCGCTGCACTGACCTGGAGGGACTTGACAAAAGTCCAGAGAAGAGTTCGAATACCCTCTCCTTTGCTGAGCAGTTTGACCAACCTCAAGACCCTGAATAATCGGAAGAAAGTGATGGACACTTTCCCGCTTTCTCCTTTACTACCACCCTTGACAGAAAACGAGTTGGGACAAAAACAGGTAAATAAATACACGCGTTACACTGCTTGCACACGTCATGACGCATAAATCCGAAACCTAAGACTCATTTGAAGCTCCAGTGGTTGTGTTCAGCTCTCACCTCACCATGGCCGCCTCCTCCCTGGATCAATATTTCAGGATATCAACGACAGGCAGAGACAGCATGTAGGGAGAGAGAGATTTTAAAAAAGCCATCAGGATCATGCACAGATGGTTTCATTATTAGAGTGAAACATCTGTCAAGAAACCATTTCAGTGAACAACAGGCTAATTAACATCTCGACACATTGCTTGTTCTGTAAAGTCAATGACAGTCAGGACTTTAGAAACACCGAGGTTGTAAGTTCAGGTCCCCCGAGTGCCCCCAAGTCTTCTTCTTTGTTATTTGGATTTTTCACAGTGCATTTATTCAGGTTAGCCATTCAAATATACTTTCTACAGTACTGTTTTAAAAATCACTGCAACACTGCTAGATGGAATTTTTTATTGCAGACAAACAATATCAGCTTTTTGAAACGTGTCTGAACAATAGCTACGCTCTCTTCTTCGTTAGCTAATCAAAGTGTGAACAAACGTACGCTGAACTCGGAGACTGCAATGTCCAAGACACTCCCCACGACAATCAGGGCATCAAATGAGTTCCAAGGATCGATGAAATAATGCTGCATGAAAAGAAAATAAGCAGAGCGCGAGTCAACAAAGAACAGTGGTGACACTTGTTGTGAATGTTAGTTTCAAAGGTAAAAAAGGCCTCACATGAGCCCGCAGAGCCAGTAACTTGATGATCATCTCTATAGTGAAAACCACAGTGAAGATCATGTTGAGGATGTCCATGATAGAGGTGAATAGTTTAGATTGCTCGTAATGCTGAGAGAGATTTAAAAAAAAACAAACAAACAAACAAAAAAAACACACACACACACACACACACACATAAAACTTCACATTACAAACAATTTTATTTGTTTCTACATTTTTTGACTGATTTGTGTGAAATGGTACCTGAACAGCCAGAGTGAGGGTGTTTCCCAGAATCAGCACGAACATGACATATTCAAACTGGCTGGAGTTGATTATTTTCCAGAATTTGAGCTGGGACGGGTTTTTGGGAATGTAAATCTTTATAGGTTGAGCTTTCAGTGCGTAGTACACACACTGGCGCTGGACAGGGCAAAAAGAAGAGAGCAAACGTTATTCACTTTGAAACAATGAAACAAATATATTCTATATTTAAGAGCATGAATAAAGTAAGACTTCAATCTTCAATCAAGGTTTTGTAAAATAACTAACTTGATTTTTGTTGAGTTCACAGTTTTTAAACTCGGCCTCTCCTTGTTCTCGAAATGTGATGATGACAAAACCCACAAAAATGTTCATCATGAAGAAGGCGATGATGATGATGTAGATGATGAAAAAGATGGAGATTTCTACTCGGTAGTTGTAAATGGGCCCTCGGTTTATGGCATTGGCATCCACAGCCCGGTAGAGGAGCCTGTAAAGAAAAAAAAAAACAAAAATAACACCGGTGAGGAAACATTTCCCGGTCAAAAACACAACCTTTAAAAAGACACGAGTGAACCACACCGTTACACCGGGTGACACCTTCCCTCATTCTGATGGAACTCTGCAGTTTACTTTGAGTCAATTCCACATACGCAATCAATAGAAATCTAAATGCAGCCAAAAATAGTCCCCGTACAAACACACTACTCCTGTTTTAGTAGCATTCGCTAAAAACTACAGTGCCTAGCCATTTCGGGAAATTATTTAGACTTTTAAAACAAATTTAAAAAAAAAAGAAACTCTACAGTTGTAACCCTTTGTCGTTGTTTTTCCTTTAATGGTATTTGTTGGCAACGAAAACCACAACATAATACCATTCTTTATTTTATCCTTTAAAGTAAAAACAGTGTAAAGTTGCTACTCACTGTGGCCAGCCCTCAAATGTTGACACAGTGAATAAAGCCAGCATGCCCATCAGCACATTGTCGAAGTTGAAATCGCTGTTTTGCCAAATCCGCTCTCTCACCATGGGGTGGTTCATGTCCCCGTCTTTATAGACCACAAACGTTCCCCTAAAATCAAACACGTAACACACATTTTATGACAGACGCAGCATGTCAACAGGTTATTGGGTGCTTTATATTGTGTAGAGAAATGATACAAGAAAACTGACTTGCACTCCTCTGGAGTGTGTTTGGCTTCATCTGTGCAGCTGTAGAATCTGCCCTGTAACCAGAAACACAGAAAAGCTATACCATCAGAAACCCCCCCCAGTAGCCACTTTCCTTTTAGTTTCTGTAAGTAACAGGAGGTGAAAGCTGGGAGATCAAATGGTGGAAAGCATGTACCTTGAAGAGCTGCACTCCGATACATGCAAACATGAACTGAAGGAGTGTTGTGACAATCAGGATGTTACCGATGGTGCGGATTGCCACGAACACACACTGCACCACATTCTGTGAACATATAAACAATGGAGCTCATATTCTAGCTTTAAATAGCAACAAACTATACAGTACTCTTTTATACACTGAACAAAAACCAAAACTGGGCGACCAGAAAAATGGCAACACGTGTAAAGTCTAACACAATAGCCGGGAAATAAATGCAAACTTCCATAACAAATAATCTCAATATTACAAAAAAAGAAAGGACAAACAAAAGAGTTTACCTTCAGCCCCTTGGCTCTGTTAATGGCTCGAAGAGGCCGGAGCACACGCAGCACTCGAAGAATCTTCACCACAGAGATTGCACTTGAACTGGGAACAACAAAGATTTAGAGAAATTAAAAAAAAAAAAAAAGATAACAAAAATTTAATAAACGATGATTGGCTATAATGTGTAAAAAGGACAGCAGGTACTTCCATTACCGGGAAATGGAACAAATGTGGAAAGAAAATTACATAACTTTAACTGAGCCCTAAAAAGTGCTACCCTAAAGCCTCGACGTCTGGTTACCGCTACACAACAGTGACTCCCATCAATCTGTTGCGTGTGCGTTGGACGGGTATCTACTCACTGCAGAAAGAAGGACGTGAGCGACACACTGACCACGAGCAGGTCGAGGAGGTTGAAGGCATTCCTACAGAAGGAGCCGGTGTGCAGAAAAGCTCCGTAGACGGTCATCTAGACATGAGCGAGGAAGTGTAAGTTAGAAACTTCTCTCTAGCGAAGAAATGACCCTTTACACTTTCACATTACACCGAGTTTTAGCGCACCACTCTCCGTTTCATTTTGTTTCAGCCACAGTGACCGTTACCTTTAGTATGATCTCCACTGTGAAAACTGACGTGAACACGTAATCGGCGTAACCGAGCACCTGAGGCAAACCAAAATTAGTACGAGTATTAATTTTTTCTTGTCATGAAGGTAATTATGAGCGGGCGGGCATGATGGCGAATATGACAGTCTGCTTGCAAGAAGAAATGCAGATGAAGCTCTGATGTGGTTGGTCTTACTATGTTCCTGAATGAGTGGGATTTGATTGGATCCTCAGCAGCCAGGGAAATACTACTGAGGATGATGAAGATGAGGATGAAGTTGGTGAAGTAGGGGTGATGGATGAGGTTGTGGCAGGCGACTCGCAAACTGAGGATTGGGAGGAAATTAGAAACGCAAACAAGAAAGAGTGGAGAGTTTTAGCAATGTATTGGTGTTGAAGCAAGATGATAGAATTTTAGTAGAACTGGTTTTATTGGGCACATATACATTCTCAGATTACCAGTTTTTTTTTCCAAGAATGAAGAAGGAGCTTCCGTCAGGGATTGGTACGATCTTCTCTTTAGGCCCTGAGAACTCTGGCTTTAAAGGAGCAACTCCTACAATAAAACAAAGAGCACACGAGAACGGAATAAGAGACAGTTTACATCTTAATCTGCATGTCTGACGTCTCTCCTGCAGGGTGTGATGTCCATCCCACTCACCCTCTAGTCCCTCAATGGCCCTCAGCTCCTCGTTTTCCTGCCAGTCGTCCTCTTCGTTCTACAGACAGAACACAGGATCAGCTGTTGTAACTCTGGCATCTCACTTCTTATAAAAGGCGCAAGAAGAATATTAAAACATTATCTACCCCTGTATCTTCGTCTTCTTTCTCTTCATCGTCATCCCACTCTTCCTCCTCTTCCTTTTTCTCTCTGAAGAAACAAATGCCAGGAAACTACTGTTAAGCTAAATTGGAACTACATTTTTGCATGTACTTAATTTACTGATCAGTGTAAATGCAGCAGGAAATAAAAGGATACGTCAGTTATAAATGTGTCTGATACTGCTGCTCATTACCACCTTTTCGTATGTCGAACTTACTCAACGTTTTTCTTTCCGCCACCTCCTGCCAGGTTGTCCACAGCGATAGCCAAGAAGACGTTGAGCAGGATGTCTGATCACAAAATTGAGGAGTCAGATTTGTTCCATTGGGTATTAAAGACTAAACTTAATGCTAACACCGCAGATGGATCAGAAATACGTTTGCAAACATTGCTGATCTGTTGATCACCTCTTGGAAAAGGATACAGTTACCACAGACAAAGAGGATGACAAAGTAAATGCACACCACCATGTTAGGGAAGATGGGCCCTCCATAGGCCATAATGCCGTCGTACATCACGGCGTTCCAGTCCTCTCCAGTGAGTATCTGCAAAGACAGACCACCAGAGAGGAAAGAGAAGAGTGACACAAGGGAAGAGAGACAGAGTTAGAGAGTAATAATAATTCATACCACACTACACAGAATTCCTGAGAAATGAAAGCAAGGATAGTCGCATGTGAGATATTATGGAGATGTAAATCACCTGGAAACAAGTGAGCAGAGCCTGAGGGAAGGAGTCGAAGGTACTTCTCTTCATCTGAGTCTCATCAAAGTTGAATTTTCCTCCAAACAACTGCATGCCCAGCAAGGCGAAGATGATGAGGAAGAGAAAGAGCAGGAGCAGAAGGGAGCAGATAGCTTTCATGGAGTTCAGCAGTGAGTTGACCAGGTCAGACAGGGCAGCCCAGTGCCTGGAAACAACAAGTGGGCACGGATACACTTTAGCAAATACACATAAGATGGATCAAATGCCTTTAAAAGTTGCAGTTGTCCTCCTTAAGCTCCATTATCAACTACCGTGTCATCTTGAATATCCGAAGCAGTCGGATGCAGCGCAGCACGGAGATGCCGATGGGCGGGATGACATCCATCTCTACGAGCAGTGTCTCCAGGATGCCGCCGCACACCACGAAGCAATCAAAGCGGTTGAACAGCGCCATGAAATAGATCTGCAGACCAAAGGCGTACATCTTCATCAACATCTCCAGGGTGAACAGCAGCAGCAAGACCTTGTTGGCTCGCTCTGTGGGAAAAACAGAGAAGAGGAGGTGGTGTCATGTTTTTAGTTTTTCTCCAGTAATTTCTTCTGAATCAGAGTGTACAGAAGGTCAGGGGTCAGGACCAAAAAAAAAAAAAGGTTAGGATTAAAAGGAGTGCGCTCTTACCTTGCATTTCTGTCAGCCACTTTGGCTGTCCGTAATGCTCGGAGGCACTGGCCACTGTGTTGAGAAACACCAGCAGAAGCACCAGCCAGTAGAAGTTTGTGGTCTTAACAGCCACACGGCAATTCTTCCTGAAGGTATGATTCAGCTGGCACAACTGGTCACTGGAGAGAGTGTGGACACGGCATTTTGAATACAGAAAGGGCCGCACAGAGCACCGGGGAGTCAGTCCCTTCAAAGACACCCGGTGACTGAGTTCATGACGAATATTTCTCCAGGTGTAAGTATGTGTCTCATGTACCGTTGATTAAAAAAAAAGCTCTGACAAAACACTCAATGCCACGTGGGTATCATTAATGTTTGGGACATAGCCCTGAATGTTGATGGTAAAACAAATAAAAACTGGAAAAGAATCTGGGGGAGTATTTCATTATATTCTCGTAATCACAGCAATCACCTAATGCACTGTAAAAAGAATCATCCAGAGTTATTATTTGTCACCTGGAAAATGTTGTCAATTACTAATGACTTCTAGTCCTCTCTGCAAACAGTCTTGACAAAAATCAGCCGCTAATTACATTTGTATGTTTCAGGAATGTCGAGAAAAGTGCTGTCACGCTGGGTAGAGATAATGCAAACCTTCTCAGATATAACACCTTCTAACGTACCATGCTTACCCTTTGTTCGGCTACACAACCAGAATTCTTCCATATTTTTTAAATTCTACCATATCAGCTCAGCAGCAGCACTGCATCATTCGACTGATTTGGACAAATGTGACGATCAACACGATAAAATGTTATGCATGATGCAAACAATGTCAGTGCATTATTATTGCGCCCCAACTGGAAGAGCAAACTTCTGTATCTCTCTGAAGGCACATGCTCTTCATCGCGTAAGCATTTCACATGCAGTCTGCGACATTGAACATCTTACCAGAAGCTATTGGCCATCATCTTCGCCCTGCGAAAAAGAAGAAATGAGAGAGAGAGAGGGAGAAAGAGAGATTAATAAAACGGCTTAATCTCCTCCTGCGTGCCAATAATGAATTGAAAAAATGTTGTTATCTCTCTGTTGCCTTACATGAGAGAGGCGCAGCAGCCATTGTCGTCATCGAGGTACGCTATATCGTCATCAGAGTCGGACTCTGTTGAACACGGAGACAAGCGCTGGCTGTTAGAGAGTATCACATAAAATAATAACACAATAACAGACAGTGACGGCTGACATACCTCCACCATCTTCACTGTGTTTGTACCAGCCAAACTTCTTCATCATCTTTTTCTTTGCAATTGCGGCACCTTTGAGGGCAAATACAGCCAGATTGTGTGTAAATGTAAGGCTAAAAAGTGTTGACGCTTGGATTTGAGTGTGTGTACAGTATGCCAGTGTAAATGTGCGTTAAACCGACGTTTGTTTCCTTCTTCATCCACATCCTCTGCCTCTATGAGCCAGTCCATGTAGCCAATCATGTCCTCCTCCATCTGTTTGCTCTCCTGCGCCTTCTGCAGCTCACCACGCGCCACAGCCTTTTCTCTTTCTTTGGAGAACTCTCTGTGCATACACACACATACGCAAGCTTAGGAAACTTGGAAAAAGATACCGTTTGTTTTTCCTAACGTGACAAACGTGACGGGCCTGCGGTGCAGTGACTACCCACCCGCTCAACACACCCAATACAAGATTGATGATGAAAAATGATCCAAAGATGACCAGAGAAACAAAGTAAACCCACGGAATTTCGTAACCAATGGCATCATTCATCTGTGCAGAGAGACAGAGAGACAAAGTGTGCTTAAGCAATTTCAGTGTTGAGCAAAAAAAACAGTGGTGGATCTAGCAACATGTCTTTGTACCCAGTAGAGCACATCTGTCCAGCCCTCCATAGTGATGCACTGGAAAACAGTCAGCATGGCGAAGAAAACGTTGTCGAAGTTTGTGATCCCGCCGTTGGGGCCCTCCCACTTGCCCCTGCACTCGGTCCCATTGCCGACACAAAAGCGCCCACTCCCAGCAAACGCACAAGGTGTCGGGTCGTCCTCCATAATGAGACCTGGAGCAGAGAACAGCAGGAAAAAAACAAACAAAAAACAGGCAGTGAGCCTACACATCCATGAAATCTGGACGGTGTATAAGTGATTTTTTGAGGTTTGGAGAGCAGAGACCTGTGCTGATGTAGTAACACGTCTTGTGCATCCTGCCGATGAAGAGCTCCAAGCCGATAATAGCGTAGATGATGATGACAAACATGACCAACATGCCGATGTGGAGAAGGGGGACCATGGCTTTCATGATGGAGTTCAACACAATCTGTAAACCTGATGAGACAAACACACATTTTTCAAGGGTGCTTGTGGGACGAAGCACAGGAAGACACATGCAAAAACCAACTACAAACGACGAACGCACTTGGCACTCCAGAGACGAGTCGAAGTGGTCGTAACACCCTGAAAGCTCGGAGCGCTTTGACATCCAGGCCTCCAGGTTTTCCTGCAGCATGGTGAGCCTCTCCCGGCTTATGATCTGTCATGGCCTCCGCTATTACACTGAACAACCTGCACAGACACAGAAAACAGCTGTTGCGCTTCACTTTTTTCTCAACGATAGAACATTTGGAGATGGAAATCATGACTAAGGGAAGCAGCGTAATACCCGACAATGACGATAATGAAATCAAGCAAGTTCCATCCGCTGCGTATATAGGCGCTGGGGTGCATGACCAAGCCGTAGGCAAGAATTTTAGTGAAGGTCTCGATGGTGAAGATGACGAGGAAGACATACTCGACTTGTTCCTGAGAAGAAAAGAAAAGGTGCTGTAAGAAAGGTTATGCAATATTGGAATGACCTTTTTTTAAATGTGAGTTCACCTGAAAGGAATAAATATGGAAGAGAGCTGAAGAAAATGACAAGTTATGGTCACAGTAAAATAAAGACATTTAGAAACTGATGATACCTACTCATACACCAATAAGTGGCATTAATTGTCTTTTTTATGCCTGTTTCTTTAGCTCAAACGTGTTATTTATTAAGGGCAGATTGCAGTGGCTTACTAACCTCTTAACCCAGTGCCTAACACATGCTTAAGCCTGCCACTGAATCCCTTTCCTTTAACCTTCATTTTAAGGCTTCTAATCACCGCTAAGGCTAAGGCTAACGCTAACGGCTACCTAAGGCTGTGAAAATAATCCATGCGTGCATGATGTGGTTTAAAGATGAATGGTATTCACAAAAAAAAACCTGTAATATTAACCAAAACTTGATCCGAACATTCATGATATTAGCTGATTATTAGGTCCCTGTTAGGAAGAGAATCTCAAACTGTCAGCTTAGCTCCTCTGTGAAATCCAATAAAAGGATCTGCAAACATCTATCCTGCTGCAAGTCTGTGTGTGTGGGGGGGTGTATGTGTGTGTGTGTGTGTGTGTGTGTTTGTGTGTCCCTGCTACTCTTTTAACTAAAATCACCTCAAATCAAAACTAAAATATTCGATCACTTTAAATCTCTCTGCAAACTATGTCAGGATTGTTTCGAGCAACGCGATAACATCAACAACAATGTGACTTCTTGTGAAGTTATAAAGCTGCTGTTGAGGAAGTAAAACAGACTCGTTCTCAGTTTGAATAATAATTTGGAATTTACAGAGAAAAAAAATGACCAGAAACAGAGAGAGAAAGCGATAGACTGAAGGTGGGGGAAGTGAGATGAGGCAGATGGTTGGCGTTTAAGCAAGTCATGATCCCTGACAGGGTCACCTAGCCAAGGTCCGGGCACAACTTTTTCCCTCTAATACCATTACCGTCCAACGAAGGCACTTCCTTCAGCAACATACCTGCTGACTACTGTCCTCTTCACGAACAACTTCTCATTAACCCTTAAAACTGCCACTTCCTACGCTTTTGCCGTGAGTCACGCACATTTCTGTCGGCGTCCTCAAATGACTCAGAGGACGTGAGAGAGTTAGCTCCAGAGAGCCAGAAGAGATGTTGTAATGAGAGTCAAGCCTTGGAAAACAGGAATGTAGAAACATACAAAATATAATCATAAACATTCTGTAGTTTCAATAAAATGTCATATTTCCAAGGACTGAGTACTCCTTCAGCGGACTGATAAAGAAAACTCTGTACGATCAAAGTGCCAGCATCTCTTTGAAAATTAGTGTTGGCCCATCTAAGATGTCCCTTTAATCACATTTTCTTCTCACACATCCTCTCACTGATTGATTTACTATAATTCACTATAACTAAGTCTGTGTGGGTGGATTTATGAATGCATCAAGGACACGAATTAAGAAATAAATTAAAGGTTGGCTGATGATATGAAACATCTGCAGTACTTTCCTTTTTTTTTTTCTTTTCTATGCAGGAAGATTTCATATTCACTCAGGTTTTTTGTGATGGATGTTGTGACCGTGATGATTGTTGGTTATGTTACATTTTGTTGTGTATTTTTATGTCATGAGAACAACATTCTTTAGGGCTGTCCATGTACGTGTCTGGTTCTCATTGGGTGACTGACACAGATTCGGGGGTTCTTGCGGAGTATTTAGATTGTGTTTTTACACATCCTTTAAAACAGCCTGACGCAGGCCCTTTGTCGAAGCACATTGTTGAAATAAAGAAGACTCTTCCATTAAGTCAGGTTTTGACGTTTTTCTCCGTATGTAATATTGTGGTGATTACATCAGGCAATTATTCAATTCAATGTGATACCACATCATCTCAACTCATGTTTGAGCCTCACTTGTCTTCCTTAATACCTCATTGTGCCATGTTTCCACATATAATGTAGATGTAAAAGTAAGTTAAAAAAAAAAACAAGTTAAACTACTGTATACTGTATCTCTCAACTGGAAACTCACCAGTTTGTGATTGGTAGCATTAGAGTCATCATCTGGGTATGGCTTGGTAACGCCCATGGCCACACAGTTGGCAAAAATGGCAAGAAGAATGAAAATATCAAAGGGCTTGAGGATTGCGGTTAAGGGTACAAAAGGCCTCGTGAATGCATCTTTCCAGGAAAATGCACGCAGCTGCATAATTAAACTTCATCCCGCCAACATCCCAGCAGTAACTCATTAACACATCATACATTTGCATCACAAGCAGGACTGTTTGTATAAACGCACTCCAACCACAGTGCATGCGCCGAAGCAAACAACTCAGAAAAAGGATATTTCCACTCCACTAGGGCCAGGGCTGCCATGCGGATGGGGTTGCTTAGGGTGAGGCAGCAGAGGGCTCGGGGGGCCCTGAGGGCAGACTTGTTCGCCTGCATTGCCTTCTTGGCCCCCCCTCCTCTTTTTCTGGCCGAGCCAGTCGACCCGAGGGTGTCTGATTTGCCTCCATCGGCCACAGGAGGGACATCTGTCCAAAAAAAAACCAAACAAACAAAAAAAACATACAGTAATGGGGTTAATGGAATCTAAATTATGGGTATTACATGACCACTGAGGTGTGAAAATATATGATACCCCTGGGGGTAATAGACGTAGACAGATCTTTGCTAATAGAAAAGTGGGTCTGTCATATTGGTAGTCACCTTTATTGTCATGTAATCAAAGTTAAAACAAACCAAACGAGGAAAACCCTGTGCCCAGTTCTGCTTGGTGTACAGCCTTCAGTCCTATCTCGCACCATGTGATTATTTAATTTAATCCAACACAATCAGGAAAGGATTTGACAAGTGGCTGTAGTACCAGACAGGTATTCTGTCCCCGAGGGCCTCGTATTGTAGGACCAGATGTGACCTACTTCTTTACTGGGAAGCAGTGTGGCACTTAGCCCAGCACTATCCCCACGTAGGCCCATGAACACCTGTTGACAATGCCGTGCACAGAGAATAAGCCTGCGGGTACATTTATTATCTCACCCGTGTAAAAACTGCAAAGGAATAGCCAAAAATATGGGCAAATACAAGCTTAAACTGACTGTCCTATTATAAAAACTTTAAAAAATGATGCCAGTTGTGCATTGTCTAACTATTGTAGTATAGTACATGCTTCAATTTTAATTGTAACAACACGCCTACCTATCTATATCTTTATCTATTGTTTCAGGGGGAAAAAAAAGGTTAATACATCTCTATCTGCAACTTTCCATGATTCCTATGAAGCATACAGCTTTACAGGTTAATGGGTGTCATTAATGCCTGGGTGCAACGCGCACATTCTTGCAACGCTGCTCGTGCAGCCAGTTACTTCAGAGACATTTGCAGGGAGCTCCCCCCCCATACCTTTCTTTGGCCCTTCCATGTCCGCAGTTTAACACCACGAAGTCACTTCAGAAATCCCACCATCAACTCCTCCGGGGGAATCTGCGACGCGTAGCGGATCACAGATAGAAATTCGGCCGCCGAAGGGAAAGAGAGAACTTTCAAGGGGTTCTTTTGTATAAATAAATAAAAAAATAAAAAAGGGACCATCTGCAGCCTGTCATTTCATATCCACAGGCAGCACGCCGGTGCAGCTACGGGCCATCGCGCTCACCGCCTGCTCGTAGCCCGGAATATCCAGTTATTAAAGCCGCTTTCTGGTAATTTCTCACTGCGTCTAAACGAAAACCCGCGGTCGCTCTTATCTACGCGGGGACGTAACGGTGAGGAATATTAAAACAAACGCGTCCCCGTACCCTCGGTGGTCAGCCGTCAGGATTAGGCGGGCTGAGCCGTTTAAAAAGGATGACAGTGGAAATCTTTCAAGGGGGAGGGAAGGTGCGGATATATCCAGGGGGAGGAAGAGCGCTCTGGCTCTCTGCGATTCCGCCGCAGAGCTAAAGCTGAGTGCAAGAGAGGGATGCGGGGACGTTGGGCGTCCGGATGGAAAAGAACAGGACGGTTCAGCGCGGCAAGTTAGAGAAACCTATTTCAGGACCTTGGACAGAAGCAGCCGGGTGCGGTACCTGGAGACAGGCGGCAGGGGGGGGGGGGCAGCAAATAGCGAGACACTGAGCCCAGGTGCATGTGAAAGCTAGGGCCGCGACAGACAAGATAACACCAATTAAAGCCTTCAAGAACATCTGATGCCTTTATTGTTTGTTTTTTTTTCCAACTTCTGCACAATAAATATGTTAAGACAATACATGAAATAAACACTCTCTCTACATTTTTGTTTGACAGCAAAACACTGGATCATGCTGCACCATCTCTCTGCTTTGTACCCCTTTTAAAGAGAACAGAGAGACCGAGTTTAAAAAGTGCTTGGTGGATATGCCAGCAATCAAAGTGACAAGGGGTGCGGGATGACTGGCTAAGTATAAGTGATTCAAGCTGTAATTTTCCAGGAACTCATCCTTATTTTTCAGTATTGCAGACACTAACTTGAGCTAATCCATTCCAGTACGTAAGATCATGTACTTTTTTCGACAAAGATTCAAAAGGTACAAAAGCTGCCAGGGGAGGAGAAACTTCAAATAAAGAAAGGAATGAGGATTTTTTTTTTTTTTGAGCTTAGAACCATCTTAAGCAAACTCATAATTTAAAAAACATTGCACTGATTGTCTCAGCTGACATGTTGTTAAAACTTGACAACGGACTCGCGGAATACCATTCTCCATGGTTAAACCTCACTGAACAAATGTGATGTTGTAATGTCTCAAACATCACTTCTTCTTTACTACTCACACACAACCACTTTTGTACTTTTCGGCCATTTAAGCAATGGCTCCATTGTTTACTGAACGCGTACAATTATAAAAATCTTTGGATGCTTGATTATTAAAAGCTCCTTAGATGTTGAATACTCAAATAGATTCTATTTGTAAATTTCAGAATTGCATATTTAACCCAAAAAGGTCACAAACAATGAGACAGTTACTACCGATACAGAAAATGTGGCATGAGATGCTGGAGGTGCAAACAAGAGGTTTGTCAGAAGGATCCCTGTCCACATACAGACATTCACTCATAAATAACTAAAATTCACAGTAGTTTGCCCCTGAGGTATTAGCACATGGTGCAACTATTTAACCCAGCTGTAAGGACCAGTATCTCCACTTCCCAGCCGTCCTGCTACCTGCTGTAGTATCTTGGTACACTCCCTACTCTCTGGTCCGGCTCACTGCGTCCTCAGCTGGTCTCAGTCCTTACTGCCCTCTACTGAAACTGACGCTTTGCCCCCTGCTGCTGCTGCTGCTCACCTCCTTCCCTCGGAGGTAACTGACTGGGGTCGTCCACAAAGGGAATAGCTGGAGGGGAAAGAGGAATAGGAAAAGACAAAAGGGTTTGGTTGTCATGTTTGGTGTGGTAGCAGACTGTCTTCCGTGATTTCAATGGAGCATGCTTCTCTACACCTACATGGTTACACTGCATATATTGTCAATTTCTCCAGTTAAATTAATCTTTTTGGTGTGCTAACCTTTCCTCAGCCTGTCACATCCACTTCTCCAGTTAGGGAATTCCATCATTTCAGAAAACACCTTTCTCAGAGAAAATGTAACGACGGTAAGGTCTATTCACAGTAAAGAAATCTCATTGTATTCTGTGATGGATTTCGTCCTGCTCTCTCGAACTGATGTATTACGTATATGCACCATTGTAGCTCTGGATCTGCCTGAATCTGACCCAAAATTTTCTATGTTTTACCAGGTCTTCATCTACCTGGTACAATATGCTTTTTCCTTACAAAGCACTTGTTCATTTTGTTAACAAATAAAAATTATGATATTATTAATATATTATAAACAATAAAAAATAAAACACTGTTAGCTACCAGTTGCAGATTGTGTCGGCTCAGCAAAGGTTATAAACTGTTTATTAGCAATACTGCAGTGAAAATTCGGATAAACAGATTATGTACATTAATACCCGAGATTCTAAATACACTGCAGAAGTACTTTGAAGGACTAGATGATTTTATTATTTTTTTCTTTAAATAGAATTTGCAAAACTCATTCAGCTTCACTCACGATTCTGAAACTGTTGTGCTGTATATCGGGTAAGGAGGATCCCAAAACCCTCAATGAGAGCGAGCAAAATCCCCCCCATCATGGCAGAGCCCATCATAGCTAAGGGCCCACCTGGAGAAAAACACAAAATGAATGCATTCAGTCAACCTGGTGCGCTCAGTGACACGCCAAGGTGGTTTCAAGCTCAATGGTAAGATCAGTACTATATGGGCCTCTTCTTACTGCGTGCTGTCAGGATAGCTCCAGTCAGCGCACCACTTGTTATGGAGTTCCAAGGATCTTCTTTCCCTCTGAGGCGAACTAGGCCACAGTCGATTGTGGAGAAGAGCCCTCCCCATACAGCAAAGCTACCTGTAATACCACCAAAAACAAACCTGTGAGGGTTGGTAAGTCTGGGTCAGTATGTGCTTTCATTCTCAGACAATGAAATTATGACCCTCAGTAATTCTGAGAGAGGCCTTTGAGCACCCAAATATAAACAAATAAATAATTTTGCAAATAAATAACTTGATATGATACCCTCATGTTGTATGATGATCCATTACCATATTCAGTGGCTTCAGAAAGTATTCAGACCCCTTCCACTTTTTGCACACTTTATGGTGTTGTAGATTTAATTGTAAATGGATGAAATTATCATTTTTGCCCATAAATCATAGTCACTGACCTATGATGACACAGTGAAAACATGTTTTTAGAAAGGGCCATTACCAAATCTGCAACGCATTTCTAACAGCATGTTTTCACTTTGTCTCTATGGGTTACTGGGTGTAGATTTATGGCCAAAATGGCCATTTAAAATTAAATCTACAACACAATAAAGTGTGCAAAAGGTGAAGGCGTCCGAATACTTTATGAAGCCACCGTATAAAACCATGAGTCTTAGTAAAGTAAACATTTGATTAGCATTGGTACAAAACAAGACCTCCTCACCTCCAATCTGTGGAGCTCTTATTCTCACTGCATTTGCACTACCTCTCAGTCGGTGTCCGACACCCTGAAACATTAGAGCACTGTTCAGTTCTGCCTTTGAAAGCCTGACGTGAGCCTGAGAGCAAACAACTGTATTTGGAACTCACTGCAGGGGCGTTGCGAAAGCCTTTGATTGCCTGGAACACCCCTCCTCCAATTGCACCCATGGTGAAAGCACCGCCACAGTCATCCACTATCCTCCAGGGACTACAGGAAGGCATTAAGAAGAGAGGGAAGGAAATGAAAAGATTGGATAAATCATTTAACATCAAAAGTATATTTATATATATATATATATTGGATTGTGAAGTCAATATCCGATTTTTTAATTGACATCAAAGTCAAAATCAAAGTTTGAGTCATTACATCCGAAAATTATTTATATTTTTACTATTTCTGCACCATCATACAAATGCTGAAACAATTAGTTAATAAATCAACAGAATAATGATTGACAACATATTTAACAACTGATTTATAGATTTAGTCATTTATCAAGGAGAAATATCAGACATCCCATAAATACACACCCTCTGAAAATGAGAAAGCACAGCTATTCCCTCTTTTTTATCATTGTATAT
This sequence comes from Xiphias gladius, assembly GCF_016859285.1. Taxonomy (NCBI): domain Eukaryota; kingdom Metazoa; phylum Chordata; class Actinopteri; order Istiophoriformes; family Xiphiidae; genus Xiphias; species Xiphias gladius. Next base: position 23,212,225 of record NC_053417.1, on the reverse strand, counting down.
TCCGTCTCTTTGGAGTGTAATGTTTATTGGACAAAATAATCAATTAGAAGATGTTAAAAATAATTAATTAAAAAAAATTGGCACATTAAACAATGATGAAATAATTCCTAGTTTAGGTCCAACGTAGGCAAATATAAATTATTGTATTGTACAACTGTAGCCTGCAATTCACACAAAAAAAAAAGTTAGTGATTTAGTAAAGATTTATTTTAACATTCATAACCAGGCATTCTATCAAGACCCCTGCATGTATATACCAGCAATATCAAAGTCATAGTCACAGTGTCCTGGGAGCTGGTTCATGGTTTATCTTTAGTTCACATCGGTACTGTAGTCTGTCTCACTGTTGATCGGTGGAGGCTTGCTCAGATTCACAAATTTAAACTGAGTTATACAGCATATGGGGGGATTATTGTAGCAATATGATTTGTAAGTGTGTGCGTGTTGGGTTCTTTATTTAGATCCCTACTTGGCTACTGTATCACCGCGACTATTCTTCCTGGGGTCCATGTGCAAATGTAAACACTGACAAATACAAATGTGTGTGGATAGTTGAGAAACTGTGTGAGCCTGAGCTACAGACATATTGCCACACACATTTGGAGATATCAGACACAGCAGAAGCGTAGCAAAAGTCACATGTAAAAAGAGAATCGAGAGGCATACCCGTTGGAAATGAAGAAATATCAGTTTTTCCAGCTCTCAAAACTAAATACTTACATTTTTTCATTCATAATAATAGGGCACTTACATTCAGAATTGTTGAGTGTGTACATCTGCAAATTCTTCTAGACATGAACAAATCTTATTCACATTCACTAATTCGTGTACACATTTTAAAACCTCAGTGCACAGTTATGGTTTTGAATATGCAGTTACAAATCCCTGTACACATTTATAGAATCACGTACCCATTCACAAATCTCAGTGCACATGCACGTCGCACTACACATTCAGCGATTCCTGCAGGCATTCACAAATCTGAGCGCACACAAAGCTGCAAATTAAGCTACAGTGTCACAACTCTTCACCCACATCTGCAAATAATATTGCTACAACAACACCCCCATAGCTATACAATATTATATGAGTAACGTGTGAGTAAAATTTTGGAGTGTACTCTCTTCTTTTTACCATACCTTCTGCTTTTAAAAACAAAAAACAAAAAAAAAACAAAAAAAACCCCACTGACATATTCACATAAAATGCTGCTTAGGCTTGAACTAGTTGCTGTGGGAGCAGACCGTCCACAGCTTTATCTCTTTATATCCCCGGCCCTTCACTAAGCTAGCCGGCCGACTCAGTGCCACAGAGCCTCTCTGCCCTCACAACAACTTGCGTGGGACACTAAAAAGACGACACCATGCCCGACGTCGACTAACTTCGAGCAAGGAGAGAAAGGCAAACGTTTTAAAAACTAATCTCACCAAGGTTCACGGGCATACTCCTCCATGTTTGTTTGTCGTCAGGCGAACTGTGCAGCGTCATCACTGTGCGCGCCGTGTGCTGTTTTGGGAAGTCGTGTCGTGCACTCTTTGGATTTTCCTAAACCAGGTAAAGACGAAATGATTTAAATTGATTATTTTTTTTATAGAAAAGTGTAAGTTTATTATTTGTGTAGTTTATGTATGATTTCCTAGACGCACGTGTGTGTTTGCCGGTTTAATTTTTCAGCTGTTGCTATGGAATTACCGAGCGAGCGGTGCAACGACTTTGTTGAAATATGTGTCGTATGACTTCAAAATGCAGATTGTCTCCTGTTTTTTTCTGTCAAGAAACGTTTATCCAAACCAGAGCGACTTAGGGTAGCGTAGCTATACAAGCAAAAAACAAACAAACGGTTCACCGGGAGCCACAAAGGTACAAAAGCAGCATGCAGGAGGAGGACGACCTAGAACGACGCTGAAGCTGGCTTCCGATTAGGCAGTTTTAAGGGGAAAGCTGGTCCTTTTCTCACCTCTACACCACATCGGACCAGGTCCAGATCAAAATCCGGACTAGATTATCCCAGAGAAGCTAAAGACTCTTTAAAGAAACGCTTCCAAATATGAAAAAACCTTTCTTCTATTTGTCAAAATGCAAAAAAAAAAAAAAAAGGCTTTAATGCTGCGGTGAAATTAGTTAGAGGTGGGATAGTCAACAGCTCGGAAGACCTCTGGACGACCGGGGTTCGCAGTAACAGCTCACCCACCCCCCATGAGAACGTTACGTTAGGGAGCATCTCTAAATTACTGCTACACCCGCAGTTTTTCAATACCTCCACGTTGACTTGCATGAGATTACACCACTTAACACTAATTGTTAGTACTTTATTTAAATATATATATATTTTTTTTCAATAGCTTCCAGGTCGTGTGACCAAGTGGTCAAACTCTGTTCTAAAATGTGTGGCCCCAGGATAATTGTTCAGGGGAACCACAGCAATGTTGCCGTTGGACCACACTCTTATGGTTGCATGTGTCTTTAGCCCTGTTGCACCGTTACTGACTTTACCAGTACTTTCCATTGACAGTGGTAAAATAAGCAGCTACATGAATTTAGAGTTTAATACTACTAATAATTAATATTGTTAATACCACTAGGGCCGCAGCTGATTGTTAGTTTCATTATTTGATTTTGTTTTTCATTTATTTTGTGTGTTAATTTTTGCTTGGACAGTGCAAATGAACATCACTGTAAATGGTCCAGTGTCAGGCAAAAGCCTGATTTCAACTGTTGTCGCTTGGCCAGATGTTAAATTAGCCACTCAAGCAACAATAGAGCACAAAGCATGGAGAAAGCAGGCGATAACATGAATCAGCTGAACAGGATAAAAAGCTTAGAAGAGTGGGGAAAGCATCATGCAAAGTAGGACATGTACAATTTTAGCAATTAATACAAAGCAATACTAGGTGTTGTTGATTAATCTGTTGATTATTTTCTTAACTAATGTCCACTGCAGTTTCCCGGAGCTCCAGATCACGTCTTCAAATTGCTTGTTTTGTTCTCCAACAGCCCCAACCCCAAAAATAGTGAAAAAATAAAGAAAAAAGTAGAAAAAATAGTGAAAAACTGGCATTCACAATTTCTTAGACGCCACAGAAATGTCTTCAGTTTGCTCGATTTGTCTGACTAAAGCTTTAAGATTATCAATTTCCGGTCATGTCTGACCAAAAAAGACACCAAATCACCACATTTTAGAAGCTGGAGCGAGAGAATTTTTCAATCTTTGCTTGAAGAATGACTGAAGCGATTAATCGTTATCAAAATTAATACACTTTCTGTTGATTGACAAATTGATCAGTCATCTTATCATTTCAGTTTGACACACCACCAAACACCGTAGTTTGTGTTTGGTTTTTTTTTAAATCACTGTAGTGGTAAACTTTTAGTTATTTTTTTAAAAAACTACCTGCTGTAGCTGCACAGATAGATTACATGGGCATAATATTAATATTGGGCAGTATCAGCTGAAAAATTTAATTTGGTGTCAGTCCAGTATTCTTTTTATTTTCACTATTTGGGTGTTTAGGTAACTGTATATTTTTTGACGAAATCTATGTGTCCCTGCTTCCACTGGCTCTAGTCAGCAAGTAAAGGTTCCCGTCATGACTTAGTCCTCCCTCCTCTGTGTTTCAGGATGCCTCTACCTCCGGCACTGCTGGCCCGCTTGGCCAAGAGAGGGATTGTTAAACCGACGGAGCAAGGTAGAAGGAAATTTTTTTTTAAGAACACCCTGGGTCCGTAGCATTCAGACATTTTTCTTTATGCTTTATGCTTTCTTTATGTGTCATGTACTAATGTTTCTCCTCCAATTCATCCAGAGGCAGATGAGGAGATTATTGCTGAAGATTACGATGACAACAACGTAGATTATGAAGCCACAAGACTAGAGAATCTACCACCAAACTGGTACAAAGTGTTTGACCCCGCTTGGTACGTATATAATTGATTTCTACAATATGTTGTTACCGTTTACCGATATAACCGAGTCCAGTAACTCTCGTACCAGTTTCAGGAGATTGAAGTCCCATAAAATCGTATCTGTTTTTGCTCTGGTGTGTTTATTATATGGTTAAACTGAGACTCAAACCCAGCAGACTTTTTATAACAGCTTACACAGGAACATCAACCTCCTTCTGCCACTGACATAGCGTATTTAAAAATGTCTGTTTTTCCCGCTACATTATTTGTACTTGCAATAAATCTGGCCTCGTAGCCTGAATTATTAAGGGACTTTGTGATGAAAAGTGGTTCAAATGGCTGTGAAATAAAAACAGACTTTAAGAAAGAACATTTTGCAATAAGAACTGCTGGAATGAAATAAAAACGACACGCAATTAACTAATTTTCACTGTTAGTGAGGAAAAAACTTCATACGTGTAAACTGAGCAACGCCACTGCTACATGTATTTTTGGTTTTACGGTGCAGTATTTTGTTGTTTTATTGTCTTTCTAAGGACCACAATGGAAATCAGACATCCTGTCTTACTGTTTTTATCTTTAATGATTGTACTGCTACTACACCAACTACTGAGCTATAGTGTATGTTTAATCATCAGATAAATTCAATCAATCAGTTTCCTCATTAATATGTATCACAGATTATTATTTACATTATGGCTGCAAATTAATCTGTCTTATTTTCATTTCTTCTTCAAACCACAGTGGTCTTCCATACTACTGGAATGTGGAGACAGATTTGGTGGCTTGGCTGTCCCCGAATGACCCATCTGCAGTGCTGACAAAAGCTGCCAAGAAACTAAGAGGTATGACATTATAAAACCTCTATACTCTCCAACTTGTGTTGTGACCTCGTGATGTTTGCTAAGACGGAGCTAGCTGAGGGTGACTACATGGCTGTTGCTTGGTGGTTTGATCAACATGCTGTGCAGCTTCAGTCGGAGTTTGCTGTAGTCGGTTAGCATGCTGGTGGCGGGGGGGGCTGGAACACACTTTTGAGCCTTCTCTGTGCCATGGGACACCATGTTACTTTATTTGGTAAGACAGGTCAAGGGTCTTAATTCATAGGGGGAAAAAAATATGATACAGATATAAGGCTTGGTCTAAGCCACAGAGTATTAACTACTTGCTTGGGTGAGGGTAGGAGTTAAAAGCAGATTAAAGTATGTTAGGTCAGTTGCTGTCCTAACACCATGGACATCTGTTATACTTTTCATGTATGACTCAGAAAGCATTGTTGGTCTGATCTACATGTGGCAAGTCATCTCAGAATTAAGTTTTGTTGTTTTTTTTTTTTTCTTTGACCAAACTCTGGCAATGGTTTATTTTGTGACTATTGCCTTTATTTTATTTTTACGTTTTAGTTGATGGAGGAGGAGAAGAAAGAGTTGAGAGGCAGTTTGACAAGTCTGACAGAGAGCGAGAGCGGGACAGAGACAGAGAGCGGGAGAGGGAACGGGAAAGAGACCGAGAGAGGGATGACGGGAGGGACAGAGACAGAAGAAAGCAGAGGAGGGAAGACATTGCACCATACAGCAAGAGCAAAAGAGGTAATGTTTACATCTGTCACATACAACACAAGAATTTTCTTATTGATGATGCTTTTTACATGAATGGATGTTACATATTTATTTTCCTTTCAGGTAGAAAAGATGATGAGATGGACCCCATGGATCCAAGTGCTTATTCTGATGCCCCCAGGTACAGTATTTACAGTCATGAAAGGGGTACTCCAGCAATTTAGTACTGCACTTCCATAAAGATGGGAGTCTAGCGAGAGCCAGACTAAAACGAGAGAGAACAAAATCGAGGAAAGAGGCCAAGATATTGAATTTCTGTCCCTAGTGTGGATTAAGGTCAAACACACTTTTTTTGTCTTGTATTATTTTATCATCTAATGTAAATATAATATCTAGAAAGCTTCATCCAGAGAGGCGTCTCTATACAGTTCATATGGGTTAAACGTTCAAAAGCACTGGCTCATACATTTCCCATAATGCGTCTCAATGAATCCTTTGATTCAACCCTCCCTGCCTGATAAACCCCCATGTCTTTCAAACTCCACACCTCCCATCTTAATTGCAGGCTTTCTGTTGTAAATAGGTCTCCAAGATCAAACTGAAATAACCCCAATGAAATCTCTGTAACATCATTCAGGTTAGTTGTCACAGACTTAAAAAAAGCTCCTCCAGAGCCACAGAAGACATTCAACAGTTATCACAGGCTAAGTCGTACTAATCACGTCCAGTAAACCGATTTTGATGTGTAAAATTGGTGGAGTGCCCCTTTAAGGTACGATCATAATGTATTAAGCCAAACAGTTTCTTAAAACAAACATTCGTCTTTACAGGGGCACATGGTCAAGTGGCCTGCCCAAGCGTAATGAAGCAAAGACGGGTGCAGATACCACAGCGGCCGGGCCTCTGTTCCAGCAGCGGCCGTACCCCAGTCCGGGAGCCGTGCTTCGGGCTAACGCAGCGAACCAACTACCCAAGGAGTGAGCTGCACTCCAAGGGAGACAACAACCAACAGAGACGCAGCTATGTCATCCCTTTGCTCACATCTTAACATTTGCCATTACAGACTGACATCTCTTGAGTTTTCTTTTCAGTGTGAAATATGTGAACATGTCAGAAAATGGAGTGCTCAGCTTTTGTACCACCTGTGCATTCACACTCGTTAAATGTGTAGAACTGTTGTAAATATGTTTTTATATGACCGAAAGATTGACCCTCTAAATACCCCGTTTTTCAGGTATTTAGTGGGCGCCATTTGGTAATAAATTTAAAAGGATTACTGTGAAAATGACTAATTGCAACTTTTCTTGACAATGTTTTATTACAAAACTGCAATGTATTAAAATCTTAAATCCATTATTTTCTGAATAATACAAAAATCCACATTTAGGGTCAATTGGGATGAAAAAGGACTGGTAATATTTGAATAAAAATCAAAAATACGTAGATCAATGGTGTGCTGCCCCCACATAGTGACAAATCGAGTCATAGTCCAGCGTGAACACTTTCTCCTCGTATCTTTCGAGCTGAACCATCGCTCTGCACTTGTTCTTGTCACGTTGGAGAATACGGCCAACCTGAACACACAAATGTATATACAGTGATTAGTAACAGTTAATCGCATTCAAACCAGTACACATTTGCTGCAGGAAAGATGATCCAAATGATCCTTTGCTCACCTGACCCCGGTGTTCACCCAATACAACCATTATAGAATCACATTCACTTTTTGGGATGATGGTTTCCAGCATGTCCTGCTTCACATCTGCAACCACAAGAAAAAAATGTGGGTTATTTACCTAAGAATTTTTACAGTATCAGCTAATATAGTAACAGTTAGAGGTAGATCGATTAAGTCTGATCACATTTCTGCAGTCTTAGGTAATAAGGCACAGATCTACATGTGTTCTCACAAAAACTACAGTATCAAGGAAAAACACAATTCCGATCAATGTACACACACAAAAACATTTACCAAATTTAAGGAATATCAGTATGCTGTATGTTGGGAGATGTAAATATTTGGAAATATTTGCTTTCTTGCTGGGAGTTACATGAGAAGATCGATACCAATCAAAGCTACGCAGGAGATGTTAGCTGATATAGGCTGGCAGCAAAGACAGCTAGCTGGACTTTGTTCAGCGGTTACCGAAGGAAAAAAAAAAAAAAAATCTGCCTACAAGCACCTCAAAAGGTCACTATTCTGCACATTACATCTCATTAAATCTGTACACAAACTGAAGTGACTAAAAAAGGAGAGGTTGTGGTTTCATGGATTTTCTTTTTTAACCTTTGGACAGAGCCAGTCTTTATGCTAAGCTAACAGTCTTCTGGCTGTAGCTCTATAGTTAACGAACAGACATCAGAGTGGTACTGATCTTCTCATTTAACTCTTAGCAAGAAAACACACATTTCCCAAAGTGACAAACTATTCCTTTAAATTCCTAAAAACCTGTGTTGTGTACTGGATGTGAAAAACACATTATCTGTCTATTCCTTACATTAACACCACAAATTCCCTTTTGTTTTATACTATTTATCATCATCTAAATAGACAGCATCAGCTTTTACCAAAGAGGCTTGGCAAACAAAATCTACGAGCAGCAGGAACTACCTGTCTCCATGGTTTTCACAATAACACCTGAGCTTGACACGGTTAGAACACATGCTTTGCACATCACATTTCGTGTAAGACTCTTAATTAGGGAATTTTAAAAAAATGACTGCGGAGAGAAAAATAACACAACGAGAATTGGCCCTAATGACTCACCGTCTAACAGTCTTCCCTCTTCAGTTCGACACACGCAGGTAGCTGGTGTCAGAACGTCCTCCACACACATCTAGAAGAAAACCAGACTGATTTAGGAGCGATGATAGAAACCCCACATGTATGATGATTAAAACTGCAGCCAACTATGTTGTGCAATATTTCATGGCCTTTCTGTGACCGGTCAGCACTTTTGCTACCCTTTTAACAGTATGTATGTATGTATGTGTTTGACTGCTCCAATTTCAGAACAATAATTGACCAAAAATGACTAACCACAAAAATCCACCATATAATGAAATAATTGTGTAAAAGTAACTAGGTAAAAAGCCAGATAAGTTTAATCTTTTCAAAATAAATTGGCCCAAAAAATTCCCTCAACATTTCCTGGTCCAAAATAAACCATTTGATGTTAACACAGGCTGGAGTGTGGTAAGCAGTAGATACACGGGAAAAGATGCTTTGGCGATCATGCCATATCTATTAGTACCTTTGAGTTGTAGTACCTGCCCCCTTTGAAAGCTTTGTCTATAAAGCGAACTTTCAAGTCCCTCTGGAGCCAGGAGGGGGGAACTGGTGGCCGCCTCGCTTCTTTCACTGGAAGCTTCTCTCTAGAAGGGAAACAGAAGAAAAACAAATATACAGTAAGGTACGGTACAGTAAGAAGATATTCACAACATACCGCTCCAAATTAAAAGCATACTGTTGTATCGTCATCTTTTAGTGGAAATGTACCTGTCTTGACTTGATTCTCTGTGTTTCCTCTTCCTCTCATCTCTTCCTCCATCTCTTTCTGAAGGCTTGTGTTTTACCTCGTCGCCATTGCTTCGCCTCTCTTTCTCCTCCCGTCTCTGTCGCTCCCTCTCTCGCTCTTTTTCCTTCTCTTTCTCCCTTTCCTTGTCTTTGTGAGCTTTACTGAGGCGACCTGGTCAGTGGATAAACAGCGTTACTGGCATGGTTTTAAGTTAAATGAGGCAAGCACTCAAACATAGACACTGCGGTGTTGTGAGTGTGTGCGATTCTGAGTGGTTGGATTTTTATTCTTGGTGTGGGGCACTTATATTACTGAAAAAACAAGCTGTGGCTGATTTGCTGTTTTGTTGTTTTTTTCCCCCCACATCAAGCCTGAACTGTCACTAGACTAGAGGATAAACCTGTTGAGCCCAGTCAATGATTTCATTATAGATTAAGCTGCCAGTTATTTTCTCAATTAGTGCTTGGTCTATAAATAATGAAAAATTCCCATCACAGTTTCCCAGAGCCCAGGTTGACATCTTGAAGTTGTTTTTTTTTTTTGTTTTGTTTCACCAACAGTCCCAAACTAAAAAGATATTCCATTTACTAAGATAGAAGAGTAAGAAAACTAGCATTCACATTTGAGAAGTAGCAACCAGCGAATTTTGCTTGGTTAAACGATTAACTGATTTTCTGTCAATCGACTAATCGATTCAGCTTTAAACGCACCAACAGGCTGCTTCAGACTTCTTCCTTCGACTGGAACCTTCAGACATGGTCATCCTAAATTGATAACTAATGTGATAATTATATATGATAACATTACTGGTCAATTTGTTTTAATAAAACTGTATCCTATTGCTGTTGTCATCACATAAAACTAATTGACATGTAATTAAAAAAAACATACATTATAATAAGTTACAGTGGAAAGCGGGCAAATAGAATTTTGATATTTGATGACAGTATTATCTAATTTGGCACCCAGGAAGAAAAAAGAAAAAACCCAAGTCCATTGGCATCCAGATCTTTTTCTATAAATGTTACCCTTTTTCATTTCATTTCTTCAGAGTTACTCACTGAGGTCTTTGCTGTATTTGTCATATTCCTTGCGCCCAACCAGTTTAATAGCGTACTGGCTGATTGTCACAGTCTTGCTGCCAATAGCCAGCTTCACCATAACCCGAGCATTGTCTGGATCAACACCTTCAATCTGCAGCACATGAACGAAATTCATGAGATAAGTCAGAGAAAACAATATAAGAAATAATAAGAAGCTGTGCGATAGTGTCAACAGACGATTCAGATCTACTTTACCTTGCCATACAGATCTTTATGTGCCCCTGACTCCACCAGCACACAGCCCCCAGGACCCAAAACTAGTTCCTCCTCCTTCTCTCGCTCCTCGCCTGGCTTGGGTGGACGCTGATGTCTGGTGGGCTCCAGGTCCTTTATTGCTGAACGATCTGCTCCAAGACCCAAACCTTTTGGACGCAGCTGGTGTTCGATTGGCTTCACATCTCTGTAACACCCAGGGAACATCAGTGTTCAAACAATAAACAGAGAGAGGGACATGTGCAGGATGTAAGATAGGCTAGTGGTGAATACAGCTTAAGCTGTGTGGGTGACATTTAAATAGTAGAAACGAGTACAAATATGAAAGATCCTATCAACTGCTTCTCCTTATGGAAAAAGAAGAACAAGGCATAGTTTCCTGATATTACTGCTTTTACACAATTGCAGTCTATGATACTGTTTTAACTGTATTCACAGTAGCAAAGACACCAAAAATCAACACTAAAGTACAATGTCCTCATTGGAGTACAAGTTTTAAATGACTTAATTTCTAATACTGATTTAATTGGTATTCAATTTAGGGCTGCAACGAATGATCATTTTATTATCACTTAATCTGCATTATTATCCCATGTTCTGAGAGCTCATACTGATCTCTTCTGAAGTTTTGTATGGTACAACCAACAGTCCAAAGCTCAAACATATTCACTTTACCATGATATAAATCTGAGCTAAGCAGCAAGTCCTCACATTTGAGAAGCTGAAGCTAAAGTATTTTTGGCATATTTGCTTGATTAAACGATTTAAGCAACTAACTGATTAACAAAATTGTTGCCAATTAATTTTTTTGTCTGTAGGCTAATCAGTTGTTTCAGCTCGAAGCTGATCACCACAGTGGTGCTGGTTCAGCGTAATTTTAAATTAGCAGAGGAATTGGTAAGGCAAGGAGTCAGTTTGTTCCTTACTGTTTAAAGGTGCGCCCAATGCCTTCCCCTTTCTTCCAGCCCATCCCCTTCAGCATAGCGAGTCCATAAGCCTCAACAGGAACGCTCTCATAATCTGCATCTGTGGACTAACAAACACAAACAGAGATAATATATATTTGGAAATCCAGAGAAATACATTAAAAGCTCAAAACCCAAGGAAAAAACCACAGCCTGCATTAAAAATGTGTGCTTAAAATTAGGTGCTTATGTAATCTCTGACTCTCACACGCAAAAAACTGTTTGTGTCGACTGACAGAGTGAAGCAGTTTGTGATGTCGGCCTTACTCAGCCTTTTGGCTTCAGGCTGTCAGACTCAGCCCTGGCTGACTGAAGTCACCAGACAGCAGCAGCCCTCATCAGAGCAGTGGCCCTGTTCATCTCTCTCCACTGAAGGCTTCCCTCTGAGGGATGCTGAGAGCCCACTCTCACAGGCTACACTGCATTAAAATGAGCTCCGGGCCACAGTGAGCACGTTTCCCCTGACGCTCGCGTTCTGACAGTCACATCTGAAGTGATTGAGAGCAGATATGGGATGACAGTGACGAGGCGCGTGAGACCTCTGATGAAAGGAAAACGGAAAGAGATCTGATTGGTTACCTGCATGTCTCTGGGGAGAGTGCTGACGCCCGTCTGCCACCAAAGCCTTACTGTACTGACAAAGTCCTCCATACCCATGCGAACAAATGTGTCTGCACACAGGGTGTTACTCTTCTCAGTTGATAGTCAGCACTTTCACACACTCAAATTTCAGTCCGACTCAAAGTAGCCAAACCATCATCCATTTTGTACTGTCAGGAATTTTCATACGCTCAATGAAATGCGTCTTTAGCAGATTATATTGTAATCTGATACCAGATTGTCTGATACCGTTTAAAGGAATCACAATTAATTAATGGCCCGAGAGCCACTCCCTGCTCAAACGGATATAATACAAATGCATTTGAGCAAGACAGTTAACCAACAACAGTAGAAAGCTTACTAAATAAAAGCAATACGCAACTCCCTGGTGTCTGCGTAGGTGTATTTACATGAACGCTCATGATGGCAAGTTGGAAAATAACATTCTATCAGCTAGCATTATCTAGATAGTGAGATGAGTTTTTTCTTACTCAGTACAGCAGACTAAAAATTATACCTTACTCTTATAAATCTTCTGTTCATGTTGTGAACATTGATTGGACACTTTATTCGACGGATCTAACTGATATAATTGATCAATTTGACTTTGTTGTTCCTTTGTTATTTCTATGGCATCCTCTAATTTCAGAATTCAAACACCAGAACGTATGTTTCCAACACTTGTCTTTGATCGGTGTGCTGGAAAGATTTTTTTTTACTGAAATTGTTTCATCAAAACTTCATCCAAAATATAAAATCAACCATTTTTTTGACCCACCCACTGAATAAGGGCAAACTCACATTCTCAACTGCCGATTAGAGTGAATATCTGTCCCTGTGTTTGTCCCCATACTTACAGATTCAGGCCGTAGATCCACCTTTACGTGGTCTCCATCCTCAAAGCCCTCGGGCACTTTGTTTTGCATCAACAAGGGGATGGTGAGTTTCAGGTTACTTTGTGACTGGGGGCCACTCTGCCACTCCTCGAGCTGCCTCCGTGAATCTACGAACATAAGTTAGAGAAGTACAAGGAGCTACTAATACTCTCAGACTTCCCCACCAAGAATGCGATACACACCGACACACACTAAACCATGCCTACAGTTGTAAGCAAAAGTATGGGCAAATTACATATTATCTTGATTTTTGAAGTGAATAGAAGTAAATACAACCCCTACAGCAGACAGACATTAAAAATGAGCATTTCTGCAAATTTTAATGCACTGTTACTTTTTATTTCATGAGCTTAAAAAAAAAAGAAGGAGAAGAAAATCAAACAAGAGTTGTGACAATACTAAGACAGTATTTAATAAGGACACTTTTCGTAGCCAGCTATGAGACTCTCTATTCTCGATTTAGGAAGCTTCACCCACTCTTCCTGTAGACTGCTTCGGTTTCTGACATATTTTCAGCTTGTCTTGCGATATTTAGCGGAATCCGTTCTTCCGTCCACCCGTGCGATGTTTACTTATGTTAACATCTGTTATGTGTTAATGTCTGTTTGCTTGCGGGGTTGTGTTTTCCTCTTTTCACTTCAAAAGTCAACACCATATGTAATGTGGCCAGGACTAACCAAACACCTGCATACCTTCAATGAGTTCTTTGACAGCCTGAGACTCCACGGAGTCATTATCTTGGGCTGTGTCTTGGGTTTTGCCTCGACTCTCCTCGCTCTGGCCCGCTCGGTCCGGCCTGTGCCAGCGGTTCTTCTGGATCAGAGGGATGATGAGCTCCTTGGGCTTTTCAGACGGTTTAGAACTGCACATCGGACAGAAGTTAGCAGGTCAGCAAGCTAGCAGCCAGGGCCGCTTCAAAACAAGATTGCTTACGGAAGCTGTGTAACCTATCCACATACTCCACATTTGCTAGCAGCGCTTCACAATTTAATTAGTAGTTAGTTATATCAGCATGGAAACGATAGTTATTTTAAAACTAATAAGCTAGCTAAATATTAGTTAGCATTAGCATACGAAGCCTACCTTTGCAATTCATTTCTATCAATTCCAGTCAAGTAATCTCTGTCATCTTTCTTGGTCACAGCGTCGCTAACAGAGGGCTTAAATTTGCTAACTGTTTTAGTAAAACCAAACGACACTGCCGTTGTCTTTCTCTCCCCTTGCTCCCCGGAACCGGCAGACTGCGGGGGACCTGTGTCTTCTCCGTGCGACTCCATTATTGTTTGTGACCGACAGAAGTAGGAGAAAGGGATTCCGGTAGTTGTAGTTTTTTTTTTTATTTCGCCACACTTGATTCGTTCCCGTCGCCGCAAGTGACTACAACGCCCGTCATGCGTGAGAATTAAAAGTACAACCACCCGTTAGCAGAGTGTGGACTTCGGGAGATTCGTTATAACGCACTGCGATGAGAGAGAGCAACCGAGACAGACAACAACTACGGTTTACATATATTTACGCATAAAAGGCAGTAACACGTCTGTCCTTGTGTTACTCAATTAACTTAACTTTGTGGATTTAACTGTCAGAACAGTCATTCCAATGTGGTGGTCATGTCACAGTTAATATTTACATTTTTGTGATCATTTTACATTAATTGCATACTATATTCCACTTTCATTCATTTCCCTTTTGACTTTTTGCTCAATTGCACGGGGCCTGCTCTTTTTAAAAAAAAATATATATATATATATTCTAACTCTTTGTTTGACAAGCCGGAATTATAGGTGCGTCCAGGTTGGTAGGCCTGTAGGTTATGCCCAAAAATATACTCGCAGCACAGGGCCCATTTCCCCCCCTTTTATCGAAACTAAATTTACAGCTTTATAACCCCTAAGATCCGTTCCTGTGACATTGTCACTGGTGGATAAATTATTGACAAACTAGGTTTCGGGGGGAAAAAATCCCGTTTTGATGTGGTTCTCACGCCTTAGAGCCCTGGTTGTAACTCGTAAGCAAAAAAAACAGATGCTGCTGATGCAGGTAGACAGAGACTGTTGAGAATAATAAGGGGCGGTACTTTTAACTATTTTTTATTCCCTCCTCTCCGTGCTTCTTAACTTCCCGAGATAAACCTTTTGCCTTTTAATCCCAGTTTCTCTCCTGCAAAAGTGCCTCTTAGGAGTAGCAGCATCAAAACCTGAGCACACTTTCCTACTGGACAGCGAAGCCCATATCTAATCCAATCTAATCTTCGGCAATTGACGCTCGGAGCCCTGAAAGCGCCGCGCCCGCCGCTCAATGGCACCTCTGCCCGGTCACGGCTCGATCTTACCGACGTTTGTCCTTTTTTCTTGACCGGTGTGATAGAACAACCGAGTTATGTAGCCGCGAGTAACGAGGCCGCACCGATCCGCCAGACGAGGACTACTGAGGGAGGATCTGACGAGGGGAGAGCGAACATGACGGTAGGAGATTCTTCGTAGTCGAATCAAAGTGCGGGGTCTATTGTTCAATAGGCAAAGACCCGGGGCCGCACTAAGTTAAAATAGCACGTTTTGACCGGGACATTTATCCGTCCCCCGGGCTGCATTGCCCACGGCGGTGCAGCAGCTGCTAAATTTATAAGCGGCCACTGTCAGATTTGTCCGATTGCGCGTTTATATATACGCGTGTGTGTGTGTGTGTGTGTGTGTGTGTGTGAGTGTGTGAGTATGTGAGTATGTGTGCCCCCCCCCCCCGCCTCTACAAGATCACCACAGCTCTCAGAGCATCACTAGAGTCCAAATATCCCGTCAGCCGTGCACATCGTCTCTGACTTTCTTTGGGATACGGTGGCACCATCTATTCATGACTGAATCCCCACGCTGATTTTTATTACACACCACGCTGCCGCTTTCCTTTTTCTTTTTCTTTTCTTTTTTTTTTTTTTTGTTAATTCAAACAACTCGTGTTTATTTAAGTACAGGCTTATTATTCAACCTCAGTCGGGTCAATGTATATAGACGCGTTCAAACGGATCCTCTTTGAAAGGCTGAACTGCTTGAAAAGAATGTGTGTGTGTCAGCGCCAGGGCAGGTCAGTATTTTCCCTAAATATGAGAAATCTGAGAATCTGTTGTGTGTGCGTGCGTGTCTGTGTGTGTGTGTGTGTGTGTGTGTGTGTGTGTGAGAGAGAGAGAGAGAGAGAGAAAGGGAGTGAGTGAGTGAGGGAGACTGTGTGCATGTAAACCAGTCAGACACAGCGTGTGTAACAGAGAGTGAAGAATGTGGGTTTGTGATGATTGGTGGCAGATTTTAGGGATAAGAGTGTCATTTTGACAGGTGAAGTTGATCTTCTTTAACAGCAGGTGGTGTGTGTGTGTGTGTGTGTGTGTGTGTGTGTGTGTGTGTGTGTGTTTACATGAAGTCGTGTTTAGATCTGAAAACTTTGTTGAGACCTTTGTGTAAATCTACGATGTTCGCTCTTCCAATCTCCTGCTTTATAAATTGCCTTAATGAAATGCAATCAGAATTCCACATCCATTGCACCTGTGCCCATTCTGCCATAAGAAATAGACTGACTTGCAAAATGTGCCTTGTAGTTCACAGCCAAGTGTGTGTGTGTGTGTGTGTGTGTGTGTGTGTGCGTGCATGTGTGCAGGACTGTGCAGGAGTGCCTCGAGGCTCTGTGTGTGTTGTTGCTGTTTGTTTAGGGTGTGTCCCCCTGCTTGATACAGGGAGCTTGTTTAGAAGTGATGGATGTGTGACCCTGACTTAATAGCCTGCACTGCTCTGGGTTTGCAGAATAGTCAAGGTTATGCTGTTATTATGAATCATTAATTCGCCGGAAGAGAAGTTGAGACGTGATGTTAGACTGTCCACACATGCTCCCGAGCTGCTCTGCTCCACACACTGTTTGTTTTTCTTCCATGAGCCCAGCACCTGTTTTTGCACTAGAACTAAGCAAAAGCCTGTGGGTTTTATTCTGCATTCGTCCCCCTCTGATTTCAGTTCTCAGCCCAAAGTTTGATCAGCCCAAAAACCGGAAATAAATGTCGATGATGGCCTCCCATGACTCGGCTAATGAGAGGAAGGGGGTGGGATGAAGTGGGGCTTCCTGAAGTGGTCGTGCAGTAATGCATGTGCATGTCATCTGTTTATTTGTATATTGTTGTACTGTTGTGTCTTGTTGTGTCATGTATATTCATGTCTGTGTTTTTTCATGTGTGCAAAAAACAGCATATGTGTGTGTGAGGGCTGTGTTAGGTGTGCATGTGTGCGAGGCAGTTTACAGGTTGACAGGGCGCAGGCACGCAAGCAGGGCCATCTGTGTTCCAAACCTCCCTCCCCTCTAGCCCACTCCCCAGGATTCTGCAGTTGATTCTCTGCTCCTAGTTCTTCTCAGTTCATGTCTGTCTTCGAGTCTGAATTTCAAGAATTTCAACAACAAACAACAACAACATTCCCGGCCCTTTCTGTTATATATATTATGCATATGTTGTTAAGCTTAGATTGTTAGGTTAGACTTAGGTGACAAAAATCAATAATCAACTAATCAATGATGTGTGTGTGAGTTGCAGTGCAGCAGTGCCATTTTTTGAAATGTCAAGAAGGCAATGAAATCATGAGTCAGACCTGTCAACCTGATTTCTGACAACTGGATCTGGTATCAACAGGCAGCAGACAGGCAGAGCAGGGCGCACAGGTCCTTCACCCATCCCTACTGAATCAGCAGTATCTCTCGTACACTCAAACACGCGCGCACACACTAACACACACACACACACACACACACACTAACACACACACACATATGCACACACTTGAAGGCCTGCTTAGGTTACCAAACTGCGACCTCAAAAAATTGCTCATTATAGTGAACTGGACCTCCCTTCCATTTTCTTATGAATAATTTATTTTTTTATATTATGATTTCAGCCATTCTTTCATAAGCTTACAACACCCTTCTCTGTTTTGATTCTACCATTTTATTCCCTTTTTAAGGCTGGACACTGCCACTATTTTCTGTATCATCCTCTTTTAATTTCCCTAATTTCTCCCCGCTTTTCTCATTTCTCTCTCTCTCTTACCCATCATCAATGTCGAGGAGCCGATCTGCTCTGTTTAATTAAACTGCTCCCTCTCCCTGACGAGAGCTCATCTCTCATCGTAGCGAAGGGTGTAATGTGTCCTGTCAGATTAAGTGAGAGGACCTGTTGTCACAGTGGTATTCCTCAGAATAGCAGACTGTACACAACACAACACGGCCCACTAATGTGCCCCCCTGCCTTGACCTTGATCCTGTGACGTTAAAGACACCGTTTTCACCAAAGGGAACATCACTGATCCGGTGTTATCCTGTCAGGTGTGTGTGTGTGTGTGTGTGTGTGTGTGTGTGGGTGTCACTCCAATGCTCAACAATGTTGTAATCTTATACTAAACCCCTTTATATGTAGCCAACACAAGAGCAGCTTTAATAAAATCACACAATGGAATAGATTTTGGATTTATTGATGGCGTGCAGAGAATAGCAAATGTGCTTTTCATTCCATGTATTCTTATCAGCTTTTTCATGCATTGAGTTTTTACTGAGCACGCAAGAGAGAGAGAACTGTTTCCGCGTGTGTCTATGCCACCGTGTATGACAGAGGGCGATATTTTGTGTTCTTCGACCCACAAGCATTTAATCTTTTATTTTTAAATCTGCCACTGTTGTCTGTTTTGTGTTGAGCACTCCCGTGCCCTAGATTTGAAATTGAGTGAGCATCAGGGAGCTTTAGTACACCCCATGTTGCTCGCACAGTTTGGTGTAACTGTTCGGAGGGAGAGGTCAGGGCACAGATATCAGATAAGAAAGGGAAGTCGGAGCCTGGGAGAACCGTCTTGTGCATTTTCCGTCTGTCTGCCACTCCACCAGTCTGTTAGTTCAGTTGAATTTAAGGTCACTGGTTATTTAAGATGCCTTACTTGGCTGACCTCCAACACCACCCATGGGAGGATGCTCTAAGATTAGGAGCATTTCACTACAGGTTAGAGTGAAGAGATGAGCGCAGTGTTCGATGTGTGGGATGGTTTCAACCAAAGGGTTTGTTTTCCTCACCTTTGTAACTAGACAGTCCAAGATTTTCAATCATTTTTGTTTTTAGCATCATTGGTGGAAATGTTTGAAGGTTTTGATTATTTTTAAGCTGTATTATAGGCTAAATTCAAAATGAATTTTGTATAATGAGGAGCGGGGACAATTAGTCAATTCGTCAATTAGCTGATTGACAGAAAATTGATTGATTTGCAATTATTTTTGATTAATCGTCAAAAAAGTCATTTTTCAAGCAAACATGCCAGACATTTGACTGTTTCCAGCTTCTCAGTTGTGATAATTTGCTGGTTTTCTTTGTCTTATTTGATATTTAATTGAATGTCTTTGGGTTTTGGACGGACAAAACAAGACAAATGAAGACATCATCTTTTCGGCTTTAGGAAATTGCTGTGGGCATTTTTCACAATGTGACCTTTTTCAAACCAAAAATGTATTCGATCGTTCGAATCATCAGATTAATTGATAATGATAATAATAGTTAGTGGCAGCCAAGTATAATGCTTTCCCATCAAATGATGTGTCCGCTGATATAGTTTTCACCAACAATTAGTCAATGAATATTTAAAAGATTTAAATCCAAATGTAAAATTTATTTCTATTATTTAGGGCTGCTACTATGGATTATTTTCATCAAGAATTAGCAACCTTTTTTTTCGATTAATTGATTGATTGTGAAAATCAGTAAAAATAGTGAAAAACACCTATCACAAGTTCCATGTGCTGAGCGTAGCATCACCAAATTGCTTGTTTGGTATGACCGAAAGGTCAAAACCTCAAAATATTCAATTCAGAGCTGAAATGATTAGTCCATTAATCAATAAGTTAATCAGCAGAAAAGTAATCAGCAAGTGTTTTTATAATAAATTAATCATGTCAGCCATTTTTAAATTAAAAAAAATGCCAAACAGCTGCAGGTTCCAGCTTGTCAAATGTGAGTATTTGTCATGTACTGTATGATAATTAATTGAATATCTTTGAGTTTTGGGCTCCTGGTTGGACATTTAAAGACGTCTCCTTCGTCTGTGAGAAATTGTAATGGTCATTTTTTTTGACATTTTATAGACGTATTAAATAATTGATTAATCGTAAAAATAATCAGCAGATTAATTGATAATGAAAACGATAATTAATTTCAGCCCTAATTCGACCTGCAGCGACATGAAGACAGAAGAGCTGCAAATCCTCACATTTGAGAAACTTGATCCAGAAAATAGTTGGTAATTTTCCTCTATGAATGACTTAAATGATCATTGGATTGTCAAAATTGTTGACAATTAATTTTCTGTGGATCGAATAAACTGAATTAACAAAATGAATAGTTTCAGCTCTACTATTATTCATACTGGCCACGGACTATTGATGATTGCTCTCTTGAAGTTGACCAAATGCACTGTTACTGCACATCAATAGGTAGGGTGTGCAGTAACTGTGCATTTATAAAATACCAAATAAACTTACGTAAAATTATAGAGCATTCTAGCTGAGTTAATTGAACAGGCTAATTTCATTACGTAGACCTCATTTAGAGCGGAAACGGATGGCAGGCAACAGAGCGAGCATGGCTCCGCCAAGTCAAACCAACTGAAGATTTAAACTGCTCATGCAGTGCAGAAAAGCTGCTCAGCGACATGAAAATTTACAAGCAGACAATCAGGCCGAGCGCATCAGAGTTAGATTAGAGCAACATCTCACGGCAAAAGCTGATTGTGTTAAAAGTTTCTCGTCTTTGCTGAAGTTTAACAAACTCTGCTGTGGTCAAAGCCGATTATGTCAGGGAGTGATCTACCAGCTGAGAGACGGCTTTGATGAGGATGAGGGCCGGCATCTAGATAGACATCAGGAACATGGGGAGAATCATGAAAGCTGACAGTCACTGCTTTCACCGTAAAGCCTCACTCATGTTATTGATACAGGGGGAATGTTAGGATGGGCGTTGAAGCTGCCAAGATGAAGTTGAAAGTCATAGCTAACACTTTTTTGGTTGATGAAACTGTTTTTAAGTGTGTAAATGGATGTGTGTGCACCGCGGACTTCAACCTGCTGCATAAATCTGTTAAGACAAGTTGTCTCTTTCTTAGCCTCGGCAGAGCTACTTTTAAAGAGCAATTCAATTATTCACTTGTCTTAATTGATGTGTTTTGCTTACACCCTTTTTCCTGAAGGTCTTTCAAGACGCTCTCCAGCCCAATGTCAAGTGCTATTCCCTCTAGTCCTTGATTCCTTGCTTCAATTTGACTTTGAATTATTGAACATCATGGAAAACCTCATCTGTGTAACTTTAATAAATTAAAACCCTCGAGATCCAACCTGAAATAACTGCTTAGTTAATTTGTCCTCTAATAAAGATATTTCACTCATGACCATGAGCTGCCAGGAGTAAAATGGCCCCAGCTTTTTTAGAGTAATCACTGGGAAGAATTTAATTGCAAAGGACCTGAAATTTTAGCATTAGCACTGCTGAACCATGAGGTATTATTGTGATGCAGCAGTTGGGATGTTAAGTTTGTTAAGATGACGTTTAGATTATAGTTTGGCTCTCTTTAGAGAAAAGAATGTTCATTGTGGTTTATTTATAACAGCGAATGTTCTTTGGATGATACAAGCATGAGTATTTATGCAGTTCAGGGGGAAACGGGATATTTCAAGCAGAAAACACTGAGTGGCGCAGCTGCTTATACTATACACTGAGTCATAATAGCCTCAAGCATATGCTTTATGCTTTCTGAATAAACAGATATGGTGAGGAAATGAAAAAATGACCTCTAAGAATAGCCTCCGCATCAATAAGGATGTGTGTTTTGCCATTGATATATTGCTGTGGTTTGAAATTACACTGGAAGCCGAGGGTTGCAAGCCGTAGAGATCCTGAGCAGGCTGTTGGTAGAGAGGAAGTTGGTGAAATAGGATATGTACTGGTCAGCTCTTTCCTGACCTAAAGGTCAGAAATCTCAATAGAGTACTCTTTTTATAGGGTTAGATATCCTCGAATCTGTATATTGTGTCCCCCTCTCTGTATAATAGTTAATCTGGAGTGATATATATTGTTTCTAGCCATGCTAGCAGTGTGACTCTAGGGATGGCAACGTTGGTCTGTCGGTCGGTCCACCACCTCGGTCCAGACTGTAATATCTCAACAACTATCCGATGGATTTTCATGAAATTATGTGCAGACATTCACGGTCCCCATTTGATAAAGCCTAATGTCTACCATGGCCCCCGGCTTTTCCTAAGCCATCGTGAGGTTGACATTGTTTTTAAGCTAAATACCTCAAGAACTACTGGATAGATTGTTGTAACATTTGGTACAGACATTCCTGTTCCCCTCAGAATTAACTGTAATGAGTTTGGTGACTATCATCTAGTGCCATCATTAAATAAACAATACCCAGCAGCCTCCGCTTCTCTTTTTATTGATAATTAGCAAAAGATAGCATACAAATATGCTAAGCGAAGACAGTGAACGTGGTAAATATTAAACATCAGCATGCTAGCACTGTGAGTATGTTAGCATGCTGACGCTAGCATTTAGCTCAAAGCATCACTGTGCCTAAGTACCGCCTCACAGGGCTGCTAGCATGGCTGGAGACTCTCAGTCTTGTTTTAAATTGAAACAGTGTGAGTAAGTGAAGAGGAGGTCATCATTTTACCTTTTCATCAGTATAATGGCAGATATTGCCATTTTGAAGTTAAGACGTACAGTATGACAGCCTAAATCGTTTTTACAGCAAGTTCAGTTTGCTTGATACACGGTAACATTATTTTAAACAGTGTTTTAATTGCAAAATACTGATTACTTATCATAGTCCTCTGAATTACACATTAGACATGGCTAACTTCACCAACACTACATTCCTCCCCAGCCTCAATGACCACCCAGTGTTCTGTTTTTAATGAACACAGTAAGATAAACGTGCCGGGCCGGTTTGTAGCGTCAACACCAAAAGCGGAGCGAGAGCAAAGCAGTGTCAGGGGGTATGTCTGCAGTGGGACAAGTCCAGGCTTCAGCGGACTTGACAGGCTGTGGCTCATTAAACCCCCATCAGACGCACGAGGTCAAGACAACAGCTACCGCTCGGGCAACACGCTCTGCCTCCATGTGAATAATGTAGGCACACGATGCGACTGTGTAGGCCCAACAGGATAGGATAATAGCCTCAGACCTATATGTTGTTTTATTTTTAGCATTTTAATCATTACAGCTGCTATGTTCTGATAAATCTTTAGATAAAGCATGAAGAGCTTATAGAATTATGATTCAGGATTGATGCCAGTGGGAATTTTGTATGATTAGACGGAAAAAGTTGATGCTTTTGTTTTTATACTCTTCTCATGACACACTTAATGCATGTATTACTGTGTTTTATGTGTGGGTGGATGGCTGGCTGGCTTTGGGGAAGCAGGTCAACAATGTTGCTGCAGACGGTTTCACAGTGGGGTAGAGAGAGAGGGGAAAGATGAAATGATACGCATAATTTCAGATTGAAACGTCTGCGTATACAACACTACCTTTTGGATAATTTTTACTCAAATGCACCGGAACAACAGTTACAGCTGCTGGCTTTGAAGCAAAACTGAAACGCAAGTTGTGTGGTTTTTGGGTTCTCGATGTTGTGGCAACCAACTCAGCCGTTTTCCAAGCTCTGACTCACGTTGCCTGAGCTGAAGTCCTGCAAGGTCAAACAAGTGAGTGCTATGCCAACCACAGGCTGTGTGGCACCTCTTTTTCTCTATCTGTTCTTCCCTTTTTTCTCTCCTCTCCCGCTACTCTCAGAGCACGGGAGAAAAACATGCACAATCCATCTGTCAAACAGTTTATCCTCACCCTATTTCTGCTTTATCTTTTAATCTGTATACCCCTTGCCTTCCTCTTCCTCATTTGTCAATCTTTGTACATAAAAAAACCACCAGGGACCCCCTCTTTTGGCCGGGCAGTAGGAGAGAGGATGGAAAAAGGGGATTTCTGTCAGATCTGCCAGTGGAATGACCGGTCAAGTGGAAAGGATTACTTACTGTGTATCCTGTCCTTCTCTCACTCTTTAAAGCAGTCTCATTAGGCCTGCTGGGCCAAAGGAACCAGTGTGCCCCTGCTGGGGCTGGGCTTGCACTGAGGAAAGCCCTGGGCATGTTATCCCCACCAAGCCAAGGGTTACCATAGCTGCACAGTCACTTAAGAGGATTGCATCTTGGTTAATTGGTGTGTAATTGCTAATCTCCTAACCACAATGGAACTGGAGATCAGTTTTTTTCCATTCAGAATATATTCAGCTAGTTTGTATTAGCATAGGTGTTCCAAAGTAAGTTAAAAGGAAAAGTTTCACATTTTGTGAAATGCGCTAATTAGCTTTCTTGCCAAGTTAATTCTTGGCAAGAGTGATATCAATCGCCTCATTTAACTATGAGGTGATTGATATCACTGTCATGTCTGTATGCTAAAAGTGAACCTCGAGCCAGGAATCAATTAGCTTAGTCTAGCATAAAGGCCGGAAAAGAGGGAGAAACAACCTGACTCTGACCAATGCTAAAGAAATCTGCATACCAGCACCTCCAAAACTCACATTCAATATATTACATTTATTTGTCTCATTTGTCCACACAAAAACCAACTGGTAAAAATTACAAGTTGCGGTTTTACGGTGAGTTATGTGCCGGACTGTTTGGTCGCCAGGTGCAGTAACTTCATGGACATAATTTCCTATGAACTGTAACAATATATAACATCTTCATTAGTGAGCTTTAGAGGTGCTGGCAAGAGGATTTTTTTTTTTTTTACCTTTGGACAGAGCCAGGCTGGCTACTTACCCCTGCTTCTAGTCTTAATGCTAGGCTAAGCTAACTGTGCCCTATCTCCAGCTCCATATTGAGCAGGCAGACATGAGAGTGATATCAGTCTTCTCATCCTACTTTACACAGGACAAAGGATAATTGTATTTTCCAAGATTTTGAGGTTTCTCTTCAATAACGAGCTCTCTGTGTCTATGTCTTCTGCATGTTGTGTTTGTCAGTGTGATTCTGTTACTCTATCCTGTGTGTCTCTGTTATCCTGCGGGTCAAGGTGACAGTTTTGCGCTGATAATGTCAGAGGACCATTGTCCGCTCTCTCCGGACATCACAGCTGTCACATCATGGACGTCTCAAACGTGTCATCTACATCCTCAGCCCACACACACAGCTGATCATCAGGAAGCATGTTGCAGTAAAACATTATTTTCAGAAAAAGCTTTGCCTCAAGGCTTCTCACCTTTTTTTTCCACAAAAAACCTACTGTTTCTGAGCAGACAATAGGAGAATCTGTCGGTAAACACACAAACAGAGTAATTATTCATTATCCAGATAAAATCAATAAAAATCTATATTCCTGGGAAAGCATCATGCATCTCTGTAGATGCAGAAATGACTCTGGTGTTCAACTGTCGCTACAGGTTCTTAGTTTGCCTGTCAAAATGTGTGTGCATTCAATGACCGGTTCCTTTATCGAACGCAAGCTAGATTTTCCCATGTGACTGAAGATTTGGTGGAATGTGCACTAACTCCTCCCTGTGTGTTTACATGAAAACACAACGTCAGCCTGCAGCAAGTGCAATGAACATGAGGGGAATGTCTCTGTTTCTTTTGGTTGCACAGCCTTGCACCGTGCTGTAGTATGTTTGCATAAAACAAAGGCGCTTTTCCCATGATGTGTTATTCCTGACGTTCAAACTGCTGTGGTCTCAGAGGAAATATCCTAACCTATGGAGCTGGATTTATTCATGACTTTTGCGCATTCTGATGCGCCACGCTGCAACTCCCCAGACCTTAGACGTTGACAGCTGACAAAGGTTAAATAACAAAACAACCTTCCACCTGAAGTCACAGGATCTTCCCCTAGCTACCCTTTTTTCGCTGTCTCACACCCTCTGCTAACCCTCCTATCTCGTTTCCTTTTCTCTTCAGCTCCTTTGCCATGTCTAAGACAGCGGTGAAGAAGCTGCACTGGCGTTCCAAGGTGCAGGACAGCTTCGTCCCCTTGCTAGGCTCGTCGGGGGAGCTCGGGATCGCCATTGGAGGAGGAGCAGATTATGGAGAGTTTCCTTTTGTCACGTCAGCTCCGGGGGGCGGACTCAAAGTGGGTGATATCATCCTAGAAATTGGGGGAACACCTGTATTAGGGTTGACAGTAGGAGATGTCCGTGGTGTTCTCAACTCCTGCCCCCATCCTATCCACATCAAAACTGTGTCATCAGGTATGATTCAGCACGCTAACTCACCCCTCTATAAATTAGTCCGCAGCATGTTTTGGTAGATGTGTAAATATTCACCACACAGGCAAGAAAAGGTCTTATTATAGGTGGTCCTTTCTTCTGCTAATGACATTTATGTATCACATCACCCATAATAATGCATTCAATCTTTAATTCTTTCCCTAAGCCAGCAGACAGTTTAACTTGTTGCTGTTTACGTTGCACACCATTGCACTTGCTTCATCAGGCTACACCCAAACAATCTGTTACACTGGCATACAAGCAGTCATCCATTATAGTCTTGCTCAAGAACCCTCCTCCGACTCTCACAAGACAAATCTGCAGCCTGTAGCACTCCGGTGTTGATTTGCACCGGTCAATTAGTCTGGATATGTCAAGGCGATTGGTCAATATATGGGTAGGAGGTCAAAATTGCTGATGACACATGAAGAGAGTGTGGCAATATAGTTGTCTGTCACCCGTGAGGGGCCTTGATGTTTAGTACAGGGGGTTGGGGAAACGGATGTCTTTGGCACTGAAAAGAGCAATATGTCACAGGGGTGTCACCTGACCTCGGCTCTCAACGGCCTTGCTTGCTGGATTGATAGCTGATTTGACCGCAGGGGTGTAAATGGGGACCTTTGCTCCTGGTCCCTCTGCCGCTGGTAGATCCATTATCATTTCTGAATTCTGCCCGGCCCTCCCAGGGCAGCTTGACTGCATGTAGTGTGGACAGTGATGGATGAGCTGATGTGCCGGGTTGCTGTACTACACCTCCTCCTACTCTTACTACTACTCCAGCCCTGACATACAGGACACTAGGCTACATTCCCCAGAGGCTGGAAGCAGTTTAAAGGTTTTAGCACTAACGCTGGGGCTCTGTGGACAACACCAAAGAGTAGTGATATGATCTATCCAGCAAATGGTTTCTTCAGTGGTTTCTGACTGCATACCACTAGTACCCCTTCTTTATATTGTTATTGACCTTGACATCTGACTGCCTCACATTAATGGTATCTTGCACAGTGTACATTGGATTTCAGATTTGTTATAAAATCCAAGCACAGTCGACTCATTTAGCTTCAGAGAGCTGATGTTCAGGTCTGAATTTTTCTCTTCAAAAGACTAGAAAATTGCAGCTGTTTCATAACATGATGAGCAAAAGCCCATCACTTCCCTCAAAATGCAGCCGGCTAGATTAATTTCCCTTTACAGGCAGCGGCCATATGTGGCCAGTCATACGCACATACAGTTGACTGCCTCCACTAATAAAATTTTAGCACTGTGACATTCTTTAATAGCACACAGCAAATGTAGTCCACTCCTGGACAGAACCACTGTAAAAGATGGTGGGGGCAGGGGGTGGCAGGGATGCAGACTGCTGGGCGGCAGCCTGCAGGGGAAGCACTGACAGAGCCGCCGTCTGTCAGAGTGACAAGCTGGAGATGCGCTTAGCCCATCCATAACAGCAAGCAGCCTGTCATCAGAGGCCGTAAAGCACTTGAGATGATATTAAGAGATCAGAGAGAAGAAACTCAGCCCAGGCGATCAGCTCTGCCTCCCCTGGTGACAGCCTCAACTGTTTTGTCTGGAGCAATTAACCTCAGTAGGTTGTTATGTATGCATGAGGTCCTCGGGAAAACGCATTTTATAATCAGGATCTACAGTATATGAAGTGATATAGAAAGATCAGTATGTGTGAATGTGAAAGTCTAAGGTCGTAAAGTGATGGTGTGAAATGGAGCCCGGCAGAAGTAAGTGTTAGTACTCCAAATAAATTTATGTGTCTCTATTTGACAGGCTGTAAAAAAAAAAATCAAAGAGTAAACATACATACTCAGACTGTCAATGTTTACAGAGCTGATATCTTTGTGTGTGTGTGTGTGTGTGTGTGTGTGTGTGTGTGTGTGTGTGTGTGTCTTTCTCCCTCTGGTTCCTCCTCCCCATGCCATACTTGTTTCTTTGACCTTCCCTCAGGCTCCACATTGTGCAAGGATCTCAGGTTGTATCTGAGTAAGTGCTTCACACCCGGCTCAGTGGACAGCCAACTTCAGCAGGTCATCCGGGAGAACCTCTACCTCCGCGCTGTACCTTGTAAGTCCTTTTTGTGCATCTCCTCTTGCCTCCAATGTATTGTATTTCACTTTAAACCTTGTCTTCGTACATCTTTTCTTACCTCCTCCAGTCTCATGGTCTTCAAGTCTCCTGTGCAGACTTCCCGTGCAAGTTGCTGACATTAATTCTTTGATAACACATCCTATGGTTGCGACCATGTGAATATCCTGGTGTTAATTGGTGTATAAGCCTGCAGAACCGTTTTCCACACTTCCTTGTGTCAATGTATGCAAACAGAACTGGGTTGATTTAATGAAATAATTAAATAATGTAAAGAAAGAAAGAAAGAAAGAAAGAAAACTTGACACACCCTTAGGGCTTGGTAATAAGACTAAAATATCTTAAATCAAGTTTGAGTGAGACAGAAAATGCCACAAGTGCGATCAGTTTGGACATTTCCATAGCAACGGTCTGTATTGTCACAACACTGGGTTTATCCTCAGTGGCAGTCTACCTCCTTACAATCCTCACCCCTGTGCTCCGGGCTATTACTTTGTTTGGGTGGTGGTAAGATGGTCATAAATCTGATGGTAGTTCTGTATGACAGGTTCTTTTTATTTGCACAGTTTTTATTTATGATCCCCTGAAAAAGAGGCCCGTAGTCAACGCAGGCAGTTTCGTTTTGATGCTTATGAATAAAATCAAGCACAATGGCAGCCAAAGGCAGCTAGTTGTAGTACATCTGTTGCTATCTTAATCCTCTATAATATGACGTCACTGGAAGCGGCTAGAGGATATAGCAGCTGAGTAGGGTGCTCTGAGAGGATGTCCGTGGGTTTTACGATGTAATTTTCTGGCCTGCTTTGTGTCTGTTTTGTTTTTTGCTTCTTCATGTGGTGGTACGGAGGAGACAGCCCACCTAGTGTGTCTGCAGTCTTAACCTTGCTTTGACTGTGTGAAGTTGTTGCTAATCTCTCCTTTAGTTCAGGAAGTAGGTCATGTGGGACAGTCCACCGCCACGCCGCACAATACACTCGCTGACAGCACGAGGCACAGGTCAGAACTCGCGGGGTGGTGCGAGAAAGATAAAACCGTCTCTCTTAGTTCATGATGTGCATATTTACATTATAGTATTATTGCAGTTGTATTCATACTGAGCCTGCTCATTACTTACAGAGGGAATTTCCCAAATAAACTTTTAGCCATTTTCTAATTAGTACAAGATGGATAATGGGGGATTGTAACATACAACATCAGATGAACCAGCTATTTGAGGTTTGGTCAGATAAGGTTTTAGAGACTGTTCTACAGACACCGTATATACATTATATTTATTGACGGGAAATTGTAATAGATTAGATAAAGTAGTCCAGCCTTCCCCTGCTGTTGGTGTCAAACTTTTGACAACTTCCCATCTCTGAGTGCTTTCTTTTAGTGAGGGTGACAACGAGGCAGGCTCAGCCCCCGGGTGTGTAATCCTCTGATCTGCAGGACATGACACAGTAAGATGCTGCTGTTCTCATGCGGATACCAGCACATGCATGCTACCCTGATCCCGAGACGGCTCAGGAACCATCACGTCTCATTTCAGACCACTTGTAGATAAATAGAAGCAGAATTTTTTTCCTTTTGTTGTTTTTCCCGGAGGAGGAAGCTGTGCTTGATGTAACAGGAGCTTAAAGTGGAGGAGTTTTCACCAGTGGCTCATTGTGGCCCCCTTCAGGACCCTATGTATGTTTCTCCTGTGTTGTAGTTTGTTTGTTTGTTTTGTTGTTGTTTATAATCAAAACTTTGAATCCCATAATATAGATTTATCAGCTTCAGAAGCTCATGAAGCATAGTTCAAGTTTTTAAAATGTTTTTCACTGCAAGGAAGCAAAGATAGTACGACAGGGCTTCAGTTTTGATTTGTATTTTTTTAATTTGGATGCAGTTTCTTCCTCTGAAACTGTGGCTTAGTATCGCTGTGCTATTTAAAGAGTATCTCAATCCCTGAATCCTTTTGATGAGACAAAGTTCTCTGATGTTGGAGATGCACTGATGCAAGAAATATCATTACAAAGGCTCAGTCAAGAGGGCAATGCACAAAAATGGAAATGAATGGCAGAATTAAGTAAATGCTGGCTACTGTATTCAATAAACTAGAGGGGGGAATTAAATTAAAAGCAAATGCCTATCAGTGCCAAAGTGGAGCAGGGTTCTGTGTGCTCATACTCAGGCCGACAGGATGCTTTCTGTGTAGCTTGAGGAGCAGGTAAATGTGTAGACAAACTACAGTAAAAAATGTTCAGTCTTACTTAAAAAAAAACCCTTTTATATGACACAACTTTCTATTTCAGGCATGTGAAAATTACACTCTTTTCTCTCTTCATTTATACCATTTTGTTCTGTGTGTAGGGTTTGCAGACCTCACATTACCCTCCTGAACTTTCCCATCCGCTTTTGTACAATCACAGTAACCATTTGTAGATGTGCCCTTGAATGATTCAGAGCCAATGTCATGGTTTCAAGGCTGGCTGTGTCTCCGTCACTTCCATAAGAGACTTTTCTAATTCTCTTCAGCGTGAGTCAGAGATAAGAAACATCATCATTTAGTTATTCTAGTACACTCGCTGCAGCGTCGTCAGGCAGACCGTCTGTGGCCTTTTCAGCTGCAGGATTCATTCTTAGTTACTTGTGTGCAATGATCTTGACAGACAGCTCTCTCTGGGTGTTGATACAGAGTTCTGTGTAATTACCTCTTCAATCCCTATCTCACCCCAGTCCCAGGGGATCAGTGTGCAGCGCCTACAGGGACAGGCGGGGAGGAAGAAGATGTCAATAATCCGTCCTGTCCCCCCGCTGACATGTCATATATATCTCCGAGGAGGGTGCATAGATAATGAATCCTTGCCTACTGATACTGTGTGTTATGAGGGGAGGAGAAGAGCTACACACACGTTCAGATGTCAACAGGAGATTTGCTGTCTTTAATTAGACGCAGAGACCTCTAAATCGCTTTAAATGGGTCTAAGCACAAATTTGGGGTGCAAGCACAGATGGGTGTGAAAAAATTTTTTTTTTTGCAAATTTTGGAGACCAAAGGCACAAATGCAACTGTGGTGCTGCGTGGCACAAACCGGAAGAAGGGCTGCAATGATTGAAAACACTATACAGTATCATCAGGTGGAGGATGAGAGGAGCCAATCACATCAGCTCTTCTCATCCTCTTTAAAAGCAGCAGACAGTTTTCTAATGAGCCAGGAAATTAGGTTCAAATCTCTCTGGAAAAAAAACTGTCCTTCTCCGGGAAGCACAGACTGCAAGGCACAACACAGGAAAACCTGATTGATGAACAGGAAAACTGGTCGGCAACAGTTTTGATTATCAATTTACTGTTTTTGTAATTTTTTAAGGGGAAAACGCCAAAAATTCAGTGATTCCACAATTTCAGTTTTCAGGCATGAAATGATCAGGACACGTACTGTACAGTAAACACACTTTGTGCTACAAAAAGAGGAGGTCAGGCTGATGGAGATGTCTCGTGCTCACCA
Source organism: Xiphias gladius (assembly GCF_016859285.1). Classification (NCBI taxonomy): domain Eukaryota; kingdom Metazoa; phylum Chordata; class Actinopteri; order Istiophoriformes; family Xiphiidae; genus Xiphias; species Xiphias gladius. The sequence continues at coordinate 23,180,588 of NC_053417.1, read as the reverse complement.
ATGTTTATGTTGGTCCAGTCCTTTGTGTCTGGGTGTCTACGTGTGTGTTAATTGAATTGTGTGTGAGTGTTCACAGGTTTTTTTTTGTTTTTTTTTCTGCTCAGTCCCGCATGTGTCATTGGGGCTGGGAGAGCTGCTCCCAGGACGGCAGTGCATTAATCATGGGTTTTATAGGCTAGCTGGGTGTGACTCCCTCCCGCCGGCCCCGCACTTACATCACATGTGGTCCTCTAGGAGAAGGACTGAGATTTGTCCTTAGTTTGGGCTTGGTGTGATTTTGTCTTGTGGGAAAGGAATTACTCGTCTCAAGGTCAGAACAGGCACCTTGCAGCATGCTTTGCAAATTAAAATTATTACACAAGATTTGTCCGGGAAAAATCTGATGTATTTCACATTACACGCCTGTACATGTATTAAATGGTTAGGAGATCTGTGAAACCTGGGTCAGAATACAGCAAACACCGGGTATTTCGTCAGTCCTGTAATAATGTTGGATGCTTTCCCTGCTGTGGTTTGAACTCACTGCTTTCCTCCGGGCCAAGGTCATTGCGAATCAATTATGATGACAGACCATTGATCATCTGAGTGCTCCCTCTTTTCAATGGCGATACAAAGACTTTAAGACTTGCACAGGGCCTCATTAATGTTTAATTCTGTTCTTACTTATCTGTTCATAATGAAGAGGCCTTAGTAAATGCCTACCGTAATCATCGTGCTCTTAGATGCTTTGTTGACCTGGGACAAAATTTGCATCTAGAGTGAGCTGCTGCAATTAAAACGCTCACTTGTAAATTGTTATTATTGCTCTACTTAAATTTGATTTGCCTTCTTAAGATTGTTTAGATATAATGTACAACCACTATAAAGCCATTAGGTTGTTATGTTTTGCTGGACTATCTCTGTATAATTTGTCAAATTAATGCTTGGACTATTTATAGCTTGCTGAGTTGCTGTTTTGTTTAAACACTGAACTCCGACTGATAACTCCCGATGAGAGGAAAAGGCCTTGATTAATTGACATATCATCCACAGTGGAGCGAGCAGTATGAAATAATATTTCCTGTTGTCTCCCTCTCCCAGGTACAACCAGACAGTCCAGAGATGGGGAAATCTCAGGGGTAGACTACAACTTTGTCTCCATTGAGGAGTTCTTCTCCTTAGAGGAGTCAGGGGCACTGCTTGAGAGTGGCAAGTTCAAAGGTGAACAAGTTGAACCTTTCAACTGACCTGGCAACCTGTCTTCATAGGCACAGTATGGTGATTCATTATTCAGTGAAGACTGTGTAATTATCCTGTAACACAGTGTGTACTTTACTTGAATTTCTCTGTGTATGTGTGTGTGTGTATATATATATATATATATATATATATATATATATATATACAACAATATAACTAAGTCATTAACTAAAATTGAATACAAACAGCTGAAATTATGCATTGCTCTAAATAATAAGGTATTATTGCAGTTGCAAGTTGTCAGTAATTTACATAATTGAGATACCATTGCAAGGTAAATATTTGTGCTGTACTGTGCATGAAAGAAAAAGTTTGACATTTTGGGAAATAGGCAAATTCTCTTTTGTGGCAAGATCTAGATAGGAACATTTCTCATATCTCACTCCCATATCTAGCTGTAAATATGTTGCTACGGCCAGTGGCCAGTTGGCTTAGCTTATCATAAAAGATTGGAAACAAGGGGAAATAGCTTTTGTTACCTTTTAGATAGAACCAGGCTGGCGGTTTCCCCTTGATTCCACTCTTGCTAACATGGTGCTGGCTGTAGCTTGATATTTACCATACGGACGTGAGAGTGGTATAGATATTCTCATGTAACTCCTGGCAAGAAAATGAAGAGTATTTCCCAGAATGTCAAACTGCTCCTTCAAAGAACATTTTTACCCCTTTCTTTTTCATATACTCATTGTGTTCCCCAACAATTAAACATTTAACAGGTTTTTGTTGTGATGAATGAAGTTTGGATATTCAATAAAAGGAGGACAGTCAGTTGTAAAGTCTAAAGCCCTGCATGGCATGTTAATGCCATCAGGTGATGCTCACCTCGCATCTACCCTGCAAACTCCTCCCCCGTAAGGGTCAGAGTGCTGCCTCTGATTAAAAAGCCCCCATACATTAACGTCCATAATTTATAAGAGTTTAATGGGAGCAGTAAATGTCATCCTCCCCTGCCTTACATGTGACAATGACAGACACATCGCTACAGCGAAGCAATCAGGAGAATCAGCAGCACCGTGCAGTGCGGTACCCTGCAGAAACTGCAGTAAATGGTGACTGGTGGCTGGTGACCTTGTTGCTGAGTTCAGTAATCTAATGTTTCCCCTCAACCCATTTGGACCTCCGTGAGCCAAATGGAGGGGTGGAGGTAATTTCATTTCTTCTTGAGCAGCTGGAGCAGATGGCTAGAACTGAAAATATAGAACACATACAGTAGGTTGATATCAGGGGGTACATAATGCACATTCATACAGGCATGTAGTATGTGATATTTTGTGCATAATAACAAAACCCTGCTCCGCTCCTGAATATTTGAATAAAAAATCTTTTGTTTAACTTGGGAACTCTTATCAATTTGGAATTCAGTAACATGATAATGCAGACTGTGTACTGTTACGGATCTTTAGATTTATGTCATTTGATTTTATTTGCAACACAGAGTATTTCCACTTATTTAAATATCAGTTCTGATATTTTTGCCCAAATGAACAGTTCACTCAGTGTATTTAATTTTACAATTTGATATGTTCATTAGGTTTCTGTTTCTCAAGGCAAGACTTCTTTCTCCCGCCCTTCTCTCTCTCAGGGAATTACTACGGCACGCCTCGGCCCGTTCACATCAGCGCAGAGAGCCCCCCCATCACCTACCAGGAACACCGCAACCTGCTCAGAAACTTCCGCACACGCAGCAAATCGCTCAGCAACCTGGAGAAGGCTGCAGAAGACGGTGAAAACAGCGAGGACGACTCAGGCCTGTCAGGCAAGTGTCTCTAAAACCTTGTCTAAGTAACAGCATGTGTGGGCAAAGTCATAATTGTAAATCTGAAGGCAAACTGAGAGGTAGTTGGTTTTTAAGGGTAAAAATACAATGTAATATAGTATCATGATTGGATTTTTTTACTGAGGTATTTCTTATAGTTTAAGCCCTAAAGATGTATCGACAGTAGAAAACGTGTCTGTTAAGCCCTGCACAGTAGCCAGCAGCTAAATGCCGCATTGTCCCTCTATCTATAGCTCCAGTCTCTGATCCCAAATTAATCAATCATTAGCACAATTAGTATGCTCTAAACTCTCAGTGGGGCTGTGGCGACATCGATTGCTGGATCACCTCCAAAGGAAGGTCAGTCCGCCTTAGGTCGAGCAAGCGAGGCGGTGGGCAGATTGGCAAGCGTGCCCACAGGGAGGTAAGGGAAGAAAACGGAGGAAATCATGTGATGAGGATGCAGAAAGTGTTTGAATTAAATCAATTAAGCTTCCCTAACACTGGAATAGCCGACACAGGAATGTTAGAGATATTTTTTCTCTACGATAAAGCAAACATTTTAATTTTAGATGTGATGGATGACTCGTTGTACCAGAAATGGTTTATTGTGTTACATAAATGGCTTAAAAGGCTTATTATTCACCAGTGGTGGTAGAAGTATCCCAATAATTTATTCAAGATTAAGAAAAAAATATTATATTATTATAATAATATTATATAATATTAGTTAACTTAACCTCTTTCATCCTCAAACAGTTATTTAAATGAAACCATCCAGGGAGTTTAGAGGGGAAATGTCTCTTGGATGGTACTGCTAAAACTCAAAGACATCTGGAATGTGACAAAGTACCACCCCAGCAAGACACCTGAAAAGGTTTAAATTAATTTTTAATAATGTACTGTATTTTATAAGGGTATGATATGTTGTTTTATATAAGTCTTAATCTGAAAAGTAACTCTAGCTGTCAAATAAAAGTAGTGGAGAAAAAAGTACAATAATTTCCTCTGAAATGTGAAGTATAAAGAAGTATAAAGTATACAAAAGAATAAAGTAGCATAAAATGGAAATGCTCATGTAAAGCACAAGTGCTTCAAAATTGTACTTAAGTACAGTACTTGAGTAAAATCTACTTAGTTACCTTTAGGTTATGACATTATGTATTATGAAAGCAGTGTTGGAGAAGTGGTGGTAGCTAGAGACCACAATACAAGAGTAAGAGACCAAGGCAGTGACACAGGGTTGTGGTGATGGAGGTCGGTAGGGAGGCTGAGTGTTAGGAAAGGTGGCGGCAGGGAGCCAGAATGGTACATAAGATAAGACAGAGGCAGGCAGAGTGGGAGGTGAGAAACGCAGGCGGGCAGAGATCCAGATAGTTAGGGACGTGCTCCAAACAGGCAGGTAGGGCAGCAGGCAGCTGGGGTACAGGATGCAGGCGGAATGGAGTGGAAGAGAGCCATCCAACACCCTGACCTCTGCTGAGTCATTCTCTGGAGTGATACTGTGTGGGTGGATGGCTTTGGCAGCACTTGTCGTGTGCAGCAGGACTCAGGGCGCCCCGTGTTATGTCAGACGTCTCTCAGATCCATGCTGGATCTCACAGCTGAAGGACAGCTGCAAGGACAGCTATGCAGAAAATATGCTTGATTTTCCTCCTCTGGTAGTATGGCATGCACGGCCACACTCTGCCTCCTTAGAGGGAGGGCAAGACGGACTAAGATGCTGACCTCAGGTCTTTCTGCATGACAACCCTCAATGGAATTCCAAGCATCCGGTCATTGCAGATTGCAGGAGAAACTTTTTCACCCACTGCGTGTTTTCGATAATACGTCACTGTTTGATTTAGGTTTTTAACACTCCCTCTTATCGCTCTCATTACAGGAGGCTCTGCAGGTGTCAGCAGCGGCGTCCATCCTAGCCACCGCTTCCCTGGTCGGCCAAGGGCATCCAGCAGCGGCGGGGATGGTTGTCCCATAGAGAACGGGATCAACGGCAGCAGAAGTGGTGCCAGGGTGAGAGCTGTGATGCCTGATCACTGGGAGCAGGCCTTCAGTGACCCAGGAGAGTCTCATTACATAGAGTGAGTGTCTACCTGGCCTTCACAAATTTGTTAAAGGAAGAGTTTGACCTTTTAGGAAATCCGCTCATTTGCTGTCTTGCAGAGAGTTAGGCGACAAGAGATCGATACCACTCGTGTCTGTTTGATAAATATTAAGCTGAAGCGAGGAGATGGTTAGCTTAGCTTAGCATAAAGACTGGAAACAGGGGGAAACAGCTAGCCTGAATCTGTCTGGAGGTAAAAACCTACCAGCACCTCTAAAGCTCACAAATTCAATTTGTTTAATCCACACAAAAACTAAAGTGTAAAAACAACGAGTTGTGGTTTTGCTGTCGCTCGTCCTAGACAAGTCTGGTGTTATGTCAAAGTTGATCTGTGTTTCCCCTTACACGGATCTGAGCCCAAATATATTCCTATCCCCAACCAGAAACTTACTGCTATGCTTAACCCCTAACCCAACTTTACCCTAATCCAATGAGTTACATCTACGACGCCTGACCATAACCTAATCTAAACTCTAGCCCAAACCTCGGAGGTCATTGTACAGGAAACAGTATTTGAAGGGGATGAAACCAATGTTACGCTAATTCACTATTTGAGGGGGAAACAGATTTGGACACGGGTCTCACCCATAAACTGCAACTTGTCGTTTTTACACTTTGGTTTTTGTATGGATTCAAATACAGGCTATAGCCTGTCATTTACTGAGCTTTGGAGGTGCAGGTAGGCAGATTTTGCTATCTTTGGACGGAGCCAGACTAGCTGTTTCCCCCTGTGTACGGACTTTATGCAAAGCTTAGCTGATCATCTCCTGGCCCCAGATTCATATTCAATGGAGAGTAGATAGAGCAGTATCGATCCTCTGGTCTCTCTGAGAGAAAGCAAATAAGCCATTCCCCAAAATGTCAAATTATTTCTTTAAACATGCTCTGAATACAGTAGAGCTGTTATGCAAATTGACATGCCTCTCAATGGCATTTAGATTAATCTCTGTTCTGACTGTGATAAATTCCAGTGCTGTCATATTGTATCCAATACTCTTCTTTTCCTTTCCCCCTTTGTCTCTCCAAGTCGCAACCCAAAGAGGACCAGCTGGCAGAGTCCTCGAGCCTCAAGCAGGGAGACAGTCTACAAAAATGAATGTGAGCCTCTTTTGTTCCTCTTTTTTTCCTCTATTTCTGGATGTAATTATTTGAACACTGGTGACACATTTAACTGTTGAACAGCCTCGGCGAAGCTACATGTTTGTTAAGAACGGAAATAACAGACACAGCCAGCTTGTTAGAGTCAAACGAGATGGAATGAGCTTTTAGCTGAACAGAGACATGTAAGTGATTAAGGCCTAAAGCTCGGAGCTGCTGGCAAAGAGCCAGACTCACTGCTGAGGCTGGCAGGGTCGACACGTGGATGGCATGTGACTGGCAACTTAATTTCAAAATTTGGCCATGGACATGATGGACATCATCTAGTTTCTGATGTCTGTTTGACGTGCCTGATTGTAAGCTGTAAGTTACCCATCTGTTATTGTGCTGTGATTCCAGCTCGTCTCAGTAAAGTGCAGTACACTCCTCTGACCAGCAGAAGGTGATATGATCGCCACTAAGGCCAGAGTTACCTGCGTGTGAAAGGATTACTGTAGAATCTGGTACAAATGGAAACCAAACCTACATACGTCTTAATGTGGTAGGGTGGACAAATTAATACAGGTTGAGATGCTGCTCCCACAACCACTTTACAAACAAAAGGGCTAAAATAACAAGGAAAAGTGGGAAGAAAAACTGAATCAGTGTAATAAAATTTCTCGTCAATGCAAAGGTTGATGCGAATTAACAGTAACCAGTAAATATAAACACCCAGTTTACAGTACTGAATTGGGCCAGTGTAATGTGTTGAATTTTAGTATGTAATGGATTCTGCTTTTAATGCAATCTTTCCACCGAAAGAATTTTTTTGTTAAAAGCCATCTGGCGATTGGTTTACAGTGTTCTGACTCTCTCTCTCTCTCTCTTTTCCCCTTACTCCCGAAACCCATCAGTTATAGCCATTAAGTCGTATAAACTCACAGGACTGTAAGCATCATCATTCTCTCATCCTCTCTCTCTCTCTCTCTCTCTCTCTCTCTCTGTTTCTGTATGTTTCTGTGACTGCCAGGGTTCACAGATCAACCCGGGGAGCTCCGGGGTTTCCCTGTGCACACACAGCTGACCAAGGGCTCCAGAGGGTTCGGTTTCAACATCGTGGGGGGCAGCAGGCCAAGAGAGTTCCTCCAGGTCTACAGTGTGACTGCAAGTGGACCTTCGGCACTCAAGACAGGTAAAAGTACAACAAACTGGGGAGAATTACTGCTGGGGAAAAGCTGGCAGAAATGTTTGGCTGTAAAAAGAAAAAACATGACATCAGTCCTTTGAAATAAGATATTCACTGACGAGTCCTCTCTTCAGAGGGACACACTCTCAAACAAAAAGACATTACTTACTGGCATGATATTAGTGATAATTATAGACTTGTTATAGCTGCAAACTGAGATCTCTAACTATGGTAAATCTTGCAAAATGTTGAGACAGAAAATATTTCAATCAGCGGTGTGTTTTAACAATGTGTTTCTCTAGTCTTCTGTCTCCACTCTTTGGGATTATACTTCTGGAATTTTCTGATCTCCCACAGCAAGAGTATATCACAAACGGTGCATAATCCTCAGGGCTAGCACACCATAATCTAGCCATCATAACATATGCATATGCAGTGGTGCGCATCCAGTTCACACGCACGCACACACACGCGCACACGCAAGCACACACACACACACACACACACGCACACAGACACAAACACACAATTGCCCATAAAGGCAGATATTATCGCTCTAGGAAGCCAGAGCACAGGCTGTCTCTGCAGGGACTGATCTAGTTCATATATGTTAATAGGCTGGTTTAGAAGGATTAGTTGGTTGGATTAGTCCACACCCATGCAAAACACACAGACGGTGTTTCATTTGCAAACTACACTTAAGCATATGAAAATGGTCAAAAATGTTAAAACAGTGGGATATAAACCGACTTTCAGGGTAACGGCAAAAGTACAAAGGTGTGTAATTTTGTTACAGATTATTAAAAATGCAAAGTGTTATAATGAATGTGTTGTAATGATATCTCTATCCATGTGCCTTCCTTTATTTTTTGTTAGCGGACATCCTAGTGTACATCAATGACGTTTGTGTGCTGGGAGTGTCTCACAAAGAGGTGGTAGAGATGCTCAAGTCGGTGCCTGTGAGCGTCAGCGTGGACGTAGAGGTTAGAAGAGGGTATCCCATGCTCTACAACCCAGACGGTTGTCCCAAGCAGCCTCCGCCGAGGCTACTGGACAGCGGGGACCCCGCCCTGCCACCCACCACCACCCAGCCTCAGCCTCTTCACCAGCTACCTCGCCTCCCCACACCCACTCCCCAGGCCCAGCACTTTAACTTTAACGGGGTCCACAGTGACGGGAAGTACATGGAACCGGGGGTGACTCTAGATGCTAATGGAAATGCACAGTCGTTCGCTGTCAGACAGCCGCCCTCATACAGACGCTCCAGCATCAGCAATGCTGTCTCTTCGTCCCCCGTGCGCCCGCCTCGTTCCCTGAGAAGTTTAGCCAGGCTGCAGTCACTCGACCCAACCCTGGCCAGCCAGAGTGACAGTGAAGTTGTTTCTGCCATTGGTTCACACAGGTAACACCTACACATGTAACACTGCAGAGATTTACTTGTGAAGTGCATTTATTTGAATTTCTTACTGCCCCTTTTTAAGTGTTTAATTAAAATAATTTGAGGTTTGATTGCATTGATATGAAAGTGATTCTGATTAGTATTGAATTTAAGTATCATTTGAAAGTTCACCTGTAACTTCAAATTTTTTCAAATTAAGACAGATCGGTTTGTCTCAATGAGAAATTAGATTTAATTCAGTCATTTTGTTTATATAGTTAGAGAAAATGCATCTTGTATATAACTTTAGAGTTATGTATATAACTTTTTAACTTTAGAGTTTTACTGCAGTGGCAGGTCAAAAAGAAGAGTAGCAGCACCAGTCGGAAACTAATGTACCTTACGAGATCGTCCATTTAAAGTAGCAACAATAGTTCAATTAATTCATTAAAAAAAATTATTCAGCAGATTTTTTGATAATTGATTAATGGTTCTAGTTATTTTTCAAGCAAAAAAATGACAAATGATGTTCCAGCTTCTCAATTGGGAAGTTTTGCTGCTTTTTGTCATACATAATAGTCAATAAAATGTCTTTAAGTTTTGATCAAACAATTTTAACTTTTATCAGTTTGGGCTCTCGGAATTCGTGATGAGCATTTTTTATAGGCTGAACAATGAATCTAGAAAGTAATTAGCTCTAGAAAGATTAGTTGCAGCCCTAAATATTTCATAATTAGAACATGTCTCAAAACAAAGACTTACAGTATTTACTGTTGATATTAATTCCCCTTCCTCTTCCTCATCAGGGCATCAATGATTCGTAATCACAACAATAACTCCCTCTCGACACCCCCCCATCCTTTACATTACGGCACATCCAAGTCGTCTGAGAGCGACCTGTCCACCTGCACCCTGTCAGGGTCCCGGCTGCCGCTGCCTCAGTCACCCAGGAGGCCATCTTCCTCCCCCGGTGGCCCCCGCAGCACTCACTCCCAACTCTTCAGACCGCAGACCTCCCAGCTCAGGCCTCCTCACACCCCTGACGCTCCCCAGCACCGCAGCTTCAACGGTTTCCACGGTAACACCAGCCCCACTGCCAGTCCCAGCAGCGTGTCCTCTCCTGGGGCGATGAGTGTGGGCAGTGGAGTTGGCAGCGGAGGAGAGCTGGTGCCAGTGGCCTTGGCCCAGAGTGAAGGAGACAGAGGCCTCGGCTTCAGCTTGACAGCTGGCGGTGTGGGAGGCAGGATGACCATAGTGAAAAGAGTCTGGGACAGGAGGCAGTGCAACTCTCTGCAGCCAGGGGATGCTATTGTCAAAATCAATGGAGCTGATGTCCAGAGTCTCAGCTTTGCACAGGTAATGTAGGACCAAATGGGAAGCAATATAAAGAGAGATAATGTGAACTGAACTAATTCATGGTGATTGAGTAAAAACATTGGTTCCTAACCTTTTTTGCTTGTGACCCTTAATACAAAGCAACGACTGCTTGCAGGCCTTTTTCACAGGGTGCATGAGTTGTAATCAGTTCAATCAAAGTGTGATTTACCCTTCTCAGATGGTTTTATTTGAATAATTTTTAGCGGCATCAAGAGGTGATACTTAGAGATGAGGGAAAGGAAATTAGAGAAAAGACTGAAAAGCATAATTTTGTGTAAAATGATTTTGTTTTTATACTGGAATTCATCTTGTGCCTCCAACCCCTCACTGGGAACCACTGAGTTAAAACGTGTTAATCACCGGTACACTGTCAAAGTCAGTTTGAGTGTTTCCAATATAACCAAACAATAAGAATTAGCCACAATATACTTGTATTTTCGTTCACAGGTACAAACAGTTCTCCAAGAACACACCAAACAGGGAGAAGTCATTTTACTGGTTTACAGAGGAGGTAAATGATTCACATTCGTTTTTGAATCCGTGACTTTTAGTAGCTGAGAACAAGTTTTTTCACCGTGACTGAATTCATCTCACAGTTATTTTCTCTCTCATTATAAGGCATCTTTCATTCAACCATCTCCCCCGGCTCTACCCGGAGACTCCCTCCACCTCTTCTCCGCCCCCCTCCTCCTCCTGTCGGCTCAGAGGACTCCACTTTGCTCCCAGAAGCACTGCCTATGCCCCGTACTTGCATCAGCACTCCTCCCTCCCCGGCCCCAACACGTTCCTCGCTGATCCAGAGCACCAGTTTCTTGGAGTCGATTCCAGTGACCCTGACGATGGAACCCAAAGACTGGATCAACACGGGCCTGGAGGATGAGGCGGGTGGTGTCACAGTGCCTGATTCAGGTCTGGAGAGGCAGGGTGGTGAACAAATTCGGCTACTGCGAGGGTTTGATGTGGAGCTCAAGAGAAAGCCAGGAGAGGGCTTTGGGTTTGTCATTGCCTCACAGGATGTGGAGAATGGCAAAGGTGAGGGTCAAAAAGTGATAAATTGTGTTGTGCAACACGTGCATTAAGGTAAAATTGCTTTGATTATAACACGTTTTGGTTTTTCGAAACTGTATTTTTTCACAGAAGAATAGTAAGTACAATGGGAAAGGCATTAGTTGAACTTTTTTGGCCCAATAGAACCATTTGGTTACCTGCCCAGGGAAACAGGTTCCATTTGGATCCCCTTGTGGATGGATGCACCATTAGGTAATTACAGATTAAAAAGTGGTCACCATGGCCACGTGCCACCAGATGAGTCATGATGCATTATTAACCCTTTTCTTGCAAAGTCTTTTTCCCGGTTGGTTTTATTTACACTGCTGAAGGAAATCAGTTTGGCCATCCACAATTTTGCATGACTGCGCTTTTGGCATAATTATATAAGTGTATATTTTATGTTTTCTGAAAATCTAAATGCAAATTCCCTACCCGTGAGACGTTGATTAGTTGCAGCAACGTAGTTTCTTTTTTGAAAAATCTTACCACAAAGATCTATACAAAGTTGTATATTTGGATCTCATCTGATCTCATCTGCATCTGATTACTTCAATAAACTATCTGTATAACCAATAAAAATCGACAGGAGCATTTACTTCTGTGCTGCACAGTAACTATATTATATATTTTGCACTCTGGGAACAGTTAGCAGCCCACTACCTGATGATCTGAGAGGCCGAGAAGCTTCATATGGTAAAAAACAGTCAGAGATGTATTTTTTGTAATAAGCCACTGAAAGATTTATAAGGAGTAGTATTTTAAACTCTAATCTCTGACACACTGGAAGCCCTTTTCCTGATATTATATAATCTTGGAATGCCTCATCTTTCGCTTTACACACCTTTACATTTTTACCTTTGTTCCTGTGGCCATAGGGTAATATTGTCTTTCTGTTTGGTTGTGTATGAATTGTCAGCAGCTCTTTCTACTCCTGATTGATAGGGTGATAGTCTTTGGGATCAGTATTCAGAATATCATGCGTGACCTCTGATGGCTTGGCTTATATATAAAGTTGTAAATTTAGGGAGATGTGCTTTTTCATTTTCTTGCCAAGAGTTAGATGAGGGGATTAATACCAGTCTCGTGTCTGTTATATAAACACGACGCTAGAGCCATCAGCCGATTATCTTAGCTTAGCATAAAGACTGGAGACAAGGGGAAACACCTAGCCTAGCTCTGTCCAAAGGTAACATATCCCCCTATTAGTACCTTTAAAGCGCACTACCCCATAAAAACTGTCATTTTTACACTTCGGTTTTTGTATCAATTAAAAAAAACAAAATATAACTGCACAGTCAGGAGAGGGGTATCAATCCTCTCACCTAACTCTTGGCAAGAAAGCAAATAAGTGTATTTTTTTTAAAGAAGTTTGCAGGTTATATACAAGGTTTTATTTGTCTGTTTTTTTTTTTCTTAATTCAATTTGAGCCGTATTGTCTCTTGCAGAATGACATTTTGGTATCAATACTATCTCACTCTGTGCTTATCTATCCATTCTGAACTGACAGGAGATTGAGGCTTGTTTATGATCTGTCTAGGAAGTATACAACGTCCTGACCTTATTAGCCTTTAGTGTAGCGCTTATGACTAGCAGGATAAGCAGAGCATCCCCATGATGCATTCCCCACTCTCCCCTTTCCATGCCCTGCATTGGCTGCGCTGTTCAAGTTTGAAGCAGTTCAGTTTGCTTTATTGCCCAAGTGAACACACTTTTTTTCACACATAAAGGTTGTCGGTGCACCTGTCTCTGCAGTACAGAGATCCTCCCTTCTCAGCTCTCCATCTCCATCATGTCCTCATTCTCCCCTTCTTTTCACTCCTGTCATGTCACAGAAAGAACTTCCCCTTTGTCTCTCCACATCTCCCTTTTTCCTCTATCATTTCCTCTTCCCACCTCTCTCTTTCTCATCCACTCATCAGGCTTTTTCTCCACTGCTCTTCTCTCACTCTCCCGTACATGCTCCCGCCCACTCTCTCCCTCGTTCTCTCTCTCACACCCTTTTTACTCTGCAGTAAAAGCATCCGGTCTGGTTTTTCAAAAGATTAAAACTCTCTCTCTCTCTCTCTCTCTCTCTCTCTCTCTCTCTCTGTCTATCCTCCCTCCCTCCCACCTCCCTCTCTCCCCATCACTCTCTGAATGCTTAAGAGAAATGCAACACTGAACATTTCCCTCGCAGGAGGAGCAACAGAGGCGACCGCAAACCTGTGTTTTATCTCCCGTTGACCGTCACATGTGAATCTCAACACCTTCACGCTTCCCGACACGGAATATAGGAGTTATATTTTTGGTTTTTCAGCGCATGCTAATGAAAGAGCCATGCTGGAGAGACTACAGTCTGCTTTGAAAACTGTGAAGGAGTCTAAACGTAATTATTCATCCCAATTCTTATTTTATATTTACCAAAAAATGGGGAGGGTCCTAGCTTGATGCAGTGTTTCACCTTTAGCTTTGTGCGTGAGCGATGAGGTTTAAAATTCTGTGCTGCACTCTGAAGTTTGCACGTCAGGTGTGTTGACATTTTGGCAGTATGAAAGTTGGCTCCACAAGCCTACGTGTTGTAGATATCACATAGTTTTTCAAACTGGTGCTGTGATATCTGTAGTATGATTATTTTTACAGTTATACTCACTGATGATTGCAGTGACAGTAAAATGTTTTTTGGTTTTTTTTTTGTAACCCAGTCAGGCCTTAAGCAACAGATGATATGATGTGGCACTGGTCTGTGTATTAGGGCCACTAGTGAGCCACACAGGCAGTAAAATGAACGGATTTGACAGATAGCATTGGCAGTGCTGACTTGCACATTCACTACGGTATGAATGATCCTGCTAAAGATCAACAGTGCTCTCCCCCCCAGTCTCTGACATGTAGTGGGCATCTGCTGGCTGCTGTGGGGATGTCTGCATCTGGGCTGCGGAGGGGGATTTTACGATGGCGGGGAGGGGGGGGGGCCGCTACCTCTCCTGAGCGCTGATCAGTGCAGCGCGTCAGAGGCCGGATGGCTGCTGGGCATACCGCAGTGGGATTACTCTGGACAGGAGAACATGGAGAGCCAGAGGAAAAGACACTACGATATAAATCAGTCCATTTGGATGCATCTGTGTGTAGTGTAGGCGTGTGTGTTTGTGCATGTGTGGCTGAGTACATCTGTCCCAATCCCTCTGCGTGTGAGTCACTGTGTATGTGTGTATGTCCACAGCGGATGCTGTGTGTGTGAGCATGGCTGTTGCATGTGTATTCATGTGGTTGCCGACTGTTGATATTCGACTGATGTATTATGCATGATAAGAAGACTATTTGCAAAGCTGACTTGGCTTTGATTTGACCTGATTGCCGTTTCTGCCTGGGTCACCCAGATTAGTCCCAGACAGATTGGAGATGTGTCTTTGGGCTCTGAATTATAGGCTGTACCTTTTAACGGGATCATCTTTCCAATGGGACATACCCTTCATCACACATGACATGGTCCTAGCCCCCTAGTTACAGTTGGAATCTGTTAACAATCATTTCAACTCGATTTATAAAACAATTTAAACATGCTATTTTTATCCTGGAGGGATATAGACTGAAGGGACGACTATGTACCTCAGCTGAATGAGTCTCAAAATGTTTATACTGCCCAATGGGTTACATAAGGCCACTGGCAAGACTCTAGAGGGGCCAGCTGTCACCGAAGCACAGCATAACCTCAAAGAGGGGTCATGGAGAGAGTAATGGGGAGTTTACTAAGATACAGAAAGAGGAACAGAAGATAGAATTAGAAGTCTAAGAGACAAACTATCCAGCTAAAAAGTGTAAGAAGCTTTTTTTAGTTGGTGCAGGAGATTACTGGAAGCAAATTTATTTTTAGGCTGCTCAATATATTTCTCATCGACCTTAGACACTGACCGGAGTTAGGCTTAATTGTGAGCGATATCTTCGCACAGACAATAAGACAAAGTGAGTTAATGATACATGAGGCTAATTCTCCGTCCCCACGCTGCGTTTTGTATCTTCCCTTCACTTCAAAAGTCAGTTGAATCGCACAGAAAACCAGAACACATTATCTCTGTGAACTCAGCCTCACACGTTTTTTTTTTAATAGCTTTCTAAGAGTTATATGTGGTGTGTTTTCTAGGTGTGAGTGGTGTAGGGGTTGGGAGAAGACAGGCAGCTTTTTCCCACACAGAAAAAAAGATATTTTGTGGTGCCAGCAAGTATTACTGTGTGTGTGTGTGTGTGTGTGTGTGTGTGTGTGTGTGTGTGTGTGTGTGTGTGTGTGTGTGTGTGTGTGTGTGTGTGTGTGTGTGTGTGTTTTGTATGCCAGTGGCATACCAGTGCAGACAAGTTCGGGTATCTTAGAAGAGTTGAGCCTAAAAATCACTGACGCTGTATTAACCGAAGTGTAAATATCTAAAGTCTGTTGTTATATGGAGTCTGACAGACTCGGTAAAGAAAAATATTGCTGGAAAGCTTGTGTTGTCCATGACAGTTTGTTCTTGAGGAGAAAGACAAATTATTGAACAGCGATAACCAGTCCCCGGTGTGTCAGCGGATGGAGAGATAGGTTGATAGATGGGAAAATGAAGGAGAAGAGGAGAGCGTTTCAAGGAGACAGTGGCACAGGTCTAAAGAAAGGCTTCTGGGGGAAGTAATTTATAAAGTAAACCCAGCCAAAAACGATCCAAAGCTCAATTATGTCTTGTTGTAGGTATTCTGGCATACACGCAAGTGAAATAAATCTTCCCACATTTAAATTTATCAACATTTGACCCCAATTAATGATCACTGGCCTCAGTTAAAAGAAAAGTTTTTGGCTGGAGCTGGAGTTTCGTGTTCCAGCTGCAACTTTAGTTGCGCCCAGTATGAACTCCTCAATAAAAAACTCAAGCAACAAGTCATTTAAGGTAGGAATAAGTAACTGTTTGCTGTCTTTTGGCCTCTCCTCAGCCGCTTCTCTTCTCCCTCACCGGTTTGTGACGGTCCGTCGAGGCAGCCCAGCAGCCAAGAGTGGGCAGATCCGGCCTGGAGATCGATTGGAGGCGGTAGAGGGACGCTCAGTAGTGACGCTGCCTCATCGGGAGCTGGCTCAGATACTTCGCCGAGTGGGAAATACTCTACGGCTCACCATTGTTCCCCGTCCAAGCACCTGTAAGCATTAAATATCCAGTGACCACACACTTACGCACAAATAATACAGCCCGGCTCTTAATTCATAATCTAATCTCAAACTTCATCTCTTCCAGATTCATCAAGCCTTTCAGAAACGACCGAATATGATCCCGGTCACAGAAGCAGAAAAGGTCAGAGGTCACGCCCAAAGGTGAGGACATAATCATCCGCTCATCTTATACACTGCCAGTATATGATATTTCCTGCAGCGAGGATTATGAGTCCTCCCTCTGACTCTCCCTGCCCTCGTCTCTCAGCATGACTCCAGGTATTACAGTGTAGACCTGGATCGTGGCCCCTCAGGCTTTGGCTTCAGCCTCCGGGGGGGCAGTGAATACAACATGGGCCTCTATGTCCTGGGACTGATGGAGGGGGGACCAGCCTCACGGAGCCAGAAAATTCAGGTATGGCTGCTGTGTGTATTGGGCAATTTCTCTATGTACATATACTTCTCTGTGTAGTCTTCTTCTGTAATGTATTAATATCTGTCTTATCCTCTGTATTTGAGCGTATCATCTTGTCTGTCTCAGTGTTACTGCCTATATTTGTATTACTGTTACTACTGTATGTAAGTATGAGTAGTTGTACAATTCCTTCAAACTTTTTAATTTATTTATTAATTCATAGCAAAACCTCCCACGCACATCTGATGCTTGCAGGGTTGATTAATAACAGGATACTTGTAATGATCTGCCATATACACTTAAATACAAAAAACATGAAGCTGTATTCTGTTTTGTTGCCTAGATATGTGCTGTGATTACAGATAGATTGAGAAAAGATTGCAGATGAGGCATTGGCAGCCTCGTAGCAAGGAACTCAAAGCCCCTGAAAACAAAAATTTCCTTACCATAAAGTGTTATTTTTTAAGAAATGAACTCTCACAAACTCAGATTGCTTCATCAGGTATTTGTTGCTGTGGTTTGATTAGATTTTATTGACAGTGTTTTTTATAATACAGAAGTCTTATGTGAAATAACCAAAACTGGTGCGACTGGTAGAAAACGTTGTGTTTATGTGGCGCCCCAACACTCATAGTAAGTTCATTGAGAACTTCCGTTTCCAGGTTCTTTAAGAGGTTGCTTGAATTTTTCAAATGCTTTGGCTTATGACAAAATACCTGCCAAGTTAATGGCATTCCCATTAGCTTCAGCTGCTCTTTGAATTTAGTGCTAATTGGCAAACGTTAGCATGCTAACAAGGTGAACTAAGATGGTGAACTAACATCTGCCAAACATCAACATGTTAGCACTGTCACTGTGAGCGTGTTGCCGTGCTGGCGTTAGCATTTTGTACAGCAAACACAGAGTTCCTAGTGTAACTGTAAACCGTGATGTCTTGTTTCCAATTTTTCAGCAGAAGTGATGAAAATATAAGTTATCTGCCAGCAAGTCACCACAATATAATTGATACTGCTGGAACTGGTGAACTGGTGCTGCTCCTAATATGACATGTCAAAATGTCTGCCGTGGAAAGGACCTCTTAGTTACTGTTACAGCATTATCTCACCGAATGTTCTGCCGTGTTTGTGTGTTGTGGCTGCAGGTGAGCGATCAGCTTGTGGAGATCAATGGGGACAGTACCACAGGGATGACGCACAGCCAGGCCGTCGAGCAGATCCGCAGGGGAGGCCACCGCATCCACCTGGTCCTCAAGAGAGGAAACGGCTACGTGCCTGACTATGGTAAGACACAATAGAAGGGTCTGGGTATTAGCTCAGGATGTTACCACAATGTTTGTATTAAAATATGAGAGTTAAAACATGTTAAAGAATCAGGGAACTTGTCTATGTCTTGGGTGTGTAATTTCCTCTCTTCTTTTTTCCGTGGCATTGATTCTAACTACAATTCTTTCTACCCTTTTACGCTTTCTCTTTCTTCTGGTGTGTTTTCCCTCTTTTTAACCTATCCACATTTCTGGTTAATTTTATATTTTTTGCTTTTAAAAAACCCACACTATGTTTTCCCTCTCCACTTGGCCTGTCTCGGTTTTCCCCCTTTGGCACGTTTCCTCCTCTCCCAAACATTTCTCTCCTCTCTGCTCCACTCCACTCCTTTCTTTTCTTTTCCTTTTCTCTCTCTCTCTCAGTGGAGCTCTCCAGTTTGTCTCTATGTATGACCAACTCCAAGCTAGGCGAGCCTTGCTTCTATGTCATTGGACGGACAGAGAATACGCGGTTGGTAATGGTTCCTGTTAGTTCTCCCATTTTCTGTCTCTCTACATTCCTCTGCTCACCCACCACTGCTGTCTTGACTTTGTAGTGAAACAAGCCTGTGTGTTGGACTTCCTCATTAAAAGACAATCTTGATTAACAAATTAAGTTGTAATGTAGAAATGTGCATTATGCTTTCTTGCCCAGTTTAGTTTCTCTCAAACCTACCTCTGATTTCAGCAACATCACAGTTTCCAAACACCCAGAATTATTTAGCGAGGAAAACCGCACTTCCGCTATTATAGAACATACTGGTAATCAGATATGTGTCATATTCCTAATGAAGGGTTAGCCGAAGGTTACACTAAAGTAGAAAAGCAGCTGTTGTTGCACAAGATAACCTAATGCACCTCTTACCCCAAAAAAGCACTTTCTGGATTTAAGAGCTCTTTAATAACAGATCACATAATGTTCTCTGCCAGAGGTTTTCTTCTTCTCAATTACCTGCCTATTCAGTCTGTTTTCTCTTCCTTTTTCTCCATCTCCCCTCCCAATATAATGTGCGTCCAGGCCGTGAGCGCAGAATCACCTCCCCCTCCCTCCTGCATCACACCAAGGAGCAGGGTTTGGCTGCAGTAGGCTCCAGTGGGCGGAGGGGGCGCAGCTCCAAGCAGAGGAAGAGAAGCAGGTCTTCAAATGGACGTGAGAAAGGAAAAGGGACTGGAAGTAGAGGAAGAAGACAGGCCTCAGAGGGAGGGGGACGCTCGGGTTTGCAAAGCCCCATCTCTGAGCAGGGGGAGAGGTCTCGAGAAGTCAGGGACAGGAGGAGGAGGAGGAGAAAAGGGTCTCAGAGTTTACCCAGAGATGCCCTCAGGAATTTTGATGATAGTGACACAGAAAAAGGAACAGTCAGGGGAAGAAAAATGGAGAGGGAGAGGAGGAGGAGCAGAGGTCGAGAGAGAAAGGAGAGGGTGGGGATGGCAGAGGGGGAGGAGGAGCCTGAGCAAGAGCAGGAGGTACCTGTTGTAAAGGGGAGGGTGGAAAAAAGTGACAAGGAGGTGGAGGAAAAAGTGAATTTAGAGAGAGGAGAGAGCGGAGAGAATATTATCCTACCCATTCCAAGTCCAGATCAAAAGCTTCCCAGACCCAAACAAAACTGGGAGGCGTCTTATGATGAAAACTGGGACATGGCAGCAGAGTACAGGGGACTGAGGAGAGAGAAGGAGCTGGAGAGCGAGCAGGAGCGGCAGAGGTCATGGGTTGATGACAGGGCTGAAAATAAAGAGACAGAGCTGAAGGAGGATGAGAAAGACGATGATGCACAGAGCGGGCACATCAAAAGGCCTTTACCAAGTGTTGCTGCGATAGAGCCAGGGTCACAGAGAAAGCCCTTCTCCTTCCTCACCTCCACACTGTCCGCAGAGCAGCTGGGAGACGATGAGTCAGAGTCTGGAGGCAGCCAATCGGATGGAAGCGCGTCTGCTGCCAGTATCTCCGGCCTCTCCGTGGCCGCCACAGGAGCAGAAGGGTGCAGGGCCGCTGTGCAGCCAGGCCCTTGGCTCACACCCAGCCAACAGAGGTTGGCACAGGTCGTAGAGGGGAACAGGCACCCCGAAAGGCAGACGGGGCAGGGGGGAGGAAGAAGCGCTGTCTCATAACTTTTGACAGGAAGAAGAGCATGCAGCAGCTGAATGATACTGTATCAGATTCTGTCCATCTTACACTGTTAGACCTTGACTTGTTTTCTGCAGCTACCCACACTAACAACATTTTCTCTCAGTCACTTTGATATCTACAGTAGTATGAAGTCATATTCTTTGTGCCTTTTTACAGCTGACCTCTGGCTGATGTTCAATGTCAATATCACATTTTAACTCGTAAACGACACCAACATGGTGAAGTTATGTCTTCTTCGCTGGTGAAACAACAGCTACATTGTCTTTTTTGAGGCACTGTTGCCATCTTTATGTCGCACTCCTCTCTTTACGTTTTGCAGCATTTATGATGGATACTTCTGGGACAACAAGGTATTTCAGACACCTTTGTCTAACCTACTTCCTATCTCTCACTCACCTTTCTCTTAGCCCCCCCCCCACTGTACAAAGACTTATACCTCATTAAGATACTGAGCAATAATAATGCAACAGTCCAAGACTATCAGCCATTCATATCCACTGCACCACGTCGATCTGGTCTGAGAGGAAACAGTGTAACATGTTTGTACAGTATCCTCTTTGTCTTATGTGGACGCCTGCCTCAACTTGTGATGTTGTTCTATATAACTGAATATATGATTGTGATAATGCGAATCCCTTTTGACAGCAGGTGTGAAATCTATATTCTGTAAATATTTATAGAGAAATTAAATGACAGAGCCTCTTGTAAATACTATACTAACCGGAGCCAAGCCCTTATTTGTATTACCGTATTGTAATACATCATGATAAGTCTATATATATGAATATATGCAGCGTATCTATATAATACATACAACAGCTACACATTCATATTATTTATTATTGTGTGATGAGAAATAACATGAAAATTGCTAGGTAGCTTTTGTGAAGGCTCAAAATGTAAACAGATTGAGAACTATATTGTACCTGCCCTATTCATAAATGAATGTTTTGTAATATGCTGCTTGAGTGTGGATTAGGATGCTCTGTGTCGTACCCTACTTCAGAAGTCAGCAAAAGATGCCAAAAATATGCATTCGGCGTGCATATTTCAAGTACTGTTAATGTTGTGTATGTGCGGTCAGAACAAATCCACTGTCTAGATTCTAGAGAGTGCTGTGCCCATCGTGCCACGTACAGTTGCCTTGGTAACATAAACCACTTTATCCTAACCACTGATTTTTCTTACTGTGAAAACCCTTGCTCTGAGGTCTCTAATATGAGAGGTGGGTGGGCTGTTGAGTAATTTCAGTCATAACCCCCCCAAAAAAAGGCCCTTACTGTAAATCCCAAAAAATAAAAATCATAAGCCTCTGCAGAATCTGAGCTCAGCGTTGCGCCTGCGATGACAAAATAGTGCATAACTTTTTTTTTTTTGCTCTGTTTTTTAAAAGTTCTTTTATTGGGAAAAAAATAAAATAAATCAGGACCCAGGCTGAATGGATACTGTGAGATGTTATTTTTCTATGAAATTATCTTTTTCGAAATACTCAGGTTTTCAGATACTTTGCGCCAGATAAGCCATTAGGAGGAAAAGCTACAGTGGGACTGTCACGTCCTTTTTCACGACGCAGAGCGGATTCATATTATTTAAATGTTAAAAGCGACGTTACGTTGATCCTCTATGGCAGCATCTGGAGACGCAGACTGTTACAGACGTTTGTCACCAGCCCGCAATTATCGAAGAGGTCGATCCTTCTTCCGTGCCCGCCAGAAAACCCGACCACAGGACTGAAGTCAACTGCTCGGTGCGCGCTCTGCCCATTCGTTTGCATGGCTGTGCTGCCCCGGAAATGGCAGTGCGGTGACCAAACCCACACACCGCGTTCCCCAACCAGTACCCATACAGAGTAGCTTGGTAGTCTATATGTAAGAGTTATTTTATAACGTTTGCTAATGTTCTTTTTTTCTTTTTAGACTTTCATTTCCTAAAGGGGATTATATGCCTGAACTGTAAACACATTCTAAATAAAACTGCAAATAAACTGCTGAACCAATTTCCTCAGTGGGCATTCATGTCTTTCTTTTATTGCTTTTTTTTTTTTGAACAGCAGAGAGGCGACAGCAACGGACGGCAGATGGCGGCAAAATTATAGGCTATGGTATATTTAGGAAAGATGGGATTTGACGTGATGATGGCGTGTCTGTCTCTGTGTGTGTGTGTGTGTGTGTGTGTGTGTGTGTGTGTGTGTGTGTGTGAGAGAGAGAGAGACAGAGAGAGATTTGAGATTATATTAAGGAACCCATAAAATATATATGCACAAAGAGGGTGAGATGTATCTAAGAATAAATCAGAAGACATTAAAGACTGTAAAACTCTAGTTACGGGTGAATAAGATCCATTAAGTGGGTATAAATCTGATCATTTTCCACAGATCAATTATTTAACCTGCTCTTTGCCCTGAACAGGGATTTCACATTTTCCACGCGGGCCCGCTGCTCAGCCTAACACTGGCTTCGCGCACTGTCAAGCGGCAGCGGCCCTCACCTGTGTGAGAGAGGCTGCTACCGCACAGCACCGGGGAGAGGGGACTTTACAGCATGTCGGTCCAGATACGGGCGCTTAAGTGCTGCCACTAAAAATAACATCGCTCCGAGGCCCGTCTCTCTCCTCGTGTTGTCCTGAGCCGCATCCCTCTGCTCAAGTCAGCCCAGACACACAAGGGCAAAAAATAAAAACAAACACTCTGATCAAATGCAGTAGATACAGCGCTGCTCCCAGTTCAGCTGCAGGAGGAAGTGGACTTTGAGAAGTGCACTTCAGACAACTTCAAATCGAGCTGCCGTGGCCCAGGCACCGCGCACGGAGTGTGTAGTGTTGTCTCCTACATGTGCACCATCGGCTTTATCGGCGCTCAACAGGATTCCTGAAGTAGGTAAAGCTACAGCGACAGAGGCAAAACGAGAGCCTCGTTGGACCTTCAAAATAAAATGCCATCCGAACACGTGATCGTGTGTTATTTATTCTACAGAGCAGAGATTTTCCCCAACGATTTGCATGGAAACGCACCGTATAAGAGCGTAGCTAGATACACTTCCAAGTTATCTGCGAGCTGTGTTGAAAACATCCTTTCTGCTACCCAGTCTGCAGCGGATCTCTTACACTCACAACAGAGATGCTGCGCGGTGTGCGTTCTCCGGGACGATGCTGCGAGCTGCGCGGTTTGTGCAAAGAGAGTCCCGCTCGCTTTCGTATGATGAATCAAAACTGTCCAATTTCCATGAAACGGCGACTGAAAATTCAGAAAAGTTCCGCTGTGTTTGCCTCAGAAGAAGGCAAGATGGATCATTTAACCAGAATTCAGTCTAATTTCTCCACTATTATACAGTACATGCATGGATGGATTAACCTACTTGGGGGCCCCCG
The DNA here is from genome assembly GCF_016859285.1 of Xiphias gladius. Classification (NCBI taxonomy): domain Eukaryota; kingdom Metazoa; phylum Chordata; class Actinopteri; order Istiophoriformes; family Xiphiidae; genus Xiphias; species Xiphias gladius. Next base: position 23,157,074 of record NC_053417.1, on the reverse strand, counting down.
GGGCAAAAGATGTGTGCACTGGGAATGTATTATGTCACCTTCAAGTTATCAAATCAAGCAGCTTTCTAAAGGAATATGCAGCATGACTTAATTGAAAGTATTAAAACTGTTTTTTGAGATAGAGCCTCAAACGTAATACAGGGTCCCCGGGGCATTTGTCCACTTTTCCCAGCTGGTAACTCGCCCCCTTGAGAACATGTCTTGCAAACGAAGTACAAATGTTGTTTAGGACGTGAAGGTCTGAAAACCACTGAAAGTGGTTTTCTTGGTTTTGGGTTTTTTTTTTTTTTTTTTTTTTAAAGTAGTAGGCTGTTGTTTGAAAATGTAATGGGGCGACTCCTGATCTGGATTTGTGGGGTCTTGTAAGACTGTGTGGGCTTTATGAATGACACATTAATAATAATGATAAAAAAAACTAATTCATTCACCATTTTGGTTTTCAAGTACGTGCATCAATATTGCTCCGCGAATGCGTTCTTTGTTTTCACCCGCAGTCCACACTCGCCGGCCGACTTTATGCCGACACTAACACCCTTTTATTTTGAAAGGCACGGTCGGAAGTCCTCCCGCATTCTGGCTGGCTCGACGGCGGTGCGCTCCAGAGGGGGAGAGCCGCACGCATCGCTGCGGTACGGACGCGCGGGCAGCGAAGCCTCCGTGTGTTTCTGCGCCAGCGCCGCAGGAGAGTCGCCGCGACGGCCCCTGGCATGGATTACCGACCCGATGCCGCTGAACCTGGTCCCAGAGAGTCAGGACACAACTCGGCCTGTTTTCTCTCCGGCGGATTTCGGAGCGGCGTCGAGGGCGGCGCGCACAGAAGTGCGGTTTAGAGATTTGATACAGCCTGTTGAGACTTTTCGGACAGTCCAGAAAAAGGAAAAAGAGAAAAAAATCTTCGGGATAGTTTGTCGGCTCTTGGGAGGTGTCAAGTTGCATCTCCCCAGATCAGCCTTTTTTTGTGAATGCGTGACGCGGAGCTAAACTCTGCATCGTTCTCGGATGAGAGAGCCCAGAGGCGCACACTTTGGGAACTAATCTGAATCCAGAGCACCGGGATGTAGTTTTTTTTTTTTTTTTTTTTTTTTTTTGGCGGACCGGAGGGGGAGGACTCGGACCCCAGGAATGAACTTCGTGAGCCTCCTCTGCTTACTTTCTGCGCTTTGAGGACACACCGAGCCATGGGTTGAAAGCGACGATGATAGACTGCGGGGATGTTTCACCGTGGGAGGGAGCAGAATTTTCTGTGTTATGTAATGATTGACAGGGGCCTGATAATTAGTGGCAGATCATAACGAGCACCGTCCTCCCATTACCCCACCCCCCCCTTTTCCCTGCATGTCCAGGAGGCTTAAGAGTGGTTGATGTATTTTGAGATGTTTTGCAATTAACTAGAAGCTGATACCAGAGCTCTTCAAGTAATTTGGGCAGGATATGTCGCAGGTCAGTGGATAAATGAATATTCAACTCATTCCTCTCTCTATTTTTTGCTCAGAGGGTCATCAAGCCGAGTTGAAGTTAATTATAGTTCATTGTATTATCTTTGAACAGATACTTACTTCCTCCCCGAGCCTGCTTCTCTAAGATTTTGGTTAATGAATTAAAATTCATCATGCTGCCCCAAACTCTTGAACTGCTCCACGCTGTTTTGGCCTGGTCTTTCAAGATGACTGTGACTTCAGGAAATCAGAAAATCAACAGTGTCTTTAGCTTCTTTTTGAGCTTTGAACTCTCTTCTCGGCAGTGCAGTGTTTTCAATGGCTACTAAGATGCTATAATGCTCGTATCCGCCCTGAGATTTGGGGATATGTAGTCGCTCTGAAATCCTCCACCTCTTGATATCTGTGGCTTCCTGTTTCTGAACATCTGAAGATCATAGTTCATCTTCACCAGAGCCTTCGTCGGTCCCTCCCTCCCCCCCACTCATCAGGGCTGGTGGGGGGGGTGGATCTCGGCCCCACGGGGTCGAGACTGCGGTGGTGGCTGGTGGCGGTCATACCCTCAGAGGCAGGGCTCCCACCATGGAGACCAGCCCAGAGAGCCCCAACCGGGCAGTGGAGTATCTCCTGGAGCTCAACAACATCATCGAGAGCCAGGCGAAGCTCCTGGAGACCCAGCGCCGGCGCATTGAAGAGCTGGAGGGCCAGCTGGACCGGGTCAGCCAGGAGAACCAGGACCTGAGGCAGGAACGCAACCCACGGACGCCTGGTTCGGACACCCCGGAGCAGAACCACAACCACAGCCAGCCTCTGTCTCTCCCCATCCATCCTGGCAGTGGTGGTGGTGGTGGTGGCAGTGGTGGCGGCGGCGGCAGCGGGAACGGTAGCGCCTCGACGGCGCAGGCGACGGCTGGATCAGCCACAACTCCAGGGCCCAGCAGGGAGAGGAGGACCCACACCAGGCTGACCAGAGGTCTCTCCTGCAGCTCCTCCACCACCGAGCGAGACCGGCTTGAACGCACCGAAAGCACAGACACCAACACCAGTTCCACCTTACGTAGAAAGTAAGTTCTCCTCTAACACGGAAGCCTCCTCTATTTCAGTTGATCTTTTGCCAATAAATGATGAGTGTGGCTTCATGTCAAATTACAGGAATGTCAGTGGTCTTGTACTGTTGCGCTATATTGTAGTGATGACCACTGTCCCTAAAGTTTGACAGAACTTTCATATGCTAAGCCCACATAATGATAGGCTGTATGGAGATACAGCCTCTCTAGTCATCAGGGATAATCCTCGCAGCTGTGGTGCTAAACCCTAGGAAGGGATATTTTAATACACCGCCATTAGGAAATATGCAAAATCCTGGAAGATTATGGGCAGAGTGATACGTTCTCAAGGTGTCCATTTCATCATGGTGTGTGTCATTTCGTCTGCGCAGAGTTCGACTTTGAGTGATGATCACAAGTCTATTATGTGAGGTGCGTAGGAGTCACGTAGTAAATAGGCTGAGGGAAACTGGAGTCACGGGACGTTTTTCATGGTGATCTGAACTTTCTGGACCAGTGAAGCCCTTCTGTGTGAAAAATCTGCCCACTGTTAGCTAAAAGTGTGCTTTTCTTTTCCTCTTCACTCTGAACTGTAGGTTGATTGGTCTCGAAGAGAGGAAAAAAAAACAACAACCAAAAACTCAAAGCTGACCTGAAGTTAGACTGCTGCAAACACAGCTTTGGCAAACAGCTAGTGCATCTTTCCTCACTTTTACTTAATATACACACACACACACACACACACACTCAGATAGAGTCGGCTCTTGTTCTGGAAGCATTAGGCTTTGTGAGTAGGCAGTAATTCATGTGAAAAAGTACACAGTGAAATATATTGTTGCAGTCTTAGTGACAGAAGCCATTGGTCCTTGTACATTTCCCCACGCACAATCATCTCAGCAATTATCACTGGATTTTGCTCGCTGTCTGTTTTCATATGGTCCCAATCCCCTTATCAATGATTTATTCACACTTGACCAAATCCCTTATCGATTAGTTGTCTTCGCTCCTCCGCTTTCTGCCTCTCTGGCCTCCTCCCCTCATCCCCGGGGGGGGACCGAGTCCTTAGGCAGAAGCACATATTAGTTATTTATGTGGGTGTTACATGCAGTGATGAATTGCAAATGTAGATCTTGCTGATCCTTCCCTTGTTAATTGCTACAGGCAATTAACAAGGCCTGGAGCTGACTTTGGATCCAGGTTCAGACAAGCGTATCATATGAAGTGTCACATTTAATAAAGAGTAGAGCCATATTGTCCCTGTCTGGCTGTGACTCAGCCTAGCCCAAAACTGGCCTATTAGCATAGGTCGGCAACAAAAGCCTCTAATGATGGATCAGATACGAACGTGAATTTCTTCGTCGTCAGCGCCCAAGACACACTAAGTATGGCTCAAATCAGAGGGAGAGACAGAAGGAAGATGTGGGAGAGGGATGGGGAGAGGAAAAAGATGACATGGGGGAGGAAAGTGACTGAGCAACCTTACTCAGCATGTCTAAAAGAGAAAAGGTGGAACACACACACTGATTTGCCATCTGTCAACAGGGTGGGTATGAGAGGGAGGGAGATATGAGAGGGGAGTCTGGGCCAGAGAAGGCAAGGCTCAGAGAGTTGTCTTTGTTTTTATCCAATTAGTTCTTGTTCCTCCAGCAGGAGTCCCCATCTCTGCCCTGTGCTTTCTGTGCGAATCACAGAGCCCACTATTTTGTTTCCGGATAAGGAAGCTGAATAAACTGTCCCCGTTTTTTTTTTTTTTCGCCATGTGTGCAGCAACTGCATCAAAATGAAGTTGCTCCTCTCCTCTTGTTTCTCCCAGCGGCATGCTGTAAACAGCTGTCCCAAATCCTACCCTATTTCATTCCTCTCCTCCTGTTAATGGCAGTGTGAACAATGTGAGTCTGAGGCCTTCGGGTGAAATGATATTTGACGTCAAGTCCCTCCTCCGAGTAGCAGCAGGGTTGAGGGCATTGCCACAGCCCGCTGTGAGTGCGGCAGATGTTTTTTTTTTGTTGTTATTTTGGGAGAGGTCATGCAAGTGCGTTTTGTATGAGCCCGTGTGTGTGTGTGTGTGTGTGTGTGTGAGGGAAAGTGTGTCTTTATGTAATGTATGTGCTGGTGTGAGTGCACAAAAATGTGTCAAAGAGGGAGGGAGACACACACAGATTGCATGAGAGATTAATTAGTGTGACCAGAGTATAATTACCACTGGCCCAGGGGTGATAATTACTGCTGAGCATATATGTGTGTGTGTGTGTGCGTGTGTGTTGGATTGGTGTGTCTTTTTTGTGAGTTTGTATGTGTGCACTGTAGGATATGACCTGGGATGTCCGTAATTAGGCAGCTAATGTGACCCTGCAGCCCGCCATACAGGCTGTCATATTATGGTGTGACATTTTTCCGCTGTACGGGTGAAAGACTGTATCCTTCATTATAGGGTACATACATGCAGCTGGGCTCATGCGGCTCATAGGATGAGAGGCAGGGGCAGCAAGATGTCTTGGTGACAGCCCCTGGGGTGCCGAGACTCAGAGCAGTATTATTATATAACGCAAGTTAAAAAAAAAAAAAGCTATCTTTTCCCTTCTTCACTTCACTCTGACTTTCACGGTGGGAGTGTTCAGGAGCTACAAAAAGCAGCCCTGTGAAGGTGCTTGTGTCTCCGCTCGTCTGTCTATTCCATCATCCCTCCATCCATCTCCCCTCTCAGCACAGGGCACTGTGGGCATGGGCTCTGCTCTCGCTGAAATTGACATTAATTCTGTTTGGGGGAATATGGAGAAGGGTAATGGACTTTTGTTTCAGAAGGAGCTTAATTTGCTGATTTTGTGAAGCACTACTACACATAACCCCATCCCCTTTACATCCCCCACTCCACCCCTTGTCTCTCTCTGTCTTTCTCTCTCTCTCTCACATACCCACGTACACACACTCGCTCTCTCCCCCTCGCTGTTTCTGTTTCCCACTGCTGCAGATATGACTCAGAGAAGCTGCAGAAATTACTTTTGTGCTATTCTCTTTCTCTTACCCTCTTTGCTCAGGCATTCATTTTCCTGCATGTAACTGAAGCGCTGTTACTTTTCTCTCGATTAGGTCCATAGAATATTCTTTTCTGACCCTAATAACAAGCTCATAATATGTGGAAATTTGGGCATTTTCCCCCTGCATTTTATATCTGATAGTGGCTAAGATAGTTCGGATACAACTTGGAGAAATGAACTGGCCCCAGGCAAATGTGTGGGTAAGCTCAACTGAGCCTGTACTGACCTGCTCCAAACAGTCTGTGTGATGTGATGGGAGGTAATCTATTCTCGCCGGACTCACCACGACTTTCTAGAAGGAACAAAGTGAAGCTGCAGCTGCCTTTTTTCTCAAGAACCCAATCTCAAGTCTCGTTTATATTTCCTATTTCGGGCAACGTAGTAGATTAAACAATGTTTAATTTGGGCAAGAATTAAAATATCGCAACAGTGCTCATGATTGCTGTGATGCAGTTTAGCATGATGTAGATTTAAATGATGGATGTGTGCGTGGGAGGCAAGCGTATGTGGGTGGTGTTTTTTTGCCTTCTACTCGCCATTTTTGAGTGAAGTGAGCGTTCATGGCTTCATACAGCGTGTGCACACAAAATATCATACTCTTTGTATTTATATTTAGTCATAGGTTTCGCAGGAAATCAAGAGGACACGTATTTTCAAGTAACAGTGGCCCAGGGCAAAATGAGCGCCTGCATTTCCTTCCCAGAGTAGACTGACCGATGACTGACCTTAAAGCACAAACTCTAGTCTTCTTATCAACAAGCATGTAACATGTACAGTCCGAAGGATTCTTAGGGTTGACAGTTTGATTTGACAGGCTGTGGCGGTGTCTCGATCCGTCTATTTTGAACAGTTTCCTTGGCAGCATATACTGCCTTGCACCAGTACAGTGTGCAGGAACAACTCGATGTGGCAACAGAAACAGGAGCTATCATCTCATCAGACAGACAGAGGGGCTACGTGAGAGAATAAAAACTCATGGTGAATTGTCCAGTTTACTATCCACAATATGTTGAACGAAGAATGAAGAGTCTCACGCAGCATATTGTTATACCCCTAGACACATGACCATGCCTCTGTAATTCATATTCCGTACCCACTCGTCTGCAGTTATTTTTCATTCACTGTCTGTCTGTGTACAGCATGCACACCTGACTTTCTTGAAATGGTGAGGAGACAAGTGACTGCTGTAGCTGTGTTGTAAAGTTTTTCGCAGGCATTGAAATGTCCTTAGACCTGTGAGTGCTGTGAGAGATATAGTTGCTGTGGAAACTGTGAAGCTGTCCTCAAGGCAGATACTATATTGCATTTCCATTCACTCTTCCTCCCTCCTTTCCTCCACCTCCAGCTCCCCTCACCTATCCAGGGGTGAGGTGGAGGGGGATGGCCACATATCCTGATCCTGATCCCGAACCTGATCCTGATGGTGACACACATTTCCTCCCGTTTACCTCCTCCTCTTGGCCCCCTGTCATTCTGGAGCAGCTTCGGTAGCTTTGTTTTAAATGGCACTTGTGTGCAGATAACAGTTGTGTCCGAAAAACGGCGCTGGTGAATTAGGGCAGAGATTGGTGGTCTTGCTTTGTTATTAGTGAGGAGGGCAGAGTGCTAAGCCTGCTGGCCAGCCCCCTCCCCACCCACCCACCCCCCGCCCCGGCGTAGTTCGTGGTATGCTCTGGTAGTATGCTCTCCCTAGCATTCACACTGGACTCTGTAGGTCGGCATTTGAGTAACACGGGTGCTTTCGCATGGTCTTTTCCCAACAGTTACCGTGACTTTATTCATTGTCTTTCCCTTTTAAATAATGCAGATAAGTGGCACTTTTGAGGCAGGGTGTTTGTCAAACACTCATGCACACGTTCTGTGATGCAGAATAGGGAAACTGGTTACCGTGGGAACGCTGTGAGCTCTTCTGTGAAGAACTCTGTGGGCGAGAGACACAGAATAGAGAGATGGAGAGAAGTGAAGGGAAGAGAGGGTAGGAGTGGGAGCAGGAGCAGGGTGAAAGACAGAAGCGGGGTTGAATGACAGCTCGATGGGGACGGTGGAGACATATTGAAGACAGATGAGTGTTATTCCTCAGAGGTTACAGGTTCTCTTTCATTGAAAAGTTTCAATGCGATTTCTCTGGCCGGCAAACACAGACAATTAGTCATGCTTTATGACCGAGGTCTGTTTCAGACTATACCAGATATCCCTTTGATGATCTGCCGGGATATCGTTTTCTTGAATTGCTGCTCTTGTGTGTCACACATCGCATTTGAATGTAGTCTAATTGTTCTTCAGTGGGTGAATCATATCCAGTTAAAATCATACCCACCCGTGCGCAAGCTCACACACACTCATGTGCAAACAAACTAACAGGGTACAGCAGGTGCCTGCTGTGCGTAGTTGAGTCGTAACTGTGCCCCTCCTTGTCAGTGCTTTCGCCTGGCACTCAACGCCAAACGCCCACACAGGCAGTCCGTACTGTTGCCAAGCAGCAGGAGACTCAGGCTCGCAATGGAGAGCGGGAGGGGGGGGGTTGGTTGTGAAAGAGCTGGTGGAAGGGAAAGGGAGGGGTGGGGGGGGCTATATTAAAAACACACTTAACTTTAGGCTACAACGCAGCATGTGTGGTTATCAAATGTCTCTCTTTGTGAGCAGGAGTCAGGCGGGTCACACACTGGAGGTGGGATGACGCAGTGCGCTCCCACACTCTTATTTCATAGACAATGGTGAAATAAAAAATGGTGAAAGCACAATTTGGAGTGGCTCATACCATGGCTGAATTGGATGGATTTTCAGATTATACCCCCGTGAAGCCGTGTGGATGTAAATGGAAGTGCTGTCTGACTGTGGGCTGCTTTACAAAGCAATTGTTGTGGTGTGTAAGCGTACAGAAAAACCTGCCACAGCAGCGCAGGTGATGTCTCCCTGTGATCGCCGCATGTGAGCCTCGCTCCCACTCTCCTCACTCATCTATACATAGACTCACCTACACACTGACACCCCCGCGCCACTGCACAGGTTCGAGGAAACACTGATTCAGGCAGCAACCATCACTTAACATCATATTTCCATTTCACATTCTTCCCCTCCTTGTCCTTCTTCCTTCCATTCCTCCTCTCTTGATTATTTTCACCCTTGCCCTCCTCCGTAACCTCTCCCACTCTCAAGTAGCCCTCTCTCGTCCCACTCTTCCTCCTGCCTCCAGCTCTGTCAACTCACTGCTTAAAATATATGCCACCAGACACATTCTCCCTATGTACCACTTTTTCTTTTAGCCTGGACTTCCTGTGTCCTCTGTGCTTTGACCTGTGGTGTGTTGATTCAAATCTTGATCTCTTGTCTTTATTATCTTGTTGTTTTTTGTGCACCTGCTAACAGAATGAGAGGTGGATACATATGAAGAGTGTGTGTGGGTTATATGTGTGTTTTGTTTTTCCATGGAGGAGCGGAAGAAGGAGGAGGACGATTGGGGCATTGTGTGTGTCTGTGTTTTCTATGGCACACAGGGATTCAGGTTTAACTACTCATGAAGCAGAATTCAGATCCCAGATGAGCCTGTCAACACTTGCCACATTTGGGATACTCTAACGGGAGGCATTACTTACCGCTGGTAAAATACAAATCTTGGCACTGCAAGACTACACAGTGTGCACAAGCATGGCTAAAGCTTACATAACAGCACCTCTGCCTCTCTACACACATCTCCATCCACAGCTGAACAGGTCAACGGGTTCACTTCTTCAGATTCCTTCATTTCTCTGTGCTACAGAGACCTAATAAAGAGAAATGGACAAGTCCCAGGTCACATCTTGTCAGGATATTTGGCAATATAGAATCTCTGCTTGTAAATTAAGCCTGAAACTCGTCTTATCGTGGCACTGACTTGTAACCTCCATGTAATCTTCATAAATAGGAATGAATAAGGAGCTCTTGTTCCACACACTGCTGTTAAAATAGCCATACCAACTTATTTTTATTTAATAGGAACTTTTTATCATCTGCACTAAGGAAACGAGTGGTCCGCCTACATGATTATATCCTTAAACACTCTCATTTTTACCAATCTAATTCCCCTCTGGTTAGAAACCCTTGCTAACAGCAATATTAAGTGTGCTAGACTTGTGTCTTCACATTCAAATGACAGGGTCAAGTTGAAATCCTGTCAAACCTGAATTGTACGTTTATGTGATCAGTATGATTAAAGAATAACAAACAACAAATCACATAAAAAGACAGACAAGCGCGTTTGACCGTCTTTCAATATTTCAAACTTTCCTACCCTGTCAATGGTATCAGCCCCAAGCACATTTGTTCGTACTGAAGATGAGTTTTAAACCTGTAATAATTGATTTGAACACAACATTGACATTTTATCACCTTTTAAGTTGTTATAGAGAACCTGTTAGCAAATAGTGGCTTATTTACACGGCAGTTATGTAACAACATTAGAATTCATTTGGAGTCGTGCTTCTGGGGGCCTGAAATAATATAAGTCCAATATTGACTCTCTTTTAGCTCTGTTTTTGGTCTCTACCAACTCCTGAGGGAAATATATGGCTCTTCAGCTGCCAAATGCCTCACTCTGTTCACAGCTAGTCGCTAACCGTGCTAACTTTGTTTGCTGATTAGTGCAGAGCAGGAGCTGTACAGTGGGTTTTTAGGGCTTTTTTTGCTGAAAAGCTGCCTGCTGCGACCGAAAACGGGGCTATGAAAGGTTGCGTTCAGGCAGCTAAACAATGAGCTAAAAGTCACTATTAACCCAAGAGGAGCTGCAGGTTCAGGTAATAATTCTCTGTAGGTTCATCACTTTGAGTGACCCTTTTTACAGTGTCACAGTGTTTTCATAGTGTCATTTGTTAGATGGTTATTATAGAAAATATTTATCATAGCCACACTTTCCCATTCACTTGTGGGGAAAAGTGGTCTCAGACTTTCTGACCTCACTGTACCATGAGCATATAATTTCAATTTAAAAAAAAACTTTGTTATTTTGTAAAACAACTGGGCACTGAAGTTTTTAGCAAAGGGTACTCAAACAGGAGTAAATACCGTATTTGTTGGGAACTATTTTCAGCTGTGGATTTGGTGCGGTAGGGAGAATTGACAAGCAGGATGGTGTATGTGGGTTTGACCCAAAATAAACTACAGTGCCCATGTTCCTGGTAATGAAGCAACATATTGCCCAGTTCAGTGGTGCGGCTCAGCGATGTGTTTTTAACAGTTTTTAGAGAAAAAAGGGAGCTCTCAGGCACAGACGAATATGAGCTCGATAAGACTTAATAAGACAGCATATTGCTTTAATTTTCTACTAAAATCAGCTTTCTTTGATGCAACCATTGTTTTTCAATTGAATAACACATTGTGAAATTCTGCTTGGTCACCTTGTTCTACACAGCTGGCCAAAAAACAAGCAGCTAAACTACAGTAAACAGCTTAAGTGTTGCAATATCTCACTTCCTTGCTCGCCCTCCTTGCTGCATCTCTCGTCTGTCCCGATTGCCCCCCTCTGAGTGTTTCCATGATAAAATGACAGGGACTGCGTGTCCTTGACAGCAGCTGGCCTCAGTGAGAAACCAGCCATTTACATGCTAATCTCAACCACTGCTCACTCTTCAGCTGCTCACTCACAATCTGCAGATGGAACATCTCTAATTCCTGCCAGAGTACAGGGGAAGCAGAGAGGCTTTTGTGTTATATGTGCACTTTTGCATGCGTTACAGAAAGTGGTTTCCCATCGTCATACAGGAGGACCCATGGTAGAGCTCTGCTGTAGTCCACTGTAGAGCTTTATAGAATCCGTCAGTGGTTGGAATTTCCTGAACAAAACTTTCATTTACTTGCAGTGGCAAGTAAATGAGCAATTTACTTTCCAATTTACTCGCAATTTACTTGCCAAATTAAATGCCATTTTTACACGGTCTCATGCTTTTTTTTTTTTTTTTTTTTTTTCATAAACTCACCTCGAGCTCTACTCTCCTTGTCGTCTTCATGTTACCCTTTAAACCACCTCTAACCTACATATCTGCTGGGAGAGGATTTCAACAAAAGCTGTGGTGTTTGTGAGGGTGCAGCTCTCGAAGACGTGTCACCTTGCTGTTGTCAGAGTCTGTACAAATTGTCACACATCTACATCTCTTTTCTCTGTTTAAATGTGCCATTCCTTTTACTACCATTGCCACTCTATGATTTCTCACTATAAATGTGCAGCTTCAAATCAATGCTCTCTCTCTCTCTCTCTCTCTCTCTCTCTCTCTTCCTTTCTCTCTTTCTGCTTTGGCGCTGACTGTTTGTGTGTCTGTTTCTCTGCTTTCTCCATGTCTCTCTGTTTGTGTCGTCTGTCTCTGGTCCTTCCTGTCAGTGTCCGGCCGTCGTCTATCTCAGGGCAGCCCATCTCGGCTCCCACCACTCCCACAGCAGCCAGCAGCGCTGCCTATGCCACTCTGTTTCCCGCCAGTCTGACTGTTCACAGCTTCGTCAGTCTCCATCAGTACTGCTGCCCCTCTACTGACCAAAGCTTACAGCAGGAGGACAGGTAAGGGCCGCCACAGGGCCTGAGTACAGTGAGTAAACACAATTCAAATAAAAAACCTTTCAGACCCCGTAAGAAGCCTTGCAAGTCACCTGCAACTATTCCAAAGCCTTTCAACAACCTCCAGCACTCCCTCAAACAGTGGCCTGGCCTCTCCTTCCCTCATTAATCCTCCAACTGATGCCGTCTTCAGACACATCAGTGCATGACGGTCCAACACTGCCATCTAATGGCATTAGACCACTTTGACGTCCATATTCCTGGTGTATAGAAAACATTATTTTTAATAAAGATGCCCGCTCTAGCCTTTTCTAGTGTCCACCTACAGTATTTGCTTTCTGCTTTCTCTGCTTTTTTTGTGTCTCATGTTGTTTTTCGCTCTCTGTCCTCCTCTTTCTTTTTCCTCTGTCCTGTCCCGTCTGTCTACCTCCCTGTGTATATTTCTGTGTTTTGACTTGGCCCATGTCGCTTTCCAAGAGAGGAGGGTGAGGATGAGGGTGCCCATCAATTCTGTTGCTCTGCCTCAGGCTGCAGTAGCCCCTCCTCTCGCTGAGCTGAGGTGTGACTGACCGCACAACGACTCTCTCGCCCAATTACCTGTGAAAAAGACTTTCACGGGTTATGCTGCCAGAAAACGGAGACCTCACTGTGTACCAAAAAGACAAAAGACAACGTCTTGCTTGAATTTAGCAGGAAATAAAATAGAAATGCATGCAACTTGTGGTCCTTGTGAAAGTTTTGTATGTGTGTGATGTCACTGATTTATTCACACATCATTTGGTTTGCGCAGTAATTTACATTTTAAGGAATCTTGATGTTGTCTTCTCTCTGTATTCTTTGCTATTTATTTCTTTACTTGCAGCCATATCAAGCTGTCAGATCGCATCACCTACGTCTGCTCATTACTGTCACACTCAAGCTTATCTTGGATCCACTAGTTGAGTAATGTCAGTTCAGACGTGCTCAGTAGTCACTACTTGTTATCTGTGCGAACTGCTATACAGCCCTGTCCCCAGCCATTATGCAACCTCAGAGAAGCCGGCCTCCTGTATGATATAAATGTATGCAGTTTGTTTAACACGTTACTTCTACTGTTTATACAAATCTGATAAATAGTCTCTCGTCAATTATCATGTTAATAATGACCTTGAGGAGATTTATGTTGTTGATTTAATCCTGAACAAAATAAAGATCTCTAGTTCCCGAAGAAACTTCATTTCTTTCTTTTAAACTGTCTGAAGGTGAAATCTTTCTCGGTGTAATTGCTCTGTGCTGTTCCTGTCATGCTGGAATTTTTGCTCGTACACACCCACCTCACTTGTCTGCACCCCGAGCAAAATGTACTCATCCACACATAAAAGATAATTATAGAAATTCTTTTTTCAGTGATATATTGATTGTGTGGTGCGTGTAATCCCTGAATGTTAATGCTTTGCCCTGCAGAACACACAGTGCATACCCTATTATTGTTGGTAACGTTATTAGCATATTGCTGTAGTTGGTGGAAACCTGGTATCTCCAACTTTAGATGAAAATCTACTTTGTTTTTAGCCAAAAATTGTAATTTTCTAAACTTAAACAGGAGCATGTAATCTTTCATTTGAAGGTAAACATTTATTATCTGTATAGTCACATCCAGACCATAATACGTATATACTACAAACAATATTACTTGACAATATTTTCATGCATTTTAGATTGTTAAAAAAAAAAAAAAATCTGTGTCAATGTCTCATTTTCCACCTAAAAGCTATGTTGTCCATCTCAGCTGCTTCAGCACACTAACCTTGTGTCCTTGCTTTCACCTGCATTTGTGTAGACACTCCATCAAGGTTAACCACTGATGTGTGCTGTCATACATTTTATCTCAGACATGAGATATAAAAGCAAAAGACGAAACATCATACATTTGTTATATTTCTCCACCCGTTTTCAATAAATAATGCACTTCTATGTGTCTTTTCGTCTATTCCTGTTAGCCGTTTTGTTGTGACGTGTTTGTGTTTGCTCTGGTGTCGTGTCATAAAAGTGACTGTGCATGTGTCAGCGATGTGGTGCGGGGAGGGTGGAGGGAAAACGCTGTGCAAGGTGAGGGACGTTCAGAGCTGTCAAAAGGACTGTCAAGAATGTAGCCTGTGCAGCTTTGCAGGGCGAGCACGAGGCAATGTGAAAGTGTGTGTATCGAAGACAGCGAAGGAGTGAGAGAGTCAGAGAGAGAGAGAGAGAGAGAGGGTGTGTTTGTTATTACACTGCACCAGTTAGTGTGGGACCTTTCTCTGACAGTAGCAGCATGGTAAGAACTCAGCTTTTTCCTTTCTTCTTTTCTTTCACTTGTAAAACTGTCACAAAAGAGTGTTTAGTTTGGCACCAGTGAGAGTTACTGTTACCTGTTACACCGGCGTGTTTGTACAGTGGGCTACACCGGAGTGACATGAGACGTGGCTTGTACAGTGGATTACCTTCAGTCTTTGCGCAGTGTGTAGGTAACTGAAGTGTTACCGAATCATCACACACAGACAGCTTGTACAACATGTCATATGTTTTTAAAGGAAAGAAACCATTTGGAAAGACATATCGATGGGCTACTGACAAGTACCTGTGTGACAGAGTGTACATGCCGTTCAGATGACAGATCACATACCTTTCAAAGTCTGGATAATGTGCCAGGCTGTGATGGGTGTCGCTCTTGAAAAGCACACAGGACACTGCAGGACAAATAACTCTTAAGCACATTAGTTAAAATTAGTAAAACACTGCTACAAAGGGTCCTCGGGTTAGTTTGAATGCCCATTAGGAGGATTTGTCAGCGACAGTGGACACGTGATTTGATATGTGAGCGCGAGCTCTGGAGATTTCCGAATCAGCTGTACCCAGCCTGGATGAGTCAAAAAACATCAGAGTTCTGCACTTTTTGAGCGGACTCAAAGGTAGTTGCAGCAGATGTCAAATACTGTTACTATACCTAGAAAGGAGGAAGGAGAAGTCCACTTTTAGTGAGAGTTTACATTATTTTGTCTACAAGCCTGTATATACAAGACTTATCTCTTCATTCTCCCTTGCTTCAGTGCCAGAGATTATCTGGTAAGTTTGTGCTGACAGAACACCGCCAATTTTCAACTACATCATTCTGGAGCACCGCAAACAATACAGTTATACAAGACTTTTAAATGTTAATTCACTACCTGAGTTTAACATGAAATTGCATCCTCTGCTGCCAAAACCACAGAGTCTGACTGAGCTTTAAACTGGAGGGTCTGGGTCATAAAAAGAAGTGAACAGTGTGTGTCTGTGTGTGTGATGGGAAGCTCACAGCTTGAGACAGTGAAGTGTCTGGAGAGTGTTGGCGGTTGAGGAATGCTCCGAACTGATCCGTGAATGATTTTTATTGTTTCCTTTCAGTTTGGCCATTTGAAAGAGTGCGATCACATGTGACAAAGAGACCGCAGACTGTTCCGGTAGTAGATTTATTTTCATGATGGAGAGAACATTTTCTAAAGTTGTGTTTTTGATCTCTTTTGGCTGCAGTTTATAGTCAGTCAGATTATAAAATCATACACCACCAAAGTAATTAGCTTGGATCTTGCTGAAGGCCCTTCTGCCTCCTTTATCATTCATAGCCCACATTTGGGGTTATGTACTCTATATTTGATAACGAGCTTTGGGATAAATGGCAAAAGTGGGAGATGAAGGAATTAGAACGGATATGAGGGAACTACACTGAGTCAGGGCTCAGGTGGAAAAGAGTCGACAGACAGATCGATGCAGTAATCGGCATCTCCATGGCCGGCAGCAGAGAGGTTATTGCCCCGGTCTCCATCTCCTGCAGCGGGTTCGATGGCACCGTCAGACCTACGGCCGCTCTTTCATACAAGCACATACACAAACACAAACTCAACACAAACACTGTCAGCACATCAATATTATATGAGAGGGACAGAAGCCAGGGGTTGACAATGTACTTCACTGCGCATACTCCCATTCACTTTTCAGTTTCTCTCATCGAAGTTCTTGTCAATTCCTGGCCACTTCTTTTATTCTTTTAACACTATCGGCGTTAGCACTCCTGAGCCCAACCATCTGTTTCAGCTCCAATTAAATGGTTGGAGTCAGTGAAACTCTGGGCTGGTCTTTACGAGGGAGCCTCTACAGTGAACCTCTCTCTGGCACTGTAACTGGAATACAGGGTTTCTTACATAAGTAATGAGGTGCAGATGTCAGCTGCGATATGGCCACACTCATGTTTTATACAACAAACTTTTAAAAAACTTTTTACTCACCTTGTCTCACCGCATATTACTGCCTGGCTCTTGCTGCGGGCAAAACCAATTGAAAGTCTTTGATTTGATACATGCAAGCTTGGAGGTGGGTTGCAGGGCTTTGCACAGGGAAAAAAAAATAATGCAGAAACAAACAGAATGAATTTATATTTCACTAAACTTGGAGAGCTTAAACAGGTATCTCTCAATGTGAAAATCTTCCTCCCAGTTCTCAGAAGAAGAAATATCTGTGTGATATTTGCACAGGTCCTGCAGTGGATAGACTGGAGATGAAAATCACTGTGGATACTGTCACATAATCAATAGAGTTGATCTCTGATTCAGTGTTGGTTGAACCACTAGAGATAATGTCAATCTTGTCTGAAATATTTAGATTTTCCTTCTTTATGAGATGTGAACAGATGACATCTGAAATTTATAAGGATGTAGAAGTAAAATCAGTCCAAGAATAAGCTACAAATTTTCAAGACAGATTGATGAAACCAGGCTTGTGGCTCCCTAATGTTGTGTGCATGTATTTTAGGTTTCTGTGACTCAGTTGAATGAAAATACCATCTGTGCCTGCTGATGTGGATGGCAGAGAGGATGCAGCGTGCCGGAGTCCCGGCCTGCGTCTACCTGTTGGCACTGTGCAGAGGCACTCATGTGGCTGGTTTCCATTCCTTAAAAGGAACAGTTTCGAGCAGCTCTGAAGAAGAATTTTCTATTCACACAGTTTATTCAAGGCAATATGTAAATAGCCACTAAAAGTGAGATGATTCATTCAGTCTTCCGCTCTTTGATAAACTAACAAGTTTAGACAATACTGTATTTGCATGGCTCATTCTGCATAGATATATTATGTTATTTTAACTGTGGTTTGTTTTAACATAACAAGAGAGGTATTATGTACTATGTCATTCACAACCTGTGGAACATCTTCAACACCCACCTCAATGGTGATGACAGTCAATACGTTGTCATGGCAACTACGCTTCTCATCCTAACAACTGCCTCACCACCCACAAAGGTCCCACAGCAACCGTCACCAAGCAACCCCCTCCCTCTTCTCAGTTTCTCTATTTAAGGAGCAGAGGAGGAGGAATGATAAATGAAGCTGCACAGAAAAAAAAAATTAGGGGAAGAACAACTTCTTGCTCGTAATTGATTTACTTAAAATGGAGACAAAGCGCAACTTGTTACTGTTGTGATGAATTCCTTGCAAATAGTATATATATATACATACATGGATTTGCTGTTAAATATGTACAACTTAGCTCAACTGTGGTGATATGTGCATTCCTGTAGATGTCAGTATTGTTTCTTTTTATTACTGGGCTTTTGCATGACTGGTGTTATGCAACAAAATGGAGCTATCCTCAGTGTTATTGTTAGAGGCAACTATAATTTAGCCAGGTCATGTGTTGCGTAAAGGCGCAGGATGTCCTGCTGAAAGACCCTGCATTGTACAACATTTCCCCCTCTGTGCTGGTATAGGAACTGAATGCGGTGTTTGCATTTCAGTAGTATTACTTATAAGATCAAAACTGCAACCAATTAAAATACCCACAAGTCATTTCCTTGTTCCCTGAGAGGGCCTTTCCTTCTTGTCTTGTTTTTACCAACTAAACACTATCACAGGAAATCTCTGTGATCTGGACATCAGCTGACTCACTCAAAGCCAAAATGGCCAAAGTCAACAAGGCACCATTTCAGTCCCTCTTTTGTCATCTTTATTAATGTGTCATACAGAGCCTAAACTCTCAAAGGGAGAAACCACACATGCACTTCTTTACCAACAAGATTTGCCTATTTCATGTGCTGAATGTAGTGCTCCCACACATCCCTGACCCTGGCTATCTACTCTTTTGCCTTTTTATGGGACAGGGCACAGCTAACAGAAGGGGGTGCGGCTAAAGGAAGCAGGAAATGTAGGCAGGAGCATGTGACTGTAGTTGTTCTCCAAAACACTCACTGAGTCATTGATTCGGGGTGGATTTTGTCTGGGCAAAAGGACTCTGGAGGATTTTTGGACTTACTTGAATCCTGATAAGTTTTGTGATTATTACTATGCTGGCTGCAATTAGGATTGATTCTGTTTGTGTCCTGACAAACTCTATTGGCGAATTGGTTACAAATCTTAGCTGCTTTCTATTACTTCTCTGTGATAGACTGAGTTAGAGTGAATCTGGGAGGAGATGTTAATTGCATGCGTTTTTGTCTGATATGTCAGGGTGAGCCGCAGGTGCCTGTTTTACACCTGCTGCTAACACAACAACCTAGTCTTTCCTGTCACTATGGTGTTGCTGGTATGTGGCAGTGGAGGAGTGTGTTTGGGTGTTTGATCATTTCTCAAAATATGCTATCAATGCTGCGTTTGTCAGACAAGCATTCACCGAGAAAAAGACAGCGACTGAAGGAGGGAACCAGACAGTGATAAGCAGAAAAATGCAGTGCATAAACACTACAAGGCTTGGCTAAACGTAGTAGCATATTAACCCATACTCTGGACTCATTAAAGGAAGAAGATAGAGGGCAGAGACATTTATGTCTATTGGATCATCAATGCATGATACAGGCAAGGAATGTTGTCAGGATCTGGCACTGCCTTGAGGCGATAGCAATTTACCAGTGATAAACTTTCACCATGAGTTCCACTAAGAGATGGTTAGTTCCACGCCGCTCTAAACTCTACATGTAAGTCCTTATATGTAAACTCCTTAGTACTATCATTTATTCTCTAGTTTGCTCTTAACACACTTCAAAGTGTTTGGCAACTGACATGACTGATTCTTACATCTTCTTTTTCTTTTCTTCTGCAGTGTGGAAGGGGAGGCCCAGTGTCCAGAGACGGGCACCCACAAAGACAGCTCTTTCGGCCAGACGCCTTACCTACGCGGCTCAGAACGTTACAGTGACAGCGGCAGCAGCGCACCCTCCGGTACCAGGGGCCCTTCTTGCGTGGCTCCCTCCAGCTCAGCCAGCTTGGCCTGGGCACTACGAACACGCCACCAGCCTGCGAGTCTGGCTCTCCGCAAGCAAGAGGAAGAGGAGAACAAGAGATGCAAGGCCCTTTCTGACAGCTATGAACTCTCAACAGATCTGCAGGATAAGAAGGTATCAGTGCTGAGGATACTGTTGATAAGAGGATTTGTGTTGCAAATGTTTGTGTTCTTTGGAGTTTCCTAGAAGCCTGTGAGCACTGTAGATAATGGATTCCTTTCAGTTGGGAATCATGGATGCAAAACATCCAGACAGTGAATGTGTAATCTGAGTCCTTCCCTGTTGTGTTGTCCCGCACCCTTTGCCAGGTGGAGATGCTGGAGAGAAAGTACGGTGGCTCCTTTGTAAGTCGCAGAGCAGCTCGGACCATTCAGACAGCTTTCAGACAGTATCGCATGAACAAGAACTTTGAGCGCCTCAGGAGCTCCGCTTCAGAGAGCCGCATGACACGCCGCATCATCCTGTCCAACATGAGACTGCAGTATTCCTTTGATGAGCGACAGCCTCAGCAGCAGGCCCAGACACAGACGAACTTCACCCACAGTGTGGCCATAGGGCCTCCACATTCCCCTGACACAGACCGCCCAGGAGACTACACCCACTTAGAGGACTCCTTCTCCAAACAGGTAACATTACTGTGGGTTTTGTTTTTCCGATGTGCCTTAAAGTTAAGTTCCTTTCAAGTTCATTTATTTATAACGAAAGTCTTAAAAGTCTTTATATATAAAGAAAGAAACAGACAGAGTAGAAATTAACAGAAAGCGAAAAGCAAAACTTCACCAAAATCTGACCCATCAAACAACTGGACAATGCAAACTAAAAGGCTAGTCTTTTATTTACCTTGCACCACCAGCCTCTGACCCAAAGCACGCTGCTGACACAGAATTTTATGTGTAGATCTGCTGTATTACTCACCCAATTCAGACACGTAACAAATGCCCTATTATACCGAGTTGTACTTTCCGACACGTGAGATGCTCAAGTAGGAAGGAACAGGCGGTGCACCTGTGTATTCCGTCTTTCTAACTCCTATCCCACTCTGTATTTCCTCTAGGTCAAGTCCTTGGCTGACTCGATAGATGATGCCCTTACTTGCCGCGCTGGTCGCGATGACTCCCAGGAGGGCAGCAGGGAAGGTGGAGGGATAAGTGAAGACTTTGGGGAGTGTGTGTGGAGCAGCAGCAGCAACCCATCCTCCCAAAGAGGTCTGGGAGAAAGAGCCAGGGGAGCTGGAGGAGGACTCAGTATGCATGGCGACAGTACAGCCACCTCGTACAGTGACGTCACCCTATACATGGATGATGGCATGCCGTCCTCCCCCCTGTCCCTTGACAGAGCACCCAGCAGCACAGATACAGAGTACTGGGGCCCCGGCGGTGGTGTGGGAGGGCGTGAAGACAGCAGGGACACTGAGGGAGGGGGTAGCAGTAACAGTCGGCGCAGCACCCCATGCACCGAGTGCAGGGACTATCGTTTGAGGGGCGCGCATCTGCCTCTTCTCACCATTGAGCCGCCCAGCGACAGCTCAGTGGACATGAGTGACCGCTCAGACCGGGGCTCCCTGAGCAGACAGCTGGTCTATGAGCAGGAGCCCGGGGTAGGAGCGGGCTCCCCTCAGGGAACCCTCAAACACTCCCCCAACACAGGCACCCGCCCGTCATCCACAGCAGCTGCCCAGGGTCAGACTCGGGCCCCCGGCAGACCCATACCAACACATATCCCTCACCAGGTGGCGGCTCACCACCACCATCACCACCATCCTATCCACCACCATCAGTACCCAGACACACCTTCATCCTCCTCCTCCCCGCAGCAGCCTCCCACCACCCCACTCTCCTCCTCCTCCTCTACAGCTCTGCCCCCCGGTGGCCTGGAGCAGCCGTGCTGCTCGGACGGAGACAATGACTCACTCAACTCAACCACCAACTCAAACGAGACAGTCAACTGCAGCTCGGGCTCCTCATCTCAGGACAGCCTCCGGGAGCCTCTACCTCCTCTGGGCAAACAAACCTACCAGAGAGAGAGCCGCCATAGCTGGGACTCTCCGCCCTTCAACAGTGATGTGGTGCAGAGGCGCCAGTACCGCATTGGTCTCAACCTCTTCAACAAGTAAGATGTAGCACTAATAAGCAAAAGTACCTGCGAGTAAACTGCTTTGACGGTGATCATACATTACACTAATGACATTTTAGTGAGAAAGTTTGCATTCACTTTTCATTGACCATAGGAAGCCAGAGAAAGGGATCCAGTACCTGATTGAAAGAGGGTTTGTATCTGATACTCCAGTTGGGATTGCTCGCTTCATCCTAGAGAGGAAGGGCCTCAGCAGGCAGATGATTGGAGAGTTCCTGGGAAACCGACAGAAACAATTCAACAAAGATGTTTTAGAGTGAGTATGGGAGTATAGGAAGTCGGTCCAAACACAGATTAGCACATGGGCACACCACATTTCAACTCACATTCTTCATGCCAACGCTTTAAGATGATTTACGACCCGCGAGGATGGTTGGATTTTACTTGGAAGAGATGAGGTGGATTTGGAGAAATTAAACTGTGACCTCTGCTGTGTGTGTTTCAGCTGTGTGGTGGATGAGATGGACTTCTCAGGTATGGACCTGGATGACGCTCTGAGGAAGTTCCAGGCTCAGATTAAAGTTCAGGGAGAAGCACAAAAAGTGGAGAGGCTCATAGAAGCCTTCAGGTGTGTCTGTGATGGATACAGTGGGTTTACTATACAGAGAAGCCCGAGTGATTGCTGACTGATACACTTTCAGCCACTGTGGCCGAAGTTTGAAAAAATGAAATGTTTGAACAGGTTGTTTTTTGTCTCTTATGCAGTCAGAGATACTGTGTGTGTAATCCGACCCTGGTTCGGCAGTTCCAGAACCCGGACACCATCTTCATCTTGGCCTTTGCCATAATCCTCCTCAACACAGATATGTACAGTCCCAACGTCAAAGCCGAGAGGAAGATGAAATTAGAGGATTTTATCAAGAATTTGAGAGGTGCTACTGGACAGAAGAAAAAAAAATACAAATACACTTGATACATACACTTTATGAAACACTTATCAGGCAGTATTAATGATTTAACATTTTGTATTTATAGAAACTCTGTGTAAAAGTCCCTTTTAACATGCGTCACACAGTTTTACTCAAAGTGTGTAATGGGGTTTTTAAACATGGTGTTTGGGTAGAAGTGTTCATAAGGATTATCTGTAGAAATCACAGCACATGACATAACAGACAAATGCATTTTATGATGAAAGGGCCTGTTATCATTTGCATGCATTTGATTAGCAAGTAGAATTTGTAGTATGTATTTATCAGCTTTGTAGTAAGTCTTGCTCCCTCTTGTGGTGTGAAAACTGTAAATATCACTAGATTTTTTTCCCCGTTAGATAAACTGTATAATTTGTGACTTGTACAGAGCAGTTTTGACAAACATCATTTCCTTTAACCCTCGCTTTTCCCTGTCTCCACTCAAGGCGTAGACAATGGTCAGGATATACCCAGGGACCTGCTTGTTGGTATCTACCAGCGGATACAGAAATGGGAGCTACGGACCAATGATGACCATGTGTCCCAAGTGCAGGCGGTGGAGAGAGTCATTGTGGGCAAGAAGCCTGTGAGTTTCCTGAGACACACTGAGAATTCATAACATTTTCTGATTTATTAGTGTTTTTGTGTCAAGAGGGTGTGGAGTTATAACCAATTTTGTAACTGAAGAAGACAACATAAAGGGTTTTGCGATGTGTTGTCACCACTAGTTAAAAATTTGATTATTTGTCTGTATAGGTGCTGTCCCTTCCCCATCGTAGGCTGGTGTGTTGCTGCCAGCTCTACGAGGTGCCTGACCCCAATAGACCTCAGAGGACAGGAGTGCACCAACGAGAGGTCTTCCTCTTTAATGACCTTCTGGTGGTAAGACTCGCATTCATCAACACAGACAATACATTATGAAGTACTTTCATAATGTATGAAAGCCCTGTAAAAAAATATCCTGTCTATGTTGTGCACCAGGTGACCAAAATCTTCCAGAAGAAGAAAACCTCAGTGACTTATAGTTTCAGACAATCTTTCCCTCTGGTTGAGATGCAAGTGCACATGTTCCAGAACTCATGTAAGAAACCATTTGTCCTTTTGCACATTTCAACTATTCTTAATTACCCTGTGTGATGATTACGGCTTTTTTTTTTCCCCCTCTCTTTCTGTTTGCGTCTCTTAGACTACTCTCATGGTATCCGCCTGACCTCAGCAGTCCTGGGTGGGGAGAGGAAGGTTCTTATTGTCTTTATGGCACCCAGTCAGCAAGACCGCACCCGCTTTGTTAGCGACCTCAGGGAGAGCATTTCTGAAGTGCAAGAGATGGAGAAGTATAGAGTTGAATGTAAATACCCCATCTACTGGTCATTTCTGTGAACTGTAACTTTTTGAAGGCGTATCATTGATCTGTATGGGTCTGTTTATGAGGAAATGGAGAGGTGGTTGAGTGTTTGTTTTAACTGGTTTATGGCTTATTCCTCTGAGTGCTGTGGCCCTCTCTCATTTAAAACTCCCCCGTGCCCCCTGTGTTTATTTACAGCGGAGCTGGAGAAACAGAAAGGTGTGATGCGGCCCAGCTTGCTGACTGGAGGTGTGGTTGGAGGAGGTGTGGGTGTGAAGAGCGATGTTGTGAATGGCACCCTGGGACGGACAAGTTTTGATGACAACTGCTCAGTGGGTGAGGGTCTCAAACGCACAGCGCTCAGCTCATCTCTCAGGGACCTATCGGAGACAGGTGAGACAACAGTACCAAAGAGAAAGGGCCAATTCATTTCCTTCCTAGCAGCTGGATTGAATTGGGTAGCAGAGCTCCTACAATGATTTTGTTCTCTTTCTATTGCTACATCCTGTTCCTCTTTCTCACTGACATTCAAACACAGCTTATGCAGTTCTTATCTTTTTCTGAAAAATAAGCACAAAAAAAAAGCAAAAAAAAAAAAAACCTGAAGAAAAAAACCAACCCTTTCACTCTTTGCTAACCTGACTCTTCCTGGCGGGGTTCAGGGAAACGTGGTCGCAGGAACAGTGTTGGTTCTCTGGACAGTACCATGGAAGTAAGTCTCAGTAAGACTAGATGTAGACTTGTAACCCTTGATAGACCTACATTTCCCCTCAGTGGTGCTTTATCTTCCTAAGCACGCTCAGTGTGTGTACAGTGTGCATATACATGGTGTGCATGTGTACATGCATGTGCTTGTGTCCACATGCACCTGTCCTACCCTTACACCCTTTGCATGGCTGTGAGCATTCATATTTGCCCAAGCATGTCTTTCCTCTCCATATACAAATAATCCTTGTCTATGATGATGTAAGTGGGAACAGGGGCTATATTGCAAACCTCCAGTGATTTTTCTGAAACCATGATGATACTTTATCCTCCCAGGGCTCCATCATTAGCAGCCCACAGCCTCACCAGCGCTATGCAGTGCCAGGTGTGCTCCCTGGCTGCTACGGAACAGAAGACTTCCGGCCTCACCGCCCCATCCTGAGCCCCGGAACGGGGGTGGGGGGTGGGCCGGGGCAGCAACATACCACTGCTGGGACAGGAGTTGGGGGAGTCTCCAGCAGTGTAGAGAGAGTAGGAGCGGGGAGCGGCCCTGTGGGGAGCAGCAACAACAACAGCGGCTCCTTCCTGGGCTCCCTATTCGGCAGCAAACGCGCCAAACCACCAGGGCCCCTTATTCCACCGGGGCCACCCTACCCCGCACCTGTCCCCCCACTGACTACGGGAGGGCCCCCTCCTCACTCCCCTTCATCTCTGTGCCAGTTGGAGGGGGGGCCCTCCAAAATCCAGGCGCTGCACGCACAGTACTGTCATGCTGGCACTGTGCAGCCCCCACCACCTTACTACCATCACCATCGCTACCACATCCAAACTGTCCCTCCTCCTTCGCAAGGTGTGCCCCCCCACACTATACAGAGAGGCCCGCTACCCTGTCGTCCACCGCTTGGCCCGCCACACATCCTGCACCCGCAGCTGGCCCATCTCTCCCAGCTCTCCCAGCATGGGCTTCCGGGTCGTTACGCCAACATAGTGGTGGGATGTCCCCCCCCCCTTTCTCCTCTCTCCCAACATTCCCAGAACCCTCAGTTCGCCCTCTACCACGCGCAGCCCACACACTCTGTCAGAGGGGGCGGCGGCCCTGGTACCAAACCTCCACTAACCTTGTCTCACTCCCACCCGCACCCCCACGCACACTCCCAAACCCACCCCGGACACGTGCACACACCACACCCAGCCAGCCACTCCACCCACCAAACACACTTCATATTCGGCACTCTGCCCCACAGCCTACCATCCGCCTCCGTCAATGCGCATCACGCAGCCTCCGCCGCCCAGTATCTGCCCCAGTACCCTCCTCTCTCTTCTATCCCCCCTCCCCCACCACATTCCCCTTTACCCCCCCCTTCGTCCCCCCTTACCCCTCTTACACCTCTCTCCCCTCTCCCCCCCCAGCACCCCGGGCAGCCTCAGCAGGGGCCGCAGGTGACGGGGGCTGGAGCAACAGGTACAGGGGGCAGCTCCAAATCCAAGCCTATCAACCGGATAAGCACCGTGGTGTGAGCAGGATGTGGGGCCCCCGAGGTCAGAGGTCAGATGATAGATTTGGGGAGGTGGGCAGAGCTAGGGCTAGAACCAAGTCTGCCAGGACAGAAAGTAACAGCAGCAGCGCAAGTGACAAGAGGAAACGCAGTTTGCTTCGTCTCTGTTACTTTCACCTCCGTTTCCCGCATATGTAGGTAGAGATAAAAAGCACAGCTAGAGCTAAATAGCATGTGCACAAATCCTTGAAACCTGCACACATAAAAACACAAAGATATGCACATCCACAGGATCAAACACCCCTCACATTTCCATACACAATGTCAAAAAAGTCTATAGCCATACATTTTAAGATGAAACTAAATCTATATCTAGGTATTTTGCCTCAGTTGTATTTGTCTGAAGTCTAGTTGATTCTGTATGAGACTATTTACATGTATAGTGCCAAGATGTGATAATGTGACACTGGAAACACGGAGACCATATATATCCAGCTGCTTACATTGGGATGTAAATAAAGACTAAACCACCGAAAGCATTCCAGCGGAGTTTGGCATTAATCAGCAGAGAGTTGCAAAAAAAAATGTCCCTTGACTTCGCAATAATTTACTTGGCTTCATGATGTCTCTGTCCACTCTTGCAGGTTCCGCTTTGCTGACAGGCATCTTTTTTTCTAAAGAAGACCTCAGATATGTCGCTTCGTCTTAAACTTTTAAACCAGTGCACGGTTTCCTGACAGTCTTTTGCTTAATGGTCTTTTACATGTCAACAGGAGCCACCTGGATTATAATCCATTCCTTGTGGGGTATGGGAATTAATGATACAATCAATAATATATTTTTAATGTTTCTGAAGCTTCTTGCTGTTTTATTGATATTATAATATACCTGCTATGAGTATGATGAATATTGTCCAATAATTGTTTTGATCAGTGATTAATTATATCAGCAGATGTTTGTACATGGTTATAGAGAGTATATGCACATATAAATTCCCTCAGTGCGCCATAACAACTAGAGGGTGTTCTGATATGTGAAGTGTGATTTATTTCCATAGTACCATGGTTTCCATTGAGTTCATCTTTTTAATAATTAGTATTATTGATTGTTGAAAATAATTAATGAGGTTTAGTTTTGTTCAAATTAATTTGAACACCGCCAATATTCCTCGTTTTCTGTTTTGTTTGATGCGAGCAAACGGGCACAATTTCTCAGATGCGGTGATCAACAAAACTTGAACTTACAGAATGGCTCTGAGTTAATGTTTCATTTTTGATTTTTATGAGGAGGCTCCCAGTAAAGGAAAAAAACGTGGTTGTGGAAAAAGACCTGGATTTTGGAAGATGCCAGTCACTCATAATTATACAGGGCACCTACGCTGACTTCCTCGCAGTCATGATTTAGTCATTGTGTGTTTTTCTATGTTTTGAAGAAGCACGCTTTTACATGAGGTTTTGTGGTTTTGCACATGTGATGTCTTAAGTCAGAAATGGCCTTCTTCTAATCCTCCCTCTCCTACCACCTTTAGAAATCTGTTATTATATTTTCTGATGCCTTGGCATCCTGCTGAGGGCTCCTTGTTTAAAAAAATATAACAAGAGTCAAGAATGTAACATAGCCTACAGGTACATACTGTATTTCCCTTTCTTTTTTTTTTTCTGTGGACCTCGTGTAAGTGTTATCCCTTTTGCTACTGCAGTTTTTGAAGTTGAAATTCAGCACTGATGTGGTTTACCTCCAGTGCCATTGATCGCCAAGGGAAAACTACATATATTCTGATTCAGGAGAGAATGAATTGGTGAGGACAAAGCAAAGAAGTCTATGGAACAGGCTACTGAAAGAGATGAAGAAATTCAAGAAGATCTGAATCCTCAAGAAAAGGATTTTACAGAGATTTGGAGAGGGTCACGAATGTCAAATGAAGATTTTATAAGTATGTGTTGGCTAGCCTTTTCTTTTAATGGTGTCCATTTTGACTCTTCTTGCATGGATATATCTGCACTTATTGAATAGATTGTACTGTATAAACCTGAATGTACATATTATATTATACATAGGCTTCTTATCATAACTGGGATGAACTACTCCCAGTCTGTATTCAGGTGCGTGCATGTGAGTGCCACTAAGTATGTACATATAAAAGAGGGACAGGGATAGGAGATGTTGGCCAAAAGGAAAAATAGACTTTTTTTTCTTTTCTTATTATTTCAGACTAAAGGTGAGAGAATGAGTTACTATTATATAAATTATTAAAGCCTAAAAAAGTTGATATGTCAGTGCACTTATTGATATTATTTTAAACAAATGATTTCAATTTTTTCTTTGTGTATGTATTATGTGTACTGAAAGAATAGAGAATTGAGATGTGAATATTTATTGCTTCTGATAAATTAAAGTGTCCTTGCAGTGAAGTAGCCTGTGTGTGTAAGGTTTTTATGTGATATTAAAGTCTGCTTCCACCATTAAACTGCTCACAATAAGGAGCATTAGAACATTATTTAACCTTATTAGATAAAGAGAGATACATTACACTGAATATTGATCATGAGATGAGAGTCAAAGACTGCAAGAGGAGTCCCCAAGTTTATAAGGGCCCTATTTATGATATCAGCGATATCAATGGAAATTTCACCATTTAATTAGTTTTTATTTGGTTAAAAAAAGGAAAACGTTCTCACCATTGCCTTATTATGAAATTTGCAGTGACAACAAAACACTATAACATGTCAGTAAGGCTAAGAACCCCTAAACTGCTATTTTGTGCCGCACTTTTAAGGTTAATAATGAATTCAGTACGATCGAGGTTTGAACTCATATCAAACATAAACTACTGTGTAATGTTGAGCTCGTCTGAATTTCCATTTTAAGCTACTTCATACTTCAGAGATTCAAATGTTCTGCTTTTTACTTCACTTTGACGACTGAGGTTAAATATAAATCCAGAAAAAACACACACAATTTATAAACTACGTACTGTTATAGCATCTAAACAGCACGCGGAGAAGCTCCATGTCACGCCACCTCGACCAGTTCTGTTTTATACAGTAATAATAATGATACAGGCGAGATATGATAATCATATGGCGCTGCGACGGGGGCAACGCGTATGAGCCTGTTCTTTTTATGGGTCTAAGATAGGATGTACTTTTAAAAGTAAATTCGACTGGTTTATTTAATTTTTTGAATGCAATTTATCTGTAACGGGGGTATTCTTCTGCTGCGGTTTTGACAGTTTTACCTCAGCGTGGGCTCCAAATACCGGACTTCTACCGCAGAAATCCCGCTGTAATTGCATGACTCTTATTTGCATGCGTGGGTACTACTTTCAGGGAGTAAACGTGACGGACGTGGTGTGAGGATTCGAGGTGGTGCTTCGGTCGTGAGAAAAAACTAAGATGGCGTCTCGTCAAGAAAGGCAGAATGGCCTGAAGACCTGAAGAGAGTGATGATGTTGGTCGGAAAATGATTGATAACGACATAACTTATAAAGTTTGAGACTCTCGTTTACTATTAAAGGAACCTCTGCCATCCATGTTTTGAACCCGTGTCGTTTGGCAGAACGGAGCATATGGAGAGCCGAGGCTGAAAAACGGTCAACTTTGCTAGCAGCAGTAGCTAGCCAACTGGACCGAGCACAGCTGGCCAACGTTAGCTAACCACCAGTCATCACAACAACAGAGGAAGGAGAGCGGCCACCAGCCCAATCATACCCCGGGACATCGAGGTGTCTTCGGGTCAGTCACGGGAATGCAAGGAGACATTCATAAATAACCGCATGTGGAATTTCTTCTTGCACATACATATAAGAGTAACGCTAACTTGCTGGATGTAAGCGTCGATTAGAGTGTGAAGGTTGGCTTGTCTGCGGTTATACTGTTGACTTAGTTTTCTCAGCCACCCAGTTAATGTTAGCTAACTAATGCTAGCTAGTTACCTAAAACCGTGGGAGGCGATGGGACTGAGCTGAGAAAAAGTGGAGGCCTCGATGCTAACGTTAGCTGCAGGCGGTGTTATCGCCTCTGATAGATGAACAATAGACACAAATAGACTTCATGATTGTCCGAAGAAGAGAAATGACTGACACCTGGCTAACCCACTATTAAAAACTGAATTGGGGGCATTTTCTTTATTATTCACGTTATGGCTGTCGCTGGAAGGTAAGGTTAGTTTTAACGTCAGTTCTCCCAAGTTTAGTAGCTAGTAGCTAACTGTTGTCAGCTAACAGTTATTTGTATTATTGAGTGATTTTAAAAGACATCGACATCTGAGCTTGACTCCATGGCTAAAGGAATCGTGTAAATTGTGCATTTGTTTTCATTTGTCTATCCGAAAACTTACCAATTAATGTAGCCCAGCCCACTTGCGGGTAGTGATGCCTTCATGGCCTTCTATACCTTAGGGTTCATGGCCTCCACGCCATTGTTTGTCTGATGGCCCATTAGGAATCAGATAGATGGGATACATGCCACTGTAGACCCAGCATCAAGTTCTTTTGATTTTTGATATGACTTTTTTAAGGAATGCCCCATGACAAAATTCACAGAATGCTGTTCTATGACTCTTACACTTAGAAATTACACGAAGCAGTGCTTATTGCTCAAGTGCATACACAAATGTTGCCATCACCACTTTATTCAAATCACTTGATTGTTGTTCTGCAACGCAGCTGATTAAGCATGGCTTAAAAACTGTCCACCGCTTTCCACATTGGGCCTTGTTGATTCAACAGAGCATGGCATTTATTTTGTTGTCTGATGTTGGGGGAGGGGGTTTTAACAAGGACCACTTTGAGGACAAAAAAAAACCTCATTCTGTGATTCCCCATGTGTCTTGTTATGGATCATTACCTGAAGTGTTGGGCGAAATGATAAACCTTGACGCATATAGAGGAACTAACTGTCATACACATAAAGCTGGCAATTTTACAATGGCATGCTAAGCCAGGAAGTAATGATTGGGCAAGTGTAAACAAATGCAGTAACCTTTTGTGCTATGTGTATCATATGCTTTATTTTCTCATGCACTGGTCCATTTTACTTATCACTGAATTTTATATTGCTTTTATAAAATTAAATCTGTCCACAAATCATTTGTTTCAGTTTGCTTTCATAAGCAACAGTTACTGAGATACGTGTTTTATGTAAATGTAATTTCTGAAGACAATGTGCTGGACAGTAAACATGCTTCTCGAGCATCCTTTCCTTGCAACTTTTTGACTTTACACCACTCTGAACTGTCCCACAGTACGTAGTGGTCATTAAGTTATAAAGAACTGACTTTATATTGTGTGAAAGGTTTTAGGGTTTTAATTTGCTCTCTACGAAGTAAAAACAAGACGTACATACATAAAATACTTTCTGGGATGCTGTATGATACTGTAATTGTAACCCATTAGTGAGTCTGCTGGGGTTCATTCATTCACTGCATTGGTTTTGAATTTTTCGATCTTCCTGTTGTCAGGGCAATGGAAGGGGAAGAGTTTGTACCTCCTCCGGAGTGTCCAGTATTTGAGCCATCATGGGAGGAGTTTCAGGATCCCCTGGGCTACATCGCCAAGATTCGTCCAATTGCAGAGAAGTCTGGAATCTGCAAAATTCGACCTCCACCCGTAAATATTTGCTTGTGCTTGCATTATTTTGAGGAATTGGCATGTTTTCTGTGTTCTCTTTGTAATGTGTAGTATGCAGAGGATCTAAAGTATTTGTCTAGAAGTATTAGATCCAAGGTGCATGGACTTGCTGTTTTAGTCTTGAAGATGTTTCACCAGTCACCTGAGAGGCTCCATCAATTCTGGCAACATGAATGACAGAGATCTCTATTTTTCCTTGTTTTGCTTTGTCAGGCTATGTTTGAATTGGCCAGCTTCTGATCCTGTATAACCAGTCTTACGAAATTGTTTTTTTTTTTTAAGATTAGTCCAACTCTGGATGTGAACAATTTTTAACATTAATTTCATAATGTGCAACATTGACAAAAAACGACCAGCATGTTGAGATGAGATCAAATTAATAATTCCCATGGATGTTTGTGTTGTTGCAAAGGCAAAAATAATTATTCAGTGGGGCTGCATATGTACAATATTTACTTAAAAATGAACTACAAAAAAATTTACACCTACAAAAAGAAATTTTTCGTTACAAATACAACCCCCCAAAACAAGTTACTTATGTTCAGTTGCATTTATGTTCCATAAATTATTTTCTGCTTCTCTCATAACCACAATAATTAGTTCACAGCTATAACTAGTACAGTATAAGCAATATATTAGATTTTTGCAAGAGTTACATTACAGTAAAAACATTTAACAAAAGTGAAGCTGTTTGCAGCAGAGGATAGAGGTGATTACTGGAGGAACTGCAGATGGTGTAGTAGTGTAAATTAAAGCCTGATCACTGCTTATCTTTAGAGCTCAGTGGACAGAATCATGCAGTTATGCGTAAAGTAGTTCGACTAAATACTGGTCACATTACTGACAGTGCAGCATTGTTTTCTATATCAAGATCTTTATAGAATTATAAATTTCCTCGGAATTGATGCTGAAAAGGTAGGCCTTTAATTGTTTATAGTGTGAACTTCACTTGCTCTTCAGTAGGCAACCTGAGTTTTACTTCTTGGTTAAATCTGAACTTGGGCCTGAAAGTCAGATTTAAAAAAGGGTTAAGCCAAAACTAAGATCACCATCTCATTAATCTCCCATGTCCATGTCCATGTTAATTTTCTTTTTTTAGTAAGGTAGCTGAATCATAGAGGTCAGCACTGAAGCAGAAATTATTCAAGTTGTTCTTTTAACATATAGGCTTACAAGTTTAATTGTATGTCTTTGCTCCCACATAGGACTGGCAACCACCATTTTCAGTGGAGCTGGATAGCTTCCGCTTCACACCCCGCATCCAAAGGCTTAATGAGCTGGAGGTAAGTTCCTGTTTTTCCCTTAAGATTGTACGTTGTTGACAGACAATTGAAGTTGTTAATCTTGGTGGTCCCTCATGCATCTCATTTTAGGCAGAGACCAGAGTGAAGCTTAATTATTTGGACCGCATTGCCAGGTTTTGGGAGATCCAGGCATCCTCCTTGAAAATCCCACATATTGAAAGGCGCATCCTCGATCTTTTCAGCCTGTCAAAGGTGAGTGTCAACTGAATCTTTTTTACTCAGAAAATAAATTTTTTAAAGAACACGTTGTGTTTTTCCTTTTTATATGATTTGCTAAAATGGTAGAAAAAAAAAACGTGTTTTTTGTTCCAGATTGTGACAGATGAAGGAGGTTTTGAGATGGTCTGTAAGGAACGGCGCTGGGCTCGTGTGGCCCAGAGACTTGGCTACCCTCCAGGCAAGAACATAGGTTCTCTGCTGCGGTCACACTATGAGAGGATCGTCTACCCCTTTGAAATGTTCCAGTCTGGTGCCAGCCTGCCGGTATCACTACACATTCTCATCTCTCCTTTATGTGTTACCAGAGGGGGGTCAGTTTATAGTGACCATTCAAAATGATCTGATCTGTAAAGAGTAGCTTAGTCAATGTATGATGTATTAATCTTACTTTGGTATGTTATCCGCAGCACGCTTTGACATGTTTTCATGTGAACTCTCTTTTTGTCATTTCTAGCATTGCAAGCCAAAGCACTATGATGGCGAGGATGTGGATAAAGAGTACAAGCCCCACTCCATCCCCCTGCGACAGTCTGTGCAGCCATCCAAAATGAGCAGTTACGGGCGCAGAGCAAACCGCTGCCAGCCTGATGTGAGTGATAGTACCTATCCTTACTTGTCATTCATTACATTTGCATATCTCTGAGGCCATAAACACTGTACTGAACTGTGCTTTGTCACTTAAATAGGTTTTTGGATGACATTTCCAAGTGCGCCTTGCTGCCTGGAAATCAAGCTTAGATAGGGATTAATTTGAGAAAAATAATGTGTTGTTAAATATAGTGCTTTTCAAGGCCACAAAAATCCCATTGATTTGGTGTACCTGATCTGTTCAAGAGGAAATCCCTCCACCAGTGTCACTGTATTAAAGGTGTAAATTTCAACCTTCACATGAGTTTAACTACAAGGTACTCAGGTTTTCCTTACCTGAAATTGTTTTATAACTGATGGTTTCCCACAGGACTTTAAACCACATATCAAAATCACTGCCACTGATGATAATACCTGTATTTGTTGTCGTCATAATTGTGCAAACATTGGTATAGTTTATATTGTAATTGGGAAAAAAAAATCTTATTTTTTTTTCCAGGACTTAAACCAGTGTACAGTAGATATATATACTTGCTATTTTGGTGATCTGGACTGAACAGGAAACATAAAAGACTGGCAGTCGCTTATAATGTTTCTTAACGTTTAAAGTCGTCGTACCGTTTAATAGTTAATATCTGCTTGCTAATCAAATGAATAGTTCCATCATTAACAAAAAAATCAAGCCAACAATCTACACACGTGTTGGAGGACAATATTCTAGCGTGTACCATACTGTCTTGTTATTAACTGATTTTCTGTGCTTATCCATGTGCCCTGGTGCATGAGTTACAGTGTAGTGTCAGGAAAGTGTGACAGTGCACTCAGAGCGCATCCTAGCTTGCTTATTCTCCATCCTGCCATGCTGCTGTGCTTAATTCTGCTGTTTTTGCTCTCTGCTCCATAGCTTTTTTTTGTTCTCTGCTTTGCTTCTTCCACTTTCTTCCATCCCCGAAGTAGGCACACAGCTGTTTAATTTCATAATCCACATATGGGTTTTTTTTTGTGGTTGTTGTTTCTTTTATGTTTGTTTGGGTTTTTTTTAACAATGTTGCCAATACACGGCACAATGTCTGGACCAGCCTACATTCTGTTATCTCATGCTTGTTGATGCAAGCTAATGATGCTTCATTTTCTACCCTAACCCCCCTCCCCCCACCAGATTACTGCAATAAGTGATAAGTACAATAGCAAGTATAAGTAATTGACTTCAATATGAAATCTGTTGCATTTGACATTGGTTCATTTTTTTTCTCATTACTTAAATAGCTTACATAGGGCAATATCCTCACGTTTTAGAGTTTCTTCATTAACAGTTGAGCACATTTTTAAGCATGCCAGTTGCAATTGCATTTAATAGCCATTTATCATAACTTACAAAAGGGTCCGATTTTGGATCCAGTAGATAATTTTTCTATGATGTTGGCACTAACTGGACATAAGCTTACTTTAGTAACATGTCACTAGCCAGGCAACATACATGTCACAAACTTGTCAGCAAACATTGAATTCCCATAAGAAAACAATTTTCCAAGCTTATTTCTGTTTGGTTCCAAAGCTGCCCCATTTCAGATAAATCATGTTGGTGCTACAGCAGAATCACCCATCAGTTGTTAGTGGCTACGCACAGAGTCAGTAAAGATAAGAGCGGTCATTTTTTTCCAAATAGCATTTAATGTATCTGTAGTTTTTTAACTTGAATCAAAAACTTTGCGCATTAAGGTAAAAACTTACCTTAAATGATGAAAAGTATTACTAGATACCCCCCTCAAAAATATATATATAAATATATAAATATAAATATATATATATATATATATATTAAAAAAAACTTGTTTTTTTTTTAACATTAACATCTAGATGACAATTTCAAAGTAAGAATTTTGTATCCAGACTTAATATATCAAATGTGACCTGGTTCCCAGTGATATTTTTCCCACAACTACTGGATCTGTTCTCTCCAGGCTCTCTTCCTCCCTCTTTCATCTCCTGTTTTCCTCTTGTCTTAGTTTATTGTTGCTGTTATTGTCTCCCCTTGCAGGGTCCAGAGGATCTGGCCCCCCATCCTCTCACCACTGGCTCTCAACTCATCTCTGCGGTACTGCCTCTTGAGCATATGTGCTCACCTTCCGCCCCCGCTCTCTTCCTGCCTCTTTTCCTAGACCACCTCACCCCTTCTGAAGTTGTCTAAATGTTTTGTTTTTTGATTTTTAACTAACCACTAAAACATTTTCATTAACATGCAGTCATTCCCCTGATGTGTAGGGGGTGGCAACCCACAATTGGGTCACATGACTGTTGCAGACATGTTACCCTGAAAAAAACCCTCTGTGGCATTAAATAATACGTGCACTTTGATTTCTAGACCAGACAATGAACAAAGGGGGGGAGATTTCCCTGCCCTGTTCTCTTCAGTTTGTATTTAAGCTGTTCCTTCATGAACAGGCTCTGGAACTGTTATTAAAAATGAGCACGTAGTCTCATGTTGGACATAGTTGTTTTTAGGCCTTGTCATTGTGGTTGTGGGAATTATAGATTGAAAATGAATTGAATTTATGAATGTAAGCAGATTTGGATCCCAGTGCCGAGGTCACTGAGAACTAATGTTTCAGATGTCCTAAATGGCACAGTTCACTCTAGGCTCATACAGAAACCGTCACTTTATCCCAAATTGCCAAACATTTTTCTGGTCTAGTTGTTTGGCTGATGTGATTTTTAACTTTCTCTCTTTCACTCATGTCCTTTCTCTGTGGTTTTACTTGACTTGTAACGCTGGGCTGTCTATGTGCCTTTGCACTTTTTCTGTTTTGCCTTGCTGTCCACTCACTACAGCAGCTAAGAGTGTGGCTGCATGCGTTCTCTTTTGGGTGCACTCACACAGAAGGCCCTTGTGGGTTTAATTTAATAGGTTAACAGAGCACCATATTCTGATGACAGATGGTAAAATATTGGGAGTGGAGTACTACCTTTTTTTGAACACATAATTGTTGTTGGCCTCAAGGTTCCTCTAGGTTTGCTTGTTTGAGGCCAAACCCTAGGTTGACCCCCCCCCCCCGACCATCAAGTCCTACTGATCTGCTTTGTTGTCTACTGCTTTCAGTCCCCATCCCACTTGCATAGTCTTTTGGTCAAACGTGCATACAAGCAGCAAAGTCAAAAACAAACATGCCCTCCATGGAAGAGAGTCTCGAATGGCATCTTTTATGGAACTGTATGTGACCCGTTTTTGTGCTATGAATGGCACCAGTAATGTTGTCATGACATGCATGCAAGAATTTTCACACTGTAGGAATACGGGTTGTGCTCCGGTTACACGTGGATTACCAGTTTCGTGGAGTGCATCTGAGTGGAGGGGGAAAAAAGGTGTTCATATAATCAAATCATTAGCCGAACCTCTGCCAGATTAGGACTACGCTTCCAGTACGAAAGCATCTTAAATGGATGTTCATAGACAACGTTCTGAGATGCAACCTGTTCTAAATATATTAAAATTATGAGTTTTGTTCTGCCTTTTTGTGCTTTTTAGTTCTTCTGACTGATTACTGAAAGTGATGTTAAGACCTGTGTTTCTGTCTACATTGCTGATGTTTGCAATAATATGGCTGACTGGAACTAGTGCCCAAAACTGTGGCCAACCTTTAAAGATAATAGTGAAACTGAAATGTAACAACTACGCTAAATTAATTTAATGCAAGGTAGGAAGTCTAAAATGACAAAGCATTAACTACAATCGTGGTTTTTAACCTGGAAGGGGGCCTGGGAAGTGTGTAAAAATAAGTTAGTGCAAAATAAAAGTAGGGAGGAGCTATATATTGGGGGACAATATATTAATGGCCTATGAGTATGAAATTGAATTTTTTTTCATTCTAATAATGGGAATTCAGCCAATAATTACGGCTGATAATGTGGAGCATGCTGCGGACTAGACGTGGCACTCGAGATCCAGTTTTGAGTGGTGATTTTTGCCTCTCTATCCTCTCCTCTGCTCTCTGTCGATCACTGTTTCCACAATGGTACGGCTGAGCTCCTCAAACATACACAACAGAGCAGAGGACACAGCGGAGAGGATGAAATAGACTAGAGGTTACGTTTCTCTCGAGTCAAGGATGAAAATGGTTGTAAACTATACGTGCAACAAAATCTGCCAGTGATGGAAACAGTAAAAACAATTTATCAAGAAGAAGCAGAACACAAACTTGCACAATTGTGCCATCTTCAGCTGCTCTGCTGCGGTCAACTGGCTGTCCCTGATTCATCCACTACACCGTAATGTTTTACACGGCCACACAGGGCTCCTTATTCTGATTTTAGCAAATTGTTGTGAACAAACTGAAAACAAACACTAATTATATGTAATGGTTGAGTCTAATTAACTATAAGAAAATTTGTTGAGTTCTTATAGACTCAAGGAGGGGCCGGTTGATCTCCCAATCTCCACCATTAGTACCTGTCCACTAGGAAATCTCACATCAGCAGCAGAGGGAGGGAAGAGGAGAGGATGATGCCACAAGAATGTTAGCCAGTGTAATTTAAAAGGCTTCCTCCCATTTTTAATGATTTAAAATTTTAAAATCGCTGGCTATGGTATTATGCACTCCTAAACTCTGCCTTTCCAGAAGAGGGCAAGAATGCAGCAGTGGCAGAGCTGTCCAAATCCAAGCATTTTAAAGATAAAGACACGACTAAATGGGGCCAAATGGGTTCAAGAACACGGTGCCCATTTAATATTCTTCATGCTGCTGTATCAATGTTGTTCATAATGAGCATCAACTATGATGTAATTTTGCTAACTCAGTACAACCCTTTTGGATTTGGAAATGTTTGACTTGGGATAGGAACAGGAAACCAATTTAAATATATAAAATGTGTTTTGTTTCCACACGGGTGCCAAAAACTACATGTCTGCAATGAGGAAGTTTGCTTGTTTATATGGCAAAGACACAAAAGGCAAAAAAAAAACAACTGGACATGTTGAGACCAAAGATCATAAGACCAAGATAACATAAAAATGTCTCGAGACCAGATTATTACAGTAACTACTACTACAGACCTGCCCAGTCATCATAACACCTCAGATTCAGCTACACATTGTTAGTTAACACGTCCTAAAAACTCAAAACATTTGATGTTCATCTTGTGCATCGCAATGTGTTTTATGTTTTTCTTTATTTTACTTTTTTTTTTTTTTTTTTTAACCAAAAAGATTACAAAAATACCATGAGTTTTGATAAATGACTGCCTAAAATAACTGAAAGTGACCTATTGTTTTCTTATCCAAACAATACACTAAGAAAACCAACCAGGATAAAACTATAATCATAGTCAATAAAATTTAAATGACAGCCTACCCTAACTGTATGGTTGCAACTGCTGGTGGTTGTGTGTTATGGTGGTGAGTCTTAACTTTTAAGCTTTCACTGTGATGTAAGCTAACTTTTCCTTACTTTCTAACCTAGCACAATCCCTTCTTGTGATGCACTGCTTATGCTCTCATGTTTTAACTGTTCGTTCTGCATTTGGCCAAGACCCTTGCTTTGCTCTGTGTGCTTTGGAGAATAGCTGTCTGTCTATCCCTTAATGATGAAAATGTACTTTTATCCACAGCCTGAACCTACAGAGGAAGACATAGAGAAGAACCCAGAACTGAAGAAGCTCCAGATCTATGGTGCGGGGCCTAAGATGATGGGACTTGGACTGGTGGCAAGGGATAAAGGCATAAGGAAGAAAGGTAATTGCTGTGACCAAAGCCTCATATAATCACTCTCTTGGACAGATACAGTTAAAGGACTTTAAATTCTGACAATAGCAACATTAGGAAACCTGGATATTTGGAAGCAACACTGCACCACATCAAATAAATTTTATGCAGCTAAAGCAATAAGTTGAGAATGAAGCAAGGCCTCCATTACTGACTCGGTTAAATTAAATTATGGGCATTGGAGAGTTTGTTTTTGGTTTAAATAAAACTGTCCTGCCATGTCAGAGCCCTGTGCTGTAAAGATTATACTTTCTGTGATAACTGAAAACCTTTGATTCTGAACACTCCATGCTCTCCTTTTAGATGAGCTGCCTCAGACTGTTACCATCAAAGACAGTGTGTCAGCTGCTCCTGGTGATACCTCAGTCAAAGCAGAGCCACTGGATCCTCAAGAGAAACAGACTGAAGGGTGCACATCTAGTCCACAACTGCCTCCACCTAGCATCACTGTTAAGACAGAATTGAAGAAAGAAGAACCAGTGGAAGGGGATAGGAAAGACAAAGATGAGGAGGAAGATGATACAGATAAACCTTGCACCAAAATGACCATGAGGCTTAGACGCAACCTCAACAACCCGCAATGTGTAAGTAGACCAAAGGATGCACCCAAGTTACAGTCAAAGTTGAGTTCAACATGACAAAGTTGAATTGAATATAAGAAAAAATAACCCAAAAGTTACCCACTTTTATAATAAATCTGTGATAAAATACCACAAGATGATTTTATTGGACTGTGAACACACAGCACTGTGCTCTTCACTCTAATGCGATTAGAATCCTTTTTGTACATTAAAGAATAGTGACTTCTATTTCCCCACAATATAAGCCTTTGAATTTTATCTATGCTAGAACAGGTTAGCAGTGCTCCATGGGGACACGGTGGTTTTTTTCTTCACCATCACTCACTTGGCTCCAAGTCCCAGAACCAATGTTTTCTACTTCTTACTGTTTTAAAGGTGGATTCTTTTGTGTGTCGAATGTGTGGTCGGGGAGACGATGATGAGAAACTCCTGCTGTGTGATGGCTGTGATGATAACTACCACACCTACTGTCTTCTACCCCCACTCACTGATCCTCCCAAAGGGAACTGGCGATGTCCTAAGTGTGTGGCAGAAGTAAGTAAGAATGTTTAAAAGCGCTTGTTTGTGTCTGTAATAGTCATGGCATGTTTTGTTGGGTTTCAAACCCACAACACTTCTCTGTTTTGATTTTCTCACTTTTAGGAGTGCAAGAAGCCGGCGGAGGCATTCGGCTTTGAACAAGCTACACGAGAATACACTCTGCAGAGTTTTGGGGAAATGGCTGACGCCTTTAAAGCAGATTACTTCAACATGCCTGTCCATGTAAGCGCACCTACACCAGACATCACCTATCCATTATGAAGCATGGCTCTACCCTTACTGGAGATAAAATGAGAGGCTAATCGCTAGCCTGTGTGTTGTTGTCGGTGTAGATGGTTCCCACTGAGCTTGTGGAGAGAGAGTTCTGGAGGTTAGTCAGCAGTATTGAGGAAGACGTGACTGTGGAGTACGGAGCGGACATACACTCCAAAGAGTTTGGCAGTGGCTTCCCAATGAACAATGGCAAAAGGAAGCTCACAAAGGAAGAGGAGGTACGTACATTGTTGTTTTCTGTTATAATGTCAACAGTTTTTGTGGGGGGAAAGGGGGGGGGGGATGTTTGAATCATAGTCCTGGATAGAGTGAGGTTCTTTATATTACATGTGTGGAAAACTACTCAGGGAAAAGGTTGGATTTCACCACAAGTACATTTTAAATATACTAGAATATGCAAAAGGCCAAGGTGGCTTCATGACTACCAGCTAATCCCTACGCAGTTCAGTGATGCTCTTGAAAATATGTTTACATTAGCATAAACTTAACTTAGTTTTAAATTACTAAAACGATAATTGATTGAATTGATTATCAAAATAGATAATTTTCTGTGGATCGACCAATCTGTTCAGCTGTAGTTTTGTGTTCAACAAAGTTTGGTTTTGTTTCTTTCTCAAATATTATGTCATTGGAACCAGGATTCAACTTGCATTGATGAGCAGAAACGAGTCAGAATCAATCAAATCTAAACAAAACTCAACCGCTAAAACAGGTTGTAAAATGAATTTAGGTCATAACACCATGGCTGTTGGTTACTGTGTAATTCATAATGTAGATAAGTAAAATATTTAATCAAGATCGATTTTATAATATATTCAAAAAGGAAGTGCATGAATAGCTACTCAGTTAAGATGGTACCTTTTTAATCTGTTCATATCTTAGTCCAGTGGTTGTTTCTAGCTCAGCCTCTTTCCTTTTCTGTTAGGAATACGCTCGCTGTGGCTGGAACTTGAACGTGATGCCTGTGCTGGAGCAGTCACTCCTGTGCCATATTAACGGAGACATCTCTGGGATGAAGGTGCCATGGCTTTATGTAGGCATGGTGTTCTCAGCTTTCTGCTGGCACATTGAGGATCACTGGAGCTACTCCATCAACTACCTGCACTGGTACAGAACGCTTGTTGTGTGTGTGTTTTGGTGTTTTGTATGTAGTTGGCTAAAATGATTGCAGCTTTTAACGTAGAAACTATGATGTCATGTGAAACGGTATATTGAGTAAAGAACATAACCTCTCTGTGTCCTTCACTTCCCATGTATCTTACCATCTCCAGGGGGGAACCCAAGACATGGTATGGAGTTCCCTCTGTGGCGGCCGAGCGACTTGAAGAGGTGATGAAGAAGCTGACGCCAGAGCTGTTTGAGTTTCAGCCTGACCTCCTACACCAGCTGGTCACCATCATGAACCCCAATATCCTCATGGCTCACGGCGTACCGGTCAGTCTCACATAATGGCACATGCACACAGCGGAAATGTGTTTTGGTAAAAAGTTTTCTTACCTCTGTGTTTCTGATCGGCAGGTTGTACGCACCAACCAGTGTGCTGGTGAGTTCGTCATCACCTTCCCCAGGGCCTACCACAGTGGCTTCAATCAGGGATATAACTTTGCTGAAGCTGTCAACTTCTGCACTGCAGATTGGGTATGTCTGTCTTCACTGTCTGTCTCAAGTTGTCATTTTACACCATTCACAAGACTGCATGATCAAGATCATTCCTCTCTCTCCCTCTTAGCTGCCTGCCGGGCGTTCCTGTATTGAGCACTACCGGCGTTTACGGAGGTATTGTGTATTCTCCCATGAGGAGCTCACCTGTAAAATGGCTGCCAGCCCAGAGAAACTAGATCTTAACCTGGCTGCAGCTACACACCGGGAAATGTTCATTATTGTTCAGGAGGAGAGGAAGCTGCGGAAGGGTCTAATGGAAAGGGTGAGAAACATAAATAGATCTCAAAGAATGTTTTGTTTCTCCATTTATTTATTTATTCATTTTATCTGCGTAAGCGAATAATAGTTCATTTTGGTACCATGTAGGATTTGTCTGTTGTAGTGTTCTTATGAGAATATGGGAAAAACTCTGATCATTTAATAAAATCTGTGTGTTGTACCTGCAGGGCATTACTGAAGCAGAACGTGAGGCATTTGAGCTGCTGCCTGATGATGAAAGACAGTGCGATAAATGCAAGACTACATGTTTTCTTTCTGCTCTGGCCTGCTCAAATTGCCCTGAGCGTCTGGTTTGTCTCTATCACACTCAGGATCTGTGCAACTGCCCCACTGAAAAACTCTACCTCAGGTATTCACGTCGTGTGTGTGTGTGTGTGTGTGTGTGTGTATGGCATGCGCTCGCGTGCGTATACTTTGCAGTGACTATGATTGGCCATAATATACCACAGTGCCATTTTCTATCTAATTAAATCTATGTTAATCTTCTTTGTTACTTTACAGGTACAGATATACCCTGGATGAGTTATTAGCCATGTTACACCGATTAAAGGTTCGGTCCGAGTCTTTTGATTCCTGGGCCAACAGAGTAAAAGAGGCACTTGAGCAAGAAGAGGGAAACAAGATAGGTGGGAAATCAACATAATTGAATCAATTAAACATTTTTTCAGCATAAATTTGTGATTTTTAAGAGAACGTGGCAAGATCAAATGCTTGTTCAATGCAGGAATTGATGACCTGAAAATGCTGAAGATGGAAGCAGCAGAAAAAAAGTTTCCAGACAATGAACTTCTCCGGAAACTCAACACTGTTCTTAAAGACATAGAGCACTGCCAAAAGACAAGTACTGAACTCCTGACTAACTCAAGGACCAGGTAGGAAGGAACACAACATTAATGTTTACACTGTCTGTTCAGTTACATGCACTTACATATTGCTGTCTTTCAGTGAAAGTAAGATGACTTTGGCAGAGCTGAAATCCTTGGTAGAGATGATGCAAAACCTGCCCTGTGTGATGAACCAGTTGGAGGAAGTGCAGGTAAGTTATGTCACACTAAACAAACTAGCTTCTGTTTTAGAGTGTATCCCTCTAAAACTGATTTGTATTGTATTCAATTACAAAATATACATGTTATGATAATCTTAGCTTTAAAGTTGTATTCTTATTTAATGCACTTAAGGTTAACCTCTGTACCCCCTGATTTTCAAGGCCGTTTTGCGAACAGTGGAGGATTTCCAGAGCCAGGCTCAAGTGCTGGTCAGTGACCGGGACTGGAGGAGGGACTCTCCACCACCTGAGCAATTGCAGACATTGTTGGAGCAGGGGGGCAAGCTGCCTGTTGTGGTGCCAGAGTGTAATTTACTTCAGGGCCTAAAGGAGCAGGGCCATTGGCTGGCAGAGGTGAGGCGCACCCTGGGCACAGAAGGAGGTGAGAGGCAGGAGGTGACGTTGGATG
Organism: Xiphias gladius; assembly: GCF_016859285.1. Taxonomy (NCBI): domain Eukaryota; kingdom Metazoa; phylum Chordata; class Actinopteri; order Istiophoriformes; family Xiphiidae; genus Xiphias; species Xiphias gladius. The sequence goes on along the minus strand of NC_053417.1, from coordinate 23,112,910 downwards.
TTCTGAGGAACCTGATGGAGGCAGGCTGCAACGTGCCCCAGAGTGTGTCTGTGGAGACGGCCATGGCAGAGCTTCAGGAGCTGCTCACAATTGCAGAACGTTGGGAGGAGAAAGCACAGATCTGCCTAGAACAGAGGTTAGACAGACAGGTCACACCATAAATTTTTCTCTATACTTTACCTGCGGCGGAGGTTGTTATAATTTCACAACCATCTATCTATCCTGTTTCAAAGACATCAAAGTTTGTTTGTCGTGGTTTTGTTCTTCAAGGCAAAAGCACCCTCTCTCCACCCTGGAGGCAATAGTCAATGAGGCCCAGCTTATCCCGGTCAAGCTTCCCAACATCCTGGCCCTACAGGGCTGTCTCACACGAGCACGGGCCTGGGTAACAGACTTGGAGGAAATCCAGGTAAAAAAGAAATGAAATAAAATTACATTTAAAAAATTCTCCTGGTTTTAAATTGGCCCCATTTTATTCTTCCCCCGGTGGTTTGATTTGTAATTAAATTGAATTGCCTCATGTTGTTATATTATTATTCATTCTTTTTGTTTGTTGTAGAATGGGGAGCATTACCCGTGTCTGGATGACTTAGAGGGCCTGGTGGCTATTGGTAGGGACTTGCCAGTTTTCATGGAGGAGCTAAGGCAGCTGGAACTGCAGGTGGCCAGCGCTCACTCCTGGAGGGACAAGGCCAGCAAGACCTTCCTGAAGAAGAGCAGTCAACACAGTTTGCTAGAGGTGGGCAACTTGGAGGAAATGGGAAATAAAATGAATCTTAAATAAATTGAATTTCTGTCAATAATTAACAACAACGTAAGTTATCTGTGTACTTAAATCAGCATAGCATTGCACTTTCAAAGCTCTTGGTAAGGCAACTGTCATGAGAGCATGCATGTAATGCCAGTTTTGCCGTTGCAGGTATTATGTCCGTGCGCTAAAAGGAGAGAAAGGCGAGATGGGACGGAGCCGTTGGATGATCCGTTAGATGATTCTGATACCAACACTCTGGGCCTGTCTGCTCAGGACCTGAGGGACCCTGCAGCTATTGTGAGTTTACTGAACATTTCTTTGTCTAGTTTTAATCTAGATTTAGTTAATTTTTAATGGATATGACTTTAATGCCTGAATTCTGGCTATTTACGTGAAACTGATGTGTGCCTTGACTTTAGGTGATGGCCTTCAAAGAAGGGGAGCACCAAGAGAAGGAGGCGCTACTGAGGTTACAGAAATTGAACATGTGTAAATCTGGACTTAATGCTGCAAGTTACAAGGAGGACAAGGAGAATGGGAGGTGGGATGAAACCATGGAGACTGACACATCCAGCCACTCAGAGAACTCTGTAAAAGAGAACGGCAACAGTAACCACACCTGTACCACCCCTCCTCAGCCAGTGTGTGTGTGTGCCAGGCAGTCTCATGCCCCTCAGCTCCGCTGCCATCTGTGTAAGGACTGGTTCCATGGTGGCTGTGTTTCTTTCCCCTCCCTGCTCCCCTCCTCCGGACCACCGGTTAACCCCCTCTGCTGGTGGGACTGGGACTCGCGCTTCTTGTGTCCGCGATGCCAGCGATCACGGCGCCCACGCCTGGAAACTATCCTGGCATTACTTGTAGCCCTGCAGAGGCTGCCAGTGCGTCTGCCTGAAGGGGAGGCGCTGCAGTGTCTCACAGAGAGGGCCATCACCTGGCAGGGCCGAGCCAAAGAGGCGCTCGAGACATCAGAGCTGCAGCAGGCTCTTCAGAAGCTGCAAGAACTCAAAGAGACTCTCCATTGTGAAGCAGAGAAAGAGGAAGACATGGAAAAGGAGCCCGAAGGGACCTCAGTGATAGTTTTGTCAGACTCTGAGGGAGGGGAAGGAGAGGATGGTGTCATTGATCTGACAGAGGAGAATTCACCTAAAAAGAAGACCAAGGAAAGCAACGGCACTCAGGTTAACACCTTATTCTTCTTTCTCTTTATTTTAACATTAAACTAGATACAGATTACTAAGTGCAAACTGTTGAACTGACTGACTACATGTTCTGTCAGTTGAATAATAATTGATCATCTAAAATTACATTACTCCTTAAGACTTTCATACTGTATCAACCTTGACTGTTTTATACAATGCTTTGTTTGCCCACAGGCTAGATGTGAAAACGGCATCAGTAAGAAGTCAAATGTTACAGGTAAAACACTGTGTTAATCTCAAAATAACCATCAGTTGTTGCGTCATTCACTCTGTCCCAAAGACATTAGTCCTGACAAGGTTTTCTCTGTACACAATTTTCAGGAGTGGGGTCTCTGCTGCCCCTGCTGCCTTTGCTAAAAGGCCAGGTAGTGGAGCTTTCCCCAGCCACCAGGGTCCGGCTGGAGGAGCTACAGCTGGAAGGAGATCTGCTGGAGGTGTCCTTGGACCAGACACACATCATCCACAGAGTCCTCCAGGCTTCCACTGTTCCACCTAAAGACACACTGCACACACTCATTCAGGTCAGGAAAAGAAACTCAGGCCTTTTTTGTAATATTGTTATTTATTTATGGATCTGCAAAACCCACAATGATAAAGTGAGGACACTTATTTCCGACATGGTCATAAGATATTCAAAGACAGACATTAGGCATGTAACATTGAATTGAACAATACAATCTTAAAACAAAAACTATATCAGTGCAAATTCACCCTAAAATAAACTGCCACATCAATACACCTATATACAAAAACAACAAATTAATAGCTCAAGACCTTTACATATTACACAAAATGTTGAACTATTCCTTAAACTGGGATTTATTGAATATTATAATATGGTCAGATTCTGTAAAAAATATGCAAGGAATAACTTATTTTTGTTTTTACTATCCCATGTTCCTAATGCCATTGCTAATGCTTCTATCATTTCAAGAATAATACTGAAACACTGACTGCTTGTTCTTGTATCACGTTCTTGGAAGAGGAAATGGGTTTTTTTTGTTACATTTCTACTGAGCTTTTGTTCACCTCAGCTGGTTCTTCTTCTGATGTTCTTATCCTCTCTATATCTCTCTCCGTGTCTCTCAGATTGAGCTTGAAGAGCAGAGACGAACCAGCCGCGGCAGAGCCAAGGACTCCAAAAGGAAGAGAAAGAGCCACAGAGGTGGTAGCGGCGAAGGGGCAGGAGAAAGGTCACTGGATGCCTCTGAGTCAAAGAAAACCTGTCCCCTCAGCCACAGCCCCTCCCCTCACTTACCTGCCCAGACCCATCCAGAGGTAACAGCCACTTGATCTTTCTTTTTTCTTCAAGTATGTTCCTTTCATTTTCTAGAAATGGCTTTAAAGTTTTGAATTTATTCAGAATTAACTGATAATTTTCTCTTTGGACAGATTTTGTGATATAGTCAACGCTGGAGCTCTGTTGAAATGGATTAGTCGGAGGAATTGAAGGGACAGAGCATTCTGTGCCAGAAAACCGTGTCAAGTTAAAAGAAAGATGCAGGACATCCCCCCTGTACCCTACGTCCCTTCTCACCCCTCATTGATGCATTCAGACACTAACAGAGCGATGACTCTTCTTCTACACTCCACTGTCTCATCCTTAACTCAAACGCATCTTCACCCATCATGACCTTTTTTCAGACTCGCTGCCCTACCCAAACTTTATTCTCTACCTCCCCTGGACCCATTTTCCCTGTGAACATATTAAGACTGTGTTGGACCGATGTGGGACTTACCGTAATAGGAGTGTCTATGGTCTAGAGTTGTCTCTGAGGTCAGTCAGTATGCTATGTTATCCCAACTGTATTAAATGCTAGTTCAACCGAGGGCTGTCTCAGCAAGGCAGTTGCAGTTTCACTTCACTTGAGCCCACGCGTTGACGTTGGATAAGCTATGGGTTACTTACGACAGTTCAGTTTGGGCATGAATCCTGAAGATGAGGTACAGCAGAAGGTTTTGACAGCTGATCTTAGATAACAGCACCGTGGACAAACTTGTATTTTTTTAGTTGTATTGAATCTTGTGTTTGATGCTGTTTTGAGGGGATATGCATTTTGAATAAACTGAGTCAATTTTGGGAAGTGTTAAAAACAGGCATTAATGTTTTTGGTGCTACTTTCCCAAAATGGATACCTGTACCTCTAGGCTTTGTCTTTCTCCTCCCTTTCCTCCACTTGATGCTATTTCTTTTTTTTTCCTTTTTTTTTAAGCTCCTATCTTCTTGACTCCATGTTTTATTCCTTTCAATTTGACCTCTTTTTCTCCCTCCCTCCTCTCTGCAGATTAAGGTAACTTCACTGTAACTCACTTCTGTCACAAATTATTTTGTTTTCTGGGTTCAAATTATATTATTATTATTATTATTGATATTGCAGACACACAGTTGTCGTGAGTTTGTGTATAAACTTTTCATTTTAATGTTGCCTTTATTTCTTTTCACTCTTGTTAGAAAAATAAAGGTTTAGAGTTGTTTAGGATATGTTGACTTATTATTTCTCAAGCTGTCTACTGGATTTTGTCACATTGATTTTTTTTTTTTTTTTTAAATTTTGACACACAGCACCAATTACGTAACACCGAAACATTTTTCAAGATCACAGCATTTATTTAGAAAAGCTTTCACTGTAAAATGGCAGACACTGGACATCACAATATTGAACAAACAAGTACACCATGTTTTTTTTTTTTTTCTCTATGCTATGAGCACATTCATAGAAAGACATCCACAATTACAGTATGTTAAAGGCTTTTAATCTTTAAGTACATGGAAAAAATGTTGGCCTAGATATCAAACATGCATGTAAGCCAAATGAAAAATCAGTTTTTGTTCACGGGGTCTTATAAATTAGTCCCCCCATTCTTGGCTATTATTGTCATTCTATGTTCTTGCTGGATAATTATCCAGTGGCTTGTTCTGAGAGCACTGAATTACAAAGTTAAAAAAAAAAACACTAACTCAGGTTTTGGTATGACACATCTGACGGAAAATGACAGGAAATTTATAGAAAAATCCACATTTGATGTAGCTGCAGACGCAATTTTTTTTTTTTTTGTAGCTAAGAATAATCTTAATTTGCAGTGACATAGCCTTGTTCACAGTTAACATTGAAATAAATTATATTGCATACTGACCAAAAAAAGTTATCGGTCTGGAAAAAGCAGGAAATTGAACTGAAGTGGATAAAAAGGATCTGATATTTTGTCCCTTGAAACAATATCAAATGTTTTATGTGCTTTATATGATACAATGTGCCTTTCTTTTAAAAAAAAAAAACACCCCTCTTTTGCTCTGTGCTTCAGTGTTTACTCTCTTAGCTACAGTATTTCAGTCTATTTCTAGCACTTTGAAAATTGTGCTATACAGTGAAGTCTGCCTGAGAGGAAGGCACCGCTCAGCTCCTGAATATCAAAAAGCCTCTGTGGTCTGACAATGGTGTTGCATTTCCTGTGTCAAAACAAAGGAGCATTTGTACATGAGGAGTGCAAGAATGAAGAAAATGTCATAACTACATTAACTGGCACACAATGTTGCTTTGAAAATGTCCTTAATCAAAAGTCCTTTGTGGACACTAAATATACAGTTTTATGGCACAGAAGGGGCTTTTTCTCATAGTGTTTTCACAGCTGCATGGTTCTTAGCCCCACTTTTGGTTTTTATATGTTCAGTCATTCATAGAAATGTAATAGAGGCCTGCAAAGATAACTGACTTGTACACGACTTCTCTCATGGCTAAACAGCAGGTGCCGCCATCTCTCACAGCATCTCTTCTTTATGTGCCGAGACAGATCACAAATGGTGCTATATTTGTTTTGCTTGCTACAGATTTCCAACTGGACTCCCTCTGAATATGTTGTGGTTTCAAAAAATGCTAAATTGTGCTCTGTTTCCACCTTATGTCTTTAAGTCTGTCCACTTGTCCACCTAGCACGCTCCCTTTTTGTCTTGTGCATTGACTGTGACATTCAGATTTCAAACCCGACAGGCTGGTACAAGTTTCTATGTAAGATACAAGAATCACATTCTTAACGTGTGACAGGTAAAGCATCATGAAAGTAGTTGAAGAACATTTTCCTGACTGGTTTAGGTCCATTCAACTAGACAAATTTTAAGAGGAATAGTGTATTTAAATATAATGATATATATTTACCTCCACCATAGAGGTCATGTAATCACCCGTGTCTGCCTGTTGGTTTGTTTATTTGTCAGCAGGATTACACGAAAAGCATTGAATCTACTTGCGCCAAACTTGGTGGAGGGATGGGACATGGGCCAGGGAAGAACCCATCAAATTTTGGGGCAGAACTGCACCATTTACCATGAATTTGAATTTTTTTTCTCTGAAGTCTGACATAGGTTGTTTGACATTGGCCTTGGTGGAGGTCTGCACTCGCTGAGTGTACACAACTTCTCCAATGGCTACTTTTGAAATTTATGACTTGTAAATCGGCATTTGTGATTATGGAATGCATTTCTTCAATGTGACAATTATGTAAATGTCTGTATTGTCTTTCTGTTTGAGAAGAGCTTTTCTCCCATCGAGCCATTTTAGGCTTGGGCAGACAAATATTCGTGCCAAGGTGTACTGAAGGAGATTGTGTTCATCCTATAGGCTCTATCCAAATATTTTGGCACTGTCCTATCTCTCCCTAATTATCTGCCTTCCTCTCTCCCAATTTATCTCAGACCGTGGTGACAGATAGCAGGGGGTTATAGACTTTCTTCCCATCAGCAGACCTGGTTCCATGAGCCAGTAGCTCCTGTATAGTGATCCAGTTGTCCAGGATTCTGCGACTGCGCTTCTTCACGCTCCTGCGGTGGCAAAGCTCCAGGATGGAGGTGGATTCCTGCTGGTGCATCATCCCCTGCTGTCCACTACTGCTGCCCTGCTCCCTCTCACGCTCTCTCAGACAGTCAAGGCGGCTCTGCATCATGAACTCCCTACGCCGCCGCTGCTCACGGGCCTTGAGCAGCTGCTGCTTGCGCTCCTCTTTGCTCCAATAACGGCCCATCTTCATCTCACTCACAGCATCATCATCAGTTGTCATGCCACTGCGCTCTTCTCTGATTTTCATGGCGCGCGCCTTGAGGAGGCGATCCCTCACAGGCCGTTTGGCCACATATCGTGAGCCATCACTGCGGATCTTCACCTTCCACTCCATACGAGGGGAGGCAGGCAGCAGTGAGGGGGACAAGGGTAAAGGTACAGCACCTGGGGCCTGCCCAACATCTTTACATGTGCTACCCAAGCTCATTGGGCTAGCGTCACCCCCAGTCTCCATGCTCCCCTCTCTGGGAGTATCTTTGAGTCCACCAAGCTGCTCAGAGGTGGAGGGCGACCTCAGCTGCATGCAGCTCAGGTAGCGGTGAGGTGGCTTTGTTTCAGTTTGACGACGTGACAGGTAAGGGCTGTTTTCTGCACTGCGTCCACCAGCCCTCTCTGCTGTCCCGTTGTCTTTGGGGTTACGTCTCATCCCCCCATCTGAGCCCCTCCTGCTTCCTCCATCCCGGGACAGGGACCTAACTTTTGCTCCAGGACTGGAAGTCTTAGCCTCAGCAGCTCTTCTGTGAGTGTGAGAGTAGGGTTGGTTTAAGTTTGCTTGTACCCCATCCCCTCTTTCAGCCCTGGTCCCTCTCTCTCTTTGCCTTGTGGAAGTTGGAAGCTGCATACCTGCTGAACAAAGAAACTCTCCTCCCTCCAGGCTCTGTGTAGAGGGTGAAGGGTACTGTTCATTGACTAGAGGGGTGCTCCTGCAACTTTCCCCTCCGGTGTTGTAGGCACTCGTACTGTCCTTATCAGAACGCTCCCTCTCTGGAAGCTCATTGATATCTGACAGAGCGTGGTGACAGGACTCCTCACTGACTAAAGTACCATTAATGTCCAAGCGTCCAGCTCCTAATCCAGCCCCTGCACTTGCTCCATTCTTGTCCTCTAGAGGCCAAGCCTTCAAACAACGCTCTCTCAGCTGCTGCATCTTCTGCGCCCTCAGGATGTTACGACACTTGAACTCCAAGTGGCGCAATTCCTCTTCCAGAAGGGCCATCTCATGCTGCGTCAGGCTCTCATTCCTATTCACATCCAGTGAGACACCCCCTCCCTCCTGTGCTGGCCCCTGGCCTGCCAGCAGCAGCAGAGCGTTACTGTTCTTCTCATAGTAACACTTGATTTCCAGGAGCTCTTTGTACCTCTCACACTCCTCCTCAGTCAGCCCAGGCATCATCATTCTCACAGGATCCGCCATGTAGGCCCTCTCCAGTCGCTCCACCTGTTCCAGTCCTCCCCCATTAACACAGTCCAGCCCTAAGAGGGAGTCAGTACTGAACTGGAGGTCCTGGGAGTGCAGCAAGGGTGGAGTGTCCCCTCTACCGGACAAAAACTTGCGCATACTGCCAGGTGTATTGGTGGCGTTTGTATTGGAGGCACTAGTGTGGTCGTCTCCCAGAAGGTCGTGTTCTGATGACTCTTCGTAGCGTGTGCTTTCATCTGTGCGGCCCACCCCACTGTCCAGCTCCTGACTGTTGCTCAGCACCGTCTGGAGCAAATCAGGTGAATCCCTGCTCGCTGAGCGACCATGGCCGCCTAGTATACCTCCACCACCAATGCCACCGGGTCCAGCACCCAGGATGGAAGTGCTGTTCCTCACTCTGTGGCTGCTGGGCAGATGGACAGTGTTGTCCAGTGGCTCCAGGTCCAGTTCATCTGGGTCCAGCTGGTTGTCATTCTGACAGTTAAAGGTTGGCATTGCAGTGGAGGTTCAAGTTCATTGTTAAAGAGAAAAAAAGACAAAGAAAACTATATATTAGAATGTGCTAACAAAAACAATTATATTATAAATAACATAACTGTTTGTTTTTTTTATGTTTAAACCTGCATTTACTGATTTTTTTTTTGGCCATTTGGGGGCAGGCATGGACAGATTAATGAACAAGCATACTGGACACAGGCCCAGGGGGGCAAGGGGTTGGAGGGCCCCTGGGCCAAAGCCTGTGTTTGAAGTGACTGTTAACATTTCCTGTTCCGAAGTCAATCAAATGACTATAAAAACACTGACTACTGACTACAAAGCGACACAAAATGACTATAAAGAGACACAAAGTGACCACAGACACAAATGAATAACAAAGAGACAGAAAATTACTATAAAGATGTCTATTTGAATCTGTGTATCAAATCTTTGAATCATGTATCTTTTGCTCTTGTGTAGGAGGAGTAAGGGGCAACTGACATATATATATATATTTTTAAATAGACATGGTGAACTTATTAGCACACCGTTGCCTATTGACACAGACATGAAGCAACATCATCATTTGTTAAGAGTCATGTTTCTGGTCACCCGATAAATGTAATTCCAATGTTCGCTCTCATTTTAAGCTCTGTTTTGGTCTTTACCAACTCCTGAGGAAACTATCTGGCTCTTTGGCTGCTAAATGCTGCCCTGTGTCCACCGGCTATTCGCTGACTTCGTCTTTCTGCCAGTTGGTACTGTGCAGGTAAAATATAGTGGGGATTTAAAGTTGTTTTTTTTTTTTTTTTTTTTTTCACTGAAAAAGCAGCTGCCTGCTGTGTCTGCCAACGATGCTGATGAGGGCAGTGAGAGTGAGGAAAATAGTAAATTTGCAGACTGGAAAACAATAAACAATGAGCTGAAAGACACTAAAAAGCTGCAAAGAGCTGAGGAGAACTGCAAAATTGGATGGTTAATCTCCGTGGGTTTATTACTACGAGTGACCCCTTTCAAATTTCATAATTTGATCCACTGTTAGTGTAAAACTACTGATTATAGCAGTTTTAATGTTGTCTGCAGCACATTTCTACACTGATAGTGAAGAGTAGTATTCCTTTCTGTCACTAGATGGAGTCAGAGCAGTGTGAGGTTTTAACACCCCTTGGCGACTGCAATAGACTTTAATTTCCATTGAATGAAAAGTCAATAAATTAAAACAACAATTAGGATCCAACAGGGGTACATCTAAACATGATCTACCTGATGGTAAGATTAGTTTAATAGTTTTTGGTATTAGGTGATGAAATCCAGAGTGATCCAGTCTTTAGAGATGATATTTCATAAGAACTGCTGTTGTTTCTAATCGGTTTACTTTGCTGTTTTGATTGGCATCCACTCAGAAGCTGTTTAAATATAATGCAAATACTTGTGCGCACATTAGTAAACAATTCACTCCTCAGAGCACAGTTTATCTTGGCTAATTGGTTTGATTTTGAACGTGAATTGCGTGCAGACTGCGAGATGAAGTATTGATTATCGCGATCTTCATTCTTATTCTTCGACAACCCCTTCGGTTCTCTCTCTTTCTCCCCCAAGACAACAGATCAAGCTTTAATCTCTGCTTGTGCATTTCCCTCTGATGATTCTCCGTGCTGCCCTCTCTCACTTGAATCTTAATGTGGGGCCTTGCCTTAGCAATAAAAATCTTGTCAGCCTTTCACAGGTAGTACTTGTGCTCATCTCTCCAAATACAAGGACGTATTCAAACAGAGGAGAGGTTATTTGTGTGTGTGTGTTTGCGTGCGTGCGTGCGTGCGTGCGTGCGCCTTTGACTTAGACCATTTTAATGAGAGCCTTTTAAATCTGCCCTCCAGCATCTTCCTATACAAATGCAGCCAGCATACAGATCTTTGTATTCTCACATAGAGTGTGTCTGTCTCCATCTGCAGCGCATTTTTACAATGGTATACTATGAAAATCCATTTTGTTGGGTCAATGTGCAACAAATTGTGTGTTTACAAGTAATTTGGCAGAAGTGTGTTTTTGAGGGGCATCCGGTGTGTGTTACATTGCGCTCATATCTGATGGAAGAGTGACCTTGAGGGAAACAAAGCGGTGCCACATTAGCACTGAGAGTACAAGCACAATTTGTCTTTGCCTCTCTCTTCACGCTATCTGTGTTCTCATCATGTTTTTGCACCGCTTTGCTTTTCTGCCTCCTTACACAACTGAGCTTGCAGGGTAGGACACGGCAGAGAACCACGTTCTTTCTTGTGTAACCAAATTCTTTTCTATCTGTTTGGTTCTGGCTGTGCTTGTGTCCCGCCCAATCCCATGACCCAACTTAATGCAGAGTACTATACTCATATATCCATGGATGCAAAAATAATTTCTTTCTACATAACAAAGGAGATGAAGGAAGAAGAATGTTTTTTAGGTCAGTATTCAGACTGAAAATTGCAGTGCTCCCCGAAGACTGCATATCCAATTTCCTCACCTCTATCTCGGGTCGTGCAAGGAGCAGGGAGACATTAGTGCTGTCCTCTCTGGTGAGAATAGCTACTGCCTCCTCTCTGTCCTGGATGTCCACTCCATTAATCTGTGAGAGGAAGACAAGAAAACTGAGCTAATGTCAGATAATGTAAGACCCTTTCCACCAAGGCTAGATTCAGTTAAGTCACTCAGTTCAGAAAATGGGTTTTCTTTAGAATTCCAACACTGAAAATAAACCTCTCTTTAGCTTATTAGCATGGGTAATGATATTCAACCTCTTCTGAAAGAATTCAGAACAAATTCTGCACTATTGGCAGTTTCCTTTAATAAAACTGTGTTAAAAAGGGGCCTTGGCTCCACCACTATTTTGAGTCGGGGGTTATCTAATACTATTTTCATGCATTACGGAACTGGAAAAGAAAGTAAAAAATATAGGTATAAAAAATGTTTTTTTGTTTTAACTGTTGCCCTGAAGAGTTGGACAGCCCTGTAGCATTGATAATAATGCTTTCATTTATGCAGTAACAGCACATAAAGGAATGCTAGCTCCAGTATATTTTTCAGGGAAACCTGCACCTGTAGTATTCTGTCTCCCTTGCGGATGCGGCCATCTATTGCAGCAATACTGTTTGGATTCACCTGAAAAAAAAAAGAAAAAAAGGACGAGTTGCTCAGGAGTATGAAGAAATGGGAAATATTTACTGAAAATTTTCATTTCATAACACTGTCTTCACCTCTCCTACATATATTCCCAGGTCCTCCTCATCATCGGTTCTGTAACACACTGTCAGCCCGAGTTTATCCTGCTGACGAGACTTATACAACTCCACCTCCTAGTGCAGTCAGAGAGAAGTTCGAGGATGTTACGCAGAGAACAGTGGGGCAGCTTTGTGTACCAGAGTTTGAGTAGCTAATAGGCTCTCACCTCATATTCCAGCTCATCCTGCCTGTCCACTTCATGCTGAGTGATATCGAAGTAGTCAGTGGGGTCATAGTATACAGGCTCTATAAAGCTGAGGATGAGAATATTCAGGACGTAATATTTCAGTAATTGGGGGAGCTAAAAAACTTCAAATGTGGGAACAGAATTGCATGGACTGGAACCAAAAAGGCAGATGAGTTCTGCTCTGACAGTTGGCCTATTACACTACTCCCACTCACAGTTCATTGAGTAGATACGGCTCCAGTAGCGGTGGTAGTGGAGGGGACGGCGGAGGGTCGGGTGGGGGTGGAGCTCCACAGGGATGCTGGCTGCTCTTGCCCAGAGTCAACATATGCTGGAAGCTGATGTCTGTTTGGGTGCAGCTGTCTACACAGTCGGCCATGCCCATGGTCACTGGCACTAACCCTCCGGGAGCTCCTGCTAGGCCCGCCCGCCTGCGGGCCCCCCGCCTCAGTATGTTGGAGAGCACGGGGTCCCGTATGTCCAGGGTGGGATCCCCAGAAAGGCGGGACAGCTCCTTCCCATTCACCTGGAAATCAAAAAAAAAAAAAAGTCAAGATCAAACGGTGGAGGAGCAGGAGGAGAAGAGGAAAAGAAAAAGAGAGGAAGAGTAAATTGAATGTAGGGGAAATTGGTTAAGGGAGAAAGACGCTGTAAAATAAGTGACTAAATCTAGTTACATCTACATGATAGAGAGAGACGGCAAAATACACAATAGACAGGGATTTGGAAAATGGGCTGCAGCTGAGTTTCATAGTTGAAAAATGAACCAGAAAGATGCTGACACACAGACAGACACACATCACCAGTTTCATCAGACAAAAAAGGTCAACACAGGGAACAGGAAAGGGAACTACAGCTACACACCTACAATAAAAGGGACTGAGGTCCTGTTAGTCAACAGAAAACTAAAAAAGAAAAAGAAAAACAGCTCAGCAGACATATAAGTGTATTTAAACTATCACAGGGCTGATGGTGTTTCTACTGGAACACAGACACCATAAAAAAGGTTTATACAAAAGGTTTCAACACCACATCTCATCAAGCAGCAGAGCAGAGAGCTGTATACTAAGACCTTCAATCGACCATCACCATCGAAAGAGCACAGCATGTTGCTTATATGACCCTTCTGTGGAGAGAAGGAAAGAAAACAGGACAATGGTGGCATTAGAGAGTAATTAAAACTTTGAGCGGCAGGTAAACATTCAGGTGTAGCTGAGATTTTTTTTTTTTTTCTTTTTCATAGAGGAAAGAACCAAGAGTAAAGAGGAAAAGCACAAACTCAAGTTAACAGTCAGAGAGATAGAGATGAGTTCCCTTTGTACATTACTTTTGTGCGCCGGTGCACTCCAGAGCACTTTCCAACAAAACACTGTTATCTTTCTTTTGTGTGAATTTGAAGCGCCTCCAATCTGCAAATATATTTAAAAAAAAAAATAAAACTTGTTCATATTCTGGAGAAGCTAGTTTCATTGTGCCTTCTACGCTGAGTGAAGCAGGGGGAGCTTCACTCGAAATTATTGTAACGTAATTTGTGCTTGGACAAGTCTAAAATCCTGTGGCACACTTGCCCACTGCTGGTCCAGACAGCGAGACGGAAAGAACGGGGGTATTAAAAATTAAAGATTATTGAAAAATAAATCTGAAGAAGGAATCAAAACAGTATTGCTATTTGACTTCAGGGTGACTGAACCGAAAACAGTCATACATTAATGAATGTTTTAAGAATCCAGAAGGTCGTTTGAAAAAAATGGGAAATGGGTTAAAAAAAAAAAAGGGCAGCAGACTGAGTATTTTTTCATCCTGATGATTAGAGGAATCTTTGGGGATTCTGAGAATATCAGAACATCGCTGGATCATTATCATTCAGACAAACTCTAGGGTGGTTATCTCCGTGACCTGGATGTATGCTACTGTGAATAAACGAGAGGCACAAACTGGGGCTAGGTTAGTTTATGGCCAAAACTAACGACGACGTCCCATCGGCCTCAGCTGTACTTTGTGTCCAGCGGTAATCAGCAAATGCTAGCGTGCTAACACGCTACATAGGTTGGCAGTGAACATGGTAGTGAACATTATAGCTGCTAAACATCGGCGTGTTAGCGTGCTGACGTTAGCATTTAGCTCAAAGCGTTGCTGTGTTTAAGGAACAGCCTCGCAGAGCTGTTAGCATGGCTGTAGACTCCCAGTCTTGTACAAATTTGAGTGGATTACCTTTCTTTTAAATTTTCCCCTTTACATTGTCAAATGGTCCGGTGTTTCTGCAGGGTTCACCCAGGCTTTTTAAGACATTTTTAATACCACATAGAAGGCAGTTTAACTCTTTGTTTCGCTATATACCAGCCAAAGAATTAAAGGATAATGGACCGCCAGCAGGAAAGATATGGTCAATAATTTTTAGTATTAAATCAGATTTCTCTCTTTCCTCAAAAAAAAAACCCTTTAATGGGAAACAATGGATGAAACTTCGGGGAAAGCAACAGAGGAGGAGGTTTGACAGGTTTGAACAGCCTCCCGTGCTCATGATCTGCTGTCGAAACAATCCCACTTATGGTTTACAAGTGTATAAAGTTTCCCAGAAGTCTGCCTTCGGATACAAAAAGATTTTATAGCCAACATTACTGCCTACAGCAAGCTACAGAAAATATTTAAGACTTCTTTAATACCTCCCAAGCCTCTTTTGTTGAGGAAGCTGAATTCAATGCTGTGAAACCCTGTGATCACGTGCAGTAAAGACAAATTCAATTTGCTTGATTTCATGACACGTGAGACAGAGAGTAACATGTTGATGTTTATGTTTATGTTCTGGCTCAGTAACCGTCGGTGACACTCACCGGCGAGTGTCACCGACAGTAACTGAGCCAGACACCCTTTGTAGCGTCTCATTCATGTTGTACTCAGTCACTGACCTTGGCTGTCTGCGACTCTCCTCTTTACCACCCTACTTCATTCTCCCACTCCCACCCTCTTCTCTTGGCCCCCTCCGATAATTGCATGTCAAATCAATGTTCCCCTCTGCAGCAAAGCACAAAAACTTTCTCGCCACATTCGGCCCCTGTTCCCCCCTTCTTTTTGTTTTTTGATTTGGTTCTCTCTCATCCTGCTAAAACACCACCACAACCACCCCGCTGGTCTGTCTTTCCTCCTTTGCCATTGTGTTTCCACGCTCACATTTATTTCCCTTTTCTCTTACTCTCTCCCCACCCATATTCACTCTTGCTTTCTGTCTCTCCAGTTTTTTTTTCTTTTTCCCAGACTATGGCTTTCTTTGGCTGTGCTGCCTCAGCAGTTCTATCTGCTCTGTCCCTTCCCTGCAGAGGAAAACTCACACTCCTCTATTTCCATCTATTCAAGCCGGTCCATCTCCTTGTGTGTTTTTGTCCCTCCTCAGTAATGTTCCTTCATAAATCTTGCTGTCTTTCTTAATGGACCTCTTCACTTGGAGACAAATAAAATGCTTCCTCTTTACATGCCCAATTGGTGATGAAGGAATTAACACTGTGCAGTTAACATGTTAGATGAGAGAGAAACGCACCTTAATGTTCCTCGCCGAAGTGCATGTTTATTTCAGCGCTGTGCCCTCATGACCACATGGCCAAGCTCTGCAGGAGCTCTGCAGAGAGGGGCTAATAGAAAACTGCTCCATGGTCATGAGTGACAGGTATGAATACTGAGATAGAGGAGAGAGGGGGGCTTCTCATTCATTATCAATGAGAGGAGCTGAGATTGCTTTGAAGATGACTTCATGCAGGGTAATGGTTGTTGTGTGTTGGACAGCTTTTCGGCTCTGATTTGATGGAGAATCCATTACACTCCTACATTTGCTGTTCTCTATTATCTCTGGGTTAGTAGGTCATCAAACACAGCGGCTGTTTATAAGCTACAAGCTATGCAAATAATGAAGCCACGGGTGCACAGCCATCCCCTGGCTCCATCCTTATTCCGTACATCTGTGTTAAAAATTAGAGAGGAATTTCTGGAAAAATAGGGAACCCCCCGAATTCACAGCGGGGGGCGGGCGGTGGTGGTGTCGGCAGCTGCGAAGCCGAGGGTGGGGATGGGGAACCTGTAGGTGGAGATGAAAGAGATGCAAAAAGTTCAAAGTGTGGAGAGAGAATCCAGAGGAGGAGAGACATGGAAGGAGTGCATGGGGAGAGAAGAGAATGGGAGGTGAGGAGAGGGTAATGATGCAGGAGAAATGTAGAAAACAAGCTTTCAAGGAATTGCAGGGTGAATGTAAATAGGCACTGAGCCTGGCTCTGGGTTGGAAGCTTATGTGGAATTAAGTGGTTGAGGCATAATTAGTTTTTATCTGAAAGCCCTTTAAAGAGCAAATTAATCTCATGTGCTGTACAACAGGCTGCGATGAAAAAAGCCAGGGAAGGTGATGACTAACTCCCCAGTAATGGGCTACGCATTCTCCCGCACATTCAGCGTGTGGAAATACACAATACTCAAACAATACACTAACCATCACAGTCTTAATCTGAAGCGTCCCATAGTGCTCGTGCAGAAGCTCCTGCATAACCGATGCTTGCCCCGCCCCCCAAAATATTGAATTCCACTTGTTTGGTAATTGATTTTTCTCATCTCCCATGCTTTGAAGGCCGGAGCGGTCACCTCCTCAGAAAATCAATTAGACGTTGACCTACTCCGGCTATAACCCCTGTTGTTTGATATCACCTATTTCATTTAAATATACAAGCAGGGAGGGGTCGGCCTATTGTAAGCTGATAACAGTGGGAAGATATTGATTTAAAGGGCAGCTCAAACATTCTTTGAAATACTGGCGATGAAGCCAACAGGTCTCAGTGGGAGTATGGAGTATATAAATATACATCATTTGGTGATACATGTACCGTCCATATGGCCAGAGTTGCTGTGGTGGTGATGGGAGAACAGCGAGTGGGTCTGAGAGACAGCTTGTGAAATATTATAAAAACTGAAATGCACAACACTTCACTCAGCGTCAAAGGGAAATGGCAGCATCTCACAGGCTATACGACCTGACACTAATGCCCTCCGCCCCCTTTTTCTTTGTGTCGCTCCTGTGCTATTAAAGGAGAGATGAGAGTGACATCCTCTCCGTCAGCATCCTTTCTGTCTCGTCTCCATGTCAGTCACACGCCTGAGAAGTCTGCAGGTGGGACAGAGCAGGAACCCAGCAGACACAGGCACGTACGCACTATGCGCACTCGCCTCCACCTCACCTGAGAAAAGAGGCACACTCTGGACATGAAAAGAAGCATACCAAAAGGGAATGAGCAGTCTGTCAGGTGATCTAATTAACCAGTGTTAATTGTTTCTTTTTTGCAAAATTGAGTGAAACAGTGGACTGAACCTCCCATTTTGAATTTATGAGCAGTGTATAAATGTTTAATAAATGCTTTATAACACACTATAATGTAGTTGTAAGCAACTTTAACTCATCCTGTGAAGCATCCATAATCGAATTCAGATATATAATAAGGTGATGGATGACTATATAATATAATGCAATTATACAAAATTTGTCTTCATAAAATAAGCTGAAACTGTTGAAAATACTGGACATTAACAAACTCTTAAAATGTCCTTATATCAGCCAATAATTACATTATGATGTGCTATCACTGTATTGTATTTATTGTATATTTATTAAAAGCTTTTAGATGCTAAATGGGGACATTAATTGAACAATGGAAGTAAGAGCAAAGGGGGTAACAATATTTGGGAATATTATATCATAAAATCAAAGCGCAAGTGACACTATTGCCTGTAAATACATAATGAAGCTTACAGTTTAATGGGCAGTGTTTGTTGAGAAACTAGCTTGTGGTGCTCTTCTGTTCCACCACATTATATCATCAGGTGTTCCTTTTATTCTGTCCACCCCCAGTATGTGTGTTTGGTTGATGTATGGTTGGGTGTCTATGTCATTCACACACACTCGTCCCAGCCAATATCGGCTGGTCATTGGCACGTATTGATTCTTATCTGCTTGCCTCTTGTGACGGTCAGCATGTTTCTGCGTGTCATTGTGAATACAAGCGCATTAGGTTTGTTTAATGATGCCGGTTGCCATGGTAACAGCCTCCTGCTTTACAGTGACGGGGGAGAGAAAAAGAAGGGAGCGGCTTAAGGGCTCGGGGGGGGGCAGAGGTTTACTGCATGTGCGTGTGTGTGTGTGTGTGGGGGGGGGGGGGGGGGGTTCAGGTATTCTGTAAAACGTATGTAAAATGCACCATCTTGCTCAAAACGACGTGCTCATAGGTCTAAGTCTGTGATTCAGGATACGAACAAAAATTATCCCATTTTATCTCGGGCCTATAGGAGGCAAAACTGATTAGGAAACATTCCAGTGGGTGTGTACCAACCACCACAGAGGAGCGTATGTGAAGCAGGGCCCGATGTATAATGCATGACTTTTATTCCTTTGACAGGAGAAGCAAGTGTTTTGATACAGTAAAATGTGATAGCCTGATTTTCCAGCCAGGTGTAGCTGTAAGCTATTTAATGCTGTATCTATTGTCTAAAGACAGACACAGTTACTCGGTAGACTGCATCTAATTTGAAGGTGTAATTATATGTGTTAGTTATGGAAAAACAGCTCATGGCTGCAAACCTCTAAAGGGAAAATACATAGCCTGGAAAGCTATGAAATGTGGGGGGAAATGTAATTATGTCCTCTTTTATGATAATTTTTTTACGATTGGACACTTCCATCTTTTGCTTGGCATGATCTTTGGATTAATCAGCCATCTGCACAGCAAGAATTACTGTGTTTGTAATCATTACATGTAATTACTGAGATTTAATTTTATGGACAACACAGCATGTTGTCTGTGATTACATCTCAGCTACCTTTAGTACGTTGGATCTTTTGCTTTATGCATTTTTTACGTCTTTTGCAATTTAACGCACACCAGCGCATGCTTCTTGTATGAGACCTCCAGGTTTCACGGAATATACCCTCGATACAGTGAACTAGTCAGCGTCTCACAGCCAAGGGCTCTGGCTCTGGTTCAGCCCACCATCTGCGTTTGTTCTCTGTGTCTCATGCTCCTCTGCTCACAACCAGCAATATCGTTTCAGGCTTAACAGACCACAATATATGCAGACTTGCTGCTCCGACACCCCAAAGTATCTGATCCACTTACACAAACCATGTGCAGGTACTTTGTCTGACAGAGCCGAGAGTGTTTCTGCGATGACATACTTCTAGGGACACAACCCCCGGCCGCAGTCGACCTCCCGTCGCCACAACAGTGGAATGATTTGATTTCCACGCTAAAAGAGTTGAACCTGCATGTGGTCACTGTCATCACTGCTGACCCCTGTTAGATAAGGTCGCTGATTATGCTATTATGGCCCTGCTCTGCTTTTATGAGCCCATCCCATACTGCACACACCGACTCGCTCCTCATATTCTTGCACTCCCACCTCAGAGATTTGTGAAGTCATTCGGGCCTTTCTATTTGCCCCCTGCTCCATGAAGCGTTTAAATCAATTACCTCTGATATCTGAGGGCAAACAGCAGAAAGAAAAACACTGAAAGAAAGAAAAACAGTACGACTTTCCCTCCCTCTTTCATTTGGCTATTTCGAGTCCCAGCTCGACTCATTACCGTGCCTCTATTTGGGTTCAGTCTCCATTCCCGTTTTTTTCTCTCTCTTGGCATCGCCTCTGGCACCAGAAGCAGCCCGGTTAACTGGCCCAGACCCGGACTCCAACATGCAGCAGAGACCCAGCTGTGGCTTCTGGTCCCACAGGTACTAAAAGTGTTACACTGCATACCCATGACTGCTGAGCATTTCTCATGCTTAGTAGGCATGGGACTTGTTTCGGTCACTGCATTTATCATTGAGTTCCCGAGCAGGAGCTTCCTTAGGCGCTGCACAGCCAGATGAGCTTACTCACATAAAGTCTGTGTTCCCAGTTGGCAGGTGGTACTGAGGCGGTAACCGTGGCAACCCCTCTCTCCCATAACACTTTAGCCCATCTTTAACAACCTATCCATCCTGCTCCCTCTGTGGCTCTGCACCACTCTACTTTCTCCACCCAAGCCTTATCTCCTTATCTTATGAAATGTAGCTCAGCTCTGTTCTCTCTGATCATAATCATAATAATCACTGTGAAGTATCATTATCATAATTACTAGTATTATCATCACTGACTGACTATTTCAATACCACAACTAATAGCCTTGCTCAAGTGGTACTAGGCTAATTTATTCGTGGAAAATCTGCACAAAAAGGAATACAATTTGCAAAAAAGGTAGATTTTTGTGAGCTATGAGATGTGTAATATGATATGAATCTTATATTAAATCCACCAGTCATGTTTAATGCATTCACTGGTTTGATTCACTTAATTCATTTCATTAATTGCTCAATATGTTATTATCATGTTTCTAATTACATAATAATATGTACTAATGTTTTGCTTTAACTTATTCATAAATTGACTGATGAAGATTGTATTTCCATCAATACAAATAACTGTGGTTGATTAAGCAAAATTTATTAGAGAGTAAAAACTGGTTATTATGATTTAATATGTGGATGATTGGGGTTAAATGAATGTGTCAACATGATGAGGTTCTGTTCATTTCTGCTGCAGACAGAAGCATGTGTATTATTGTGAGAGCTGTTTTGAATTTCACTCATCCAGCAGCATCACTGTAAGAAAGAGCCAAGTTAAGAGAGAATAACAAAGAGTACTTTAAGGAGAAGACACAAAGGGATGCTTTTGCTTCGAGACTCAAACAGAGAAATGAAAACAACTCAGACAGAAAGAGACAGAGGAGAAGAGACTGAGTGCTCACCTGGAACATGACCCTGTATTGTTCCTCTGGCTTTTGAACCACACACATGTTGCACCCCATTGTGACTTTTGACACGGTGCTGGACCATGCAGGTCCAAAAATTGCTCCAGATGACCAGTTCTCACACCAGGACCCTCTCTCTATCAAGGTCCTTTGTCTGTGGCAGTGGGAGAGCCCCACCCTCGTTCACAGGGTTGTGGAATATTACACTTCTCCTCCTTAGAGTAACACACAACACATCCCTGCCGGCGACGGATACACAGTTTAGTTGGCTGTGTCACTCTTCTCCTCTTCTTGTTCACGATTCAGGTGTTATAATCCAGAATAAATTTAGAAGTGGAGATAGTTTCAGAGCTGCAAGACCACTTGCTTTTTTCTGTCTCCATTGCAAGCAAAATTTTGCTTGTTTAAGTTCATGTGCTTCTTGCAGATTATCCGGATTCACTTCAGTCTTATCTTTGGACTGCCGTATAACAGGAAGAGCTGCCAACTGGATCTACAGAAAGGACGTGTTGAAAGAGTCCCGCTGGCTTGTGCTTGTGTCATTAAAGAGATTAGGCAGTTGTTTCACACAAATCAATGTTTATCTGGTGACTTGTCAGAAATGATTATACAGCATACTTGCTGTAGCCGGCCTTGTTTTGTTCTCAAATGCTGAAAACTGCAGGTTAGAGCAGGTTTTCCCAGCAGAACTCCAGCTGAACTCCCCAACGCTGTTCCTGAGTTTTTTACTCGTAGCACTAAACCTCCAAACAGCACACTTTCAGCAATGCTCTTTGAACAAGTTAGCTGCAAACAGTGCAGCTGTCAAAGTACTTGCCTCAGTCCTGTATTTACTCCTGCTTTCCTACCTCCCACACCAAGCTTCCCGCTTACTATGCTCCGCTTTCCATGATCGCTGAAGGATTGCTGAGTGTGTATGCTGAGATAACTTCTCCCCCCGAAAGCCCTGTCAGGACTTTCTTCACCTGCTCTGGTCCTCCACTTCAGGATCAATGCATTGTTAAAAGTTTTTCCTAATTTAACCTGACAAGTGCAGAAGTGGGGCAGGTTGGGTGGTGCAATGTGGTGCCCATTACACGATTATCTAGGATCTTTAAGCTCTTGCCGTGCAGTTAAGATAAGCCGTGTGTCAGGGACACAAGCTCAAAAAAACGTGCACATCTGCATCAAGACAGGCAACAACACATGCTTCTTTCAACTGCAAGCCTTACTACACACAACACCTGTCAAATTTCATGTAACTGTCAGCAGAACTGCCATCAGCGGAGGAGTCATTTTTCATACAGCCTCTCCAAATAATAAAAGACACGTAAACAAAACATGCCCGAAATCTAACTTGGATAGATTTGTTATTATAGACTGCAGCGGGAAGGTTTTGTATTTATCATAACAAGTATTAGACCATCGATCCTCTGAGCAATGGCATACTCAGCACTCTGGCTAACTACTCTAGGATGAGACGGAATGATGGATTACAATTAAATTAGTGACCTCTTAAGGAGAAATCAGACAAGACTCTTACCCGACCATGTCCAGAAATCAATATCAGACCAGCTCATGGATCAACTGGATTTCGTGCTTGACGGGTTATTGGGGAAATCAAGATTGTTTATCACAAGCACCATCAGTGTTTGCTTTTTATATAGCCAATCATTTAATTTATTTTGGCAGGGTTTTTTTTTTTCTTTATAAACCAGTGGATATACTCTGCGTATTTACTGACTCTCATCACACTATCTTAACGTTTTAATTGTCCTTCTGCTATTATAAATTCCCCCAGTTTATTGGTAGCCTGTGGAGCTCCCACTTGCTCTATGATTAACCTAAGTCTGCATTCCTCAAGGATAACCTGAATTAGAAGGGAAACAGAATCTCGGTATAACTTTCTCTACTGTCTTCTTGTCTCCGTCCTTGTCGCCATCACGTTGGTTAAACCATTATCTTTAATCCTCCAGCGGATAAACTGTCAGCACGGCCGTAGCTTGAGAGTCTTGTCTAAAAGGTCCATCGCCCTGTGTGCTGCCAGCAACAAGGTGTTAGAGCTGCTAATCCTCATTCAAAGCTCCACTACACCTGTATCCTTTCCGGAGGCAGTGTAATCCCAAACTCTGGCCTCTAACATAAACCACACACCAGCACACTCACAGACTCAGTCAGATACTCACACAGACAACCTATCTCAACTCATGCCACGTAAATGAGAAGCATGATAACTTGGTAAAAGACAACCTGATAGTCAAGGCAGGCGCTAGTCAAGCCACAGTGAAGTGTCAAACATGCTCAGCAGGCACGTGTGCTTCAACTGTCGTCCACTCTCTCCATCCCCTGTCCATCAACATATACCTCTGTCTCCTCGAGTATGAGTCCTACATGATTATTGCAGTGTCTATGATGATCCACTGCCTGCAATGCTTTAAGAATAAAATGTGGTATGAAATTACAAACAATTCTGAAAAAAAAACCCTATATTCTTCTAAAAAAGCACTGAATATAAAAAGATGTCCTCATATGGCACAAATGCACCTGTAAAAGTTAGTCCATTTTTAGTTTGCAAAAAGGGATGAAAAAAAAAATTCAAGAACGGCAGTCAGTGAGTCCATGTTAATCCTCCTTTTGTCGTTTGATCATTCTGTTTGAAATATCCACAGGAGGGTATTTGTGTTTAAGAAAAGAAATAAAAACCATGGTGAGTATTCCAGGTGGCTACAGTGAAGCGCCTGTCTCATGTCAGTGATAAATCACCATCAGCCTCACAAAATGAGAGAAATCACTAACGGCTGATTGGAGGATACTTCTTGGCTTCTCCCCTTGGGCGCGACGGTAAATGCACTCCCCCACTGCAGCTGGGGAACACAGAAAGCGGTTGTTCCCCAGCAGTGAAGGAGCCTGCTGATCTGTACGCTATACTACTACTAAAGCTGAGTTCTTCTGGCTTATACGCTGTATAATCTCTCTCTTTCTCTCTCTCTGCCTCGTCCCCACCCTCTTTCTCTCCATTTCAAGGGCTGGGCTACTGCTCTCTTTTCTGGTTCCCCATAATTTTTTACCCACACCTCATTTGCTACCCTCTCCCCCCTCCTTACTCTCTCCTCTCCCCTGCCTCTCTCCGCTTGTCTGCAGGCAAGAGAGTAAGCACTGGAAAGCCTATGCATACTGTTTGAGCAGGACAGGACAAGATAACCAGCAAAGCTACATAAAAGTGAATGGAATATCAAGGTATTCAAGCACTGTACTATTAAGACACACAGACAGGAAGGGAATTGGTTCATTCTTCTCATGACATTTAAGCAATCCTGTGTCACCCCGAGTTGTTATGAGATGGTGTTAGAAAAAAAAAGATATGATTGCACTATTTCATATCAGTAAAAATGCCCAAAGCAGTAGAGAGCTGATGACTGGCTGTGCATTTAAATGAGGTTCTGAGCTGCCACAAAGAAGGAGTGAAAAGAAAAGGGAAGGAAAAAGAGGAAAAACAAGTGAATAACAGGTGCGACAGGATGAATTGAAAGATATGGAAGAGAGCCAAGAGAGAAAATGCAAATAACTGTGTGGGAGAGTGGTGGAGAATCGGAGATGGGGTGGAACAACGGTTTTCTGCAGTAATCAAAATGACCTGCTGAGGTGAGGAGGAGGGGGAGGCATATGGAGACATTTCATTAAAGTATCAGTCCAGCCTGGGAGATATTTGCGAGTAAAATTCCTCCCTGTGCAACTCTACACTCACACTCAGAACACCACTCGCTAATTTTCAATTTAAAAAAGGCTTCACAGGCACATTTACTGCAGTGCCACTGGCAAGTACCTCAGGGCCGGAGTAGTGAGAGAGTCCACGGGGCGGAAAGGATTAGAGTCACTGATATCAACGCGCTAAGAAAGATATTGTTTAAAGTACACAACCACACTAAGGGTTGACCCTTCTATGTGGAGACTGTATTTTTCTACCTGTAAGTTTCCTAGTTTTCCAACTTCATGTGCCTGAACTCTCTCTCTGCTACATCAGAGAGTGAGTCATTTATCAGCTGCCATGAAATAATATAACAACTTCTGTGAGCATACAGTGCTGTGTCACTTATTTTGTGTGTTTATCTGCTGCTTTCCCTCTCTCTCTCTCCCACACACACACACACACACACAAACCCATTTTCAGCCTCCCCTCTTGCGGTATTTGCTGTAAGCCAGTTTGAAACAGGATTTCATGGTGACTGTGTCTGGTTCGACAGGCTTACACATATTTTAGCCCGTCTCAGAATGCCGCAGAGCCACTAATACCAAACGCAGCCCACATACTTTCTCACTCACTTACTCAGACAAACAGGCATACAGACGTCCTCTTGTCTGGTTATCTGTTGAACTTGTGCATCACTCAGCCCCAATCTGTCTGCTTTAGATCTTCATCTCAGCACAAAAGGTCAGTGTTTTGTGGAAATACTTGGAAATATCAACTGCCCACTCTACAAGACAGAGAAAACTAGAGATCATAACATTTAAGCGGACAGATCCACCTTTTACACCTCATGTCATGATCTCTCTCTAGCTTAAATACTAGCTTTTGTCATTTCACAGTATCTACTACTGATTCTTGCACTTTTTTCATTCCCACCTGGTCCACGAGGGCAGGTAGCCCAGAGTATGCTGCTCTTATATTCCACCATTGACCTCTATTTTTAGTCTGGCTATTGGAGATTACCATATCTCTACTGATCTCGACATAAGTAATGCACACAAATACAAAGCAAAAGCTGAAAGACTTTTACATCTTAGTGCTCCTGTAATATTCCACAAGACACCGTGCCATGTTCTGCATCACCAAAAAGTTAATGGAAAATATAATGCATACATTAGTAAAAGGAAAAAGAACGTAGCAAGAGCAGCATTTGACAGAGACTCTGCAGAGTGAAGTTTTTCAAGGGAATAAAAAGGGGAGAAGGAGAAGTAAAGGAGCTGAAGAGAGGTATCAACAGGGCAGAAGGAATAAAAATATGTAAAAAGAAAAGAAAAACAAAAAAAGCCTTTCGTTCCAATGAGGCCTTCCTTTTCTTTATAGAGAGGCAGGGAGGCTGAAAGCAGCAGATGATTGGAGTTCTAGCAGAATTTTAACAGTATTCTCATTATTTATTTACTGTTCTGAGGAGTAGACTGTGTTTCTTGCGTATAAGTGCGTGCGTGCTTGCATTTGCGTATGTGCTTGTGACATATCTGCTATATCATAGTAAGGGTGATGTCTGACAGACAATAGAAAACGATCCCTGGCACCGGCTTCATTCACATTCTGGAGAAGTCACTGTGTGTGTGAAAGCTATTTCACAGAGGAAACGATGAGGGCCAGCTGCCTCAAAGCAGCAATGAGATTGCATAAGGTGAGGACTTAGATAGACTGTGGAGAGACAGATAAATTAGAGAATGAAACAAAGCATACACGATGACTGAGAGGAGAGGAACTCTACGAAGGAGTGATTGGTAACTGTGTCTAATCGCACTTGGGTGGAGGCAACTTCAGCAGAAGCCCAGACTTGTTAATTAACTGACTGAGAAAAATAGACTCAAGACAGGAATCAGCACTGATGTATATCAAGGGAGTGCATGAGCGCAGACACTATGCTGCTAACTGATCCATTCTCGCAAATATACAGTTATCAACAATGTGTTCCTAATTTGGCTGTTGTGGCTCACATTGAGCTGCACTCTTTGTAGATATGTCCCCGGCTTTTGATACTGCTGATCAAAACATTTTGTTATATGAACCTCTTTCCGTGGATTTTTATGATTCTGTTTTGAGTCGTTTCAAAACATATCTCGCTGGTAGAGCTCAAACACCAAAAGACTGATTAAGGTGTCCCACAAGGATCAATATTAGGCCCCCTGCTATTTATTCCATACATAAATAGTATCTTTTTTCTGTCTAAATACTGCAATTTACATTTTAATGTTGATGATACTATCTTGTATACCATCCGATGTACCTCAAACAGGCCTTCTCCAGGCCTTTGTTCTAAAGACCAAAAAGACAAGCTTTTGATTTTCCTACTCTAATCCATCCCCTCAGCAGAAATCTAACAGACGAATGACATCATTAAAAGTAGTTAGGAATTAAGTTACATTGCAGATTTTCCCTCTAAACTCACATTGAACACCTCAAAAAACAAAAAAATTAAAAGTGAATTTCTATAATGAGATGAAGCATGTTTCTCCCTTCAAAACAAAACACACATTATACGATCCACTATACTATCTACACTTGATTATGGAGGTATCATGCATGCTTGTGTTGCTGTCACTACCCTTAAACCATCTACCACGGTGCCACGTGATTCATTACTTAAGACAGCCATTGCACTAGTTATATTATAGCTATATTGATAGCTGTAAGGCTAAGCTATCTGACTAGCCAAGATATTAAACATCCTCTGTCAAGCTCAAAGTGAACAACCATGACAACTCTGAACTGGCGAAGACTGTTTTCAGGTACTATGCAACTCTGTACTGGAATAAGCTATGAAATAAGTCACAGACATTTTCTCTTAAGGGACTTCTAGCTCTACATACTGATGTTTTTATTAATATCATTCGTAACTAACTACTGTAACAAAGTAGAAACCATTAAGTGAAGACTTCGACTGAAACCATCATGTTTAAAAGAGATGTCCAGCCAGAAAGGGAGATGTTGTACACCATGAACATAACAGAGAGAGAAATGAGAAAGAGATAAGCACACACACTTAAGTGTTGTTGAGCAGGATAAATAACGGAACTATCTGTCTATCACAGGAGGCTGACTGGCAATGTGGGACATGTATTGTAGGTCCTCTTACACAAATGTAATGGCTTTTCACGGTCGTCGGGCAGATGGGGTAGGGGTGGGAGGGGTGTTATTCCCTTATGTCAACCCATCACTGTTCTCAAATCCTCGCTCATCACAGCTCTATACCCTCTATTCCCAATTCTCACTGTGTTCTGCTATCATGTCACAACAGACTTAGCACTGAGCAGGGATGGGGCAGAGGGGAGTAAAGGGGAGGTAAGGGGTAAAGCAGGGAGGGAGGCGAGGGATTGGATTTGAACAGCACCATCTCACCTGTAAAGCAGGCATAAACGTGAGGCAGGCTGAGACCAAAGCGATTTCAGTGCATACAGTGTGCCGCTGGGCTTCCTCCCCTTTAATACGGATCCTGCTGACAGCTGCTTGTGGCATCTCTGCATAAAAGAGAAAGTGATGAACAATGGGGGAAAAGGAGAGGAAGTTTGGAAAACATTGGGAGAGACGTGAGGGTGAGGAGAGCATGAGAGAAAGTTGGGTGGGTGGGGGAGAATCAGCAGGTGGAGAAACAAAGGGATTTAAGAGAGGAAAAAAAAAACACAAAAGAAGTGCAGTGGGCGTTGATTTGAATTTTCCAAGGGGAAAGGTGATTACCACTGTACCGTAGGGGAGGAGGAAGGAGTGAGAGCGGCCTAATTAATTTGAGTGCTAATACAGAGACCACAATGTGGAGTCTTCATCTCCGACGCCCGGATGACTAGTCGCCGCAGCCCCTGCTCCTGCCTGTAGACACACAGTATTACACATGAATTCACGTACTGCTATAACAGCATGGGCAGAACCCTGGCGTCGCATTAGCACAACAGGAAGGTGGATGTCATGTAGAATATTGAATTAATGAAGGTTCAGTGAGAGCTAAATGAATTTCCGAAATTGATATATTGTCTCAGATTCTTGAACTGTAAACCTGCTGGCCGTGAGACGACTCCAGCTGTTAGACTCCAGGCTATTCTCAGACAGTTTTCCTATCATGATGCTTTATCTTCAGCGACGCTCAATAAATCAATAAAGACTGTATCATTAACCCAGAAATGTATTTAATAATCAATATCAGCATCTCTCACCCACTTGCCCACAGGGACACATGTGGATGGAGACACATGCACACCTTGATGCATTATGAAGAGAAAATGTACAAAATCCCATTAATTCCACTCCATCCCTCCTTCTCCCCCCTTAGAGATCTCACCTAATGTGATCCCCGATGACCGTCCGCTGTCTAAATGCCTGCTTTTATAGCCAAAAGCTTTGATATTATTCTAGTTTAGCTCAGAATTCTGGCCGACAGCCGAGCTTTCATTTTTCAAACATAAAAACCAATTAAAACGCCCTTCAAATTACTCTTCAGATGCAAGCGCTGCAACACAAGGTTGAAATATGAAGTGTTTTTTCTTAAAACAAGCCTAAGCCTTGCTCAGATGCTTGAAGATGTTGAAAAATTATGCCTCTCTTCCCTTCAGTATAAGCATATAATAAACCAAACTTATCCCACCCAGGTGTTTTAAGACATCTGCAAGCTGTGACTATCCTCCTCCCACATACTCCTACTGATTTGCCCCAGGCTCAGCCAGATCAATATATCATTAGCCAATCTCTCCACTCACCCCCGGTTCTCCATCCAGAAAACCTTACCTCCCTCCCACTCCACTTTACTCTGTCCTCCCCTCACATTTCACACTATTTCATGCTGTTTTTCTCCCTTTACCTCGCCTCTCATCTTCACCGCTTTGGCCTCCACCTCCCCACTCTCACTCCAGCTCTGCTTCTGTCCTTTGTGTATTTCTGTGAACCCACTGCTGATGTGGAGGAAAGTATGAAAGAGGGCTAAAAAACGAGAGAGGGAGG
The DNA here is from genome assembly GCF_016859285.1 of Xiphias gladius. Taxonomy (NCBI): domain Eukaryota; kingdom Metazoa; phylum Chordata; class Actinopteri; order Istiophoriformes; family Xiphiidae; genus Xiphias; species Xiphias gladius. The sequence goes on along the minus strand of NC_053417.1, from coordinate 23,083,327 downwards.
TGGGGGTTAAAGGTGTAAGGGAGGAATTCGAGCTGTATTGGGTAGAGATGGAGATGCTGGGCGAGGGCAGGCGTTGCAGAAATATGACAAGGGGGAGAGAAAGAGCAGAGCAAAGCAGGGAGGAGATATAAAGCACGAGGGGGAGGGGAGCCTGGCTGGCTGGCTGTGTGGGTGAAATGAATGTGTAATTGCGTTGTAGTGGCTCAACCCTTCACCAGACAACTGAGTGATGGCAGGAACGACAGCCACAACGCTCCCCGGTGGAGGCGGGTGAGCCTGTGGGTTGCTGTGTTGTTGGGTAAACAGACCAGGTTGTCGGTATCGGTGTACAGGTGCCAACCCCACCAGGTAGCGACGTGCCCGTCCCTTACTGCAACATGGCAGGTGATGAGCATGCACGGGTCAGGAACGCTACAAGCTCGAATGAATAATGATCATGTTGAGTGATGAAACAAAAAGTGTATAGAAAAGGGTTTTTTTTAAAAATGCTACTCTGTACATTTTAGCTGTTGAAAATAGGAACTGTATTATTGGCCCACCTGTAAACAAAAACAGTGACGGATTGGCTCGCATCTCTCTCTCGCTCTGCGTCTCTCCTTTCTCCTCTCCACCGCCTTCACCCAAAACAGGCCACCCATTCACTCACAGCCCACCCCGCCCTTCATACATTTTTTTTTTTTTAATATTCTCTCCTCAATCTCCTCTTTATTTTCCTTCCCTGTCCTCTTTCTCCCACTTAGAATGACGCGAGGCGGGGTGAAGACGAGGGTAATTAAAATGGAGATGCTGTGCAGTGAAATGAAGCCAGTACAAAGACACACCTCGTCCCTAACAGGAAAAAGAAGGGACGAATATGTGGACGGAACAAAACTGATTGAATGTGCCGTCAGGCTGCAGAAATATGTAAACAATATATTGTTTCAGGTGTTATTTCCATCATGTTTCTTACACAGAGATGGGAAATAGACAACTTTGATGACCCACCTCTCACTTTCACACACAAGGAACAAAGCAGCAGTACAGAGCTTTGGTTGATGTGCATGGCTCCCGAACAACTAACAAAACAGGTGAGATAGTCACAGCTCACAAAAAGAGAGGGGGATAAGATCCCAGTAACTGTACCATGATAAATACAGAGAGAGGGATTGGCAAGACCGGGGAGGGTGCAGATGGAGGAGTCACCTTGAGGGAGAAGAGGGGAAGGAGGGAGGTAAGGGACACAGTGGCAATGCCAATTTGTTTCTTTTCAGGTCATAAGCTTGTAGATTGAGGAAACACTTGATAAGCAATTTAAATGCAGTCTGAAGTGGAGTATGGAATTCATAATTGTAGAATAAGTTTGGTTACAACATTTTAACTACTGGAGAAAATCTGAAAATCTGAAAAAAATATCTTCACGGGTGTCCGCTACCGTTTGCATTGTGTCTGTGGTACAAAAAACTGCCAGTCTGTTCAGTGGTGCCGGAACGTCGGGAGTAAGTAGGACTCTGGTCTTTTTCTCAGTGAAAGTGCGAGTGGAAATGAAGTAAAATGGGTTCAACGCTCAGATGCAGTTTTACAGATCGATTCTCATTCCCGAATATCAGTGCATGTCATGAGAAGTCAAAGTGGCCTTTATCCACAGCAGTGCTGTCCTTAAGATGATCTGGGCTACTGTTTGTCACGGCAACAGATTCAGGTTTGAGCTGTGTAGTGAGATATTATAGAAGGACTCAAACAGGCAAAGTGAATGAGAAGGATTAATCATAGCTTTTCTTACAAATCACTGATGATAAAGTCAAATAGTAAATGTAAATCTCTTGGCATTAATTACCACAGTTTATGTCAAAGGGTTCTTTTATAAATTAGTTTCAGGTGACATTGTTATCTTACCGTTATTTTGAAATCCTGAAAACCAAGTAGCACACCGGTTCCCTTCATTACACAACAGTGACATCTGTTGGTGGAGTACTGACACTGACTTAAGAGATAAGTGGTGATATTCTATATTTTTATTTAATTGTCAACAAATTCCAAGAGAAGACCAAAAGCAACAATAAATGGATCCGACTAATAAGTATTGTCTGTGTAGCCAAAGCCTTATAAGGCTTATTGCTCTGCGCGATAAAGCCCCAGCTCAAAAAACTATTGAAAACACATCACAGCAGTGGGTGACATGTTCATTTACTACCATGAACATGGGCACTGTAGCTCATTTTCTGTCAGACCCACGTACGCTCTCCTGCTGCCAGGCATACTCTCCAGAGTACCAAAGCTGCAGATGAAAACTACCTCCCCAACAAATACATTATTTACTCCTGTTTCGGTAATGCTTGCTCAAAGCTACAGTGCTTCAGTAGGAACCGGTGGGCTTCGGGCTTCGAGAGCCACAGACAAGCTGGGGAAAGTACGGAGGGACAGACTAACACACTTTTGGTTTTGGTTTCTTCATTGGAATTGTTGACAATAAGAAACTATATTTAGCCTTATCCTTAAATTTAATTTAATCCTACAAGGAATTAAATGAGCAGTCACAAAATTTTAAGTAGTAAGTAACAAATCAGGAACTAACTTCTGATTAAGATAACTCCTGAATTAAGAACTAGTAGCTATTGATAAGTTACTTGAAAACAGACTGCCAAATACCATGTTAAACAGCCAATGTGTCCCTAGATATCTATACTGACCATACACATACTGACTACTTTTTTATGCATCATTCATGATTTAGTCTTGATCAGCTGCTAAAAGGCATATAACTAGCTATGACTCATATCAGTCATTATTTGTTGTCTTTTGCCCCTACATTCTGTAAACTGTTCACTAATCAATTCCTAATCAATTACTTGGTAATTACTCAGGATTGTGCGTACCTCATTCTAAAATATTACCACGGAAAAGCGGAAGAAGCTCAAAGGGTGTAAAAGCCAGGATCAACAGATCAGTGGGTACCGACAACAATCAAGACGGAGAGCATTTCTGTTTCTGTTTATTTGCACACGTGTAACAGTGTTTTAAAATGAACTAAACTCAAGGGCACTTCAAATGTGATGTGTTGGTGCATTTACATTTACAAAGCTGTAAATATGATAGTGTATGTGGGAGGTTAGAGAGTCCTAGGAGGTATTTGGATGGACATAGAGCAATGGCCAGGGCATAACGGGCTACACAAATTCATGCAAGACAATTGGGGAAATACATGAAACATATGCCAATTTATTTCAAGCAGAGGAATGCCTTTAGAGTTGAAATGCTTCATGTTTTGAAGTGCCCTTGACTGGATTCGGGAATATGCACTGGGTTGGCTACAACTGATTTTTAGAAATTAAGTCAGTAAAACCTTTGTTTAGAACACCAAGGACAATTCGCTTCTAGAGTGCAGATAAATGAAACACATATTGATCCGGTGCAAATTTCAGAACATACATATGCATAACCTCACAGTACTTTTTTTTTTCCATTTTAACTAGAAATATTGTATGGAACTACTTCTGAGCAAATAATAAAGTATATAAAGTAATTATTCTTATATCATCCCACAAAACAATTTTGGACAAAAAACTGTCAGTTAAAAACGTGCTCATTTGTTTATTTTCATTGGTGCCCTGCTTCACATTTACCATAAAATGAATCACCGTGAACTGCAGGAACTAATCAAATCAATGTTAATCATCGCTGTGATTGTAGCCTTGTCTGAAACAACTGACTTAACAACAACATTTGGTCTTTTTCATGTAGTCTCGGGGGGGGGGTCTGAGAGGTCACAGATTTTGGTTTACACCTGAAGCACATCTATCGAAAACTCTAACCCTGACTCTGTCTGTGTCTTGTTTTTTTTTTTTTTTTGCGTATGTTTGATTAAAAATAATTTCGATCCATCAACGACTTTCTGGTCACGGAATGTGACGGGTACCAAAACTCGGTCTAACGGCGGCCAGCAGAGGGTGGTCACCGACCTCCGCCGAGTAAAGAGAGACCCCCGGGGCACGACAGAGCTCTGCTCGCACGGTCGTTTTCTCTGGAATACGTGCCCGACAGCAGCCCACCCGGCCGGACACGGACGTGAAAAGTAAAACACGGCACACGGACCGCCGTCGAGTACTGCTGTTTGGCGGTGGTTTGACGTTAACCGTGAAAAAAAAAAAAAAACCGTCCCGGGTATTTAACTAACGTCGCCCTAAGGATGCGCGCGCGTCTTGGCAACGGAAGTCAACTCTGTTGCTTCCGACGACGTCCTTAACCCGCAACCAAACACTAAATCCGGACTGTTTTTAACTGCAATGTCGGCCTGTTGCGTGTCCGGCTGTAAAAATCGGCATTCCTCAACCAGCAAACTCAAATTTTACAGAATACCGTCTGGGTATCGGCCGTTTCAGGCCAACCGGAGGCGTTTATGGCTACAGGCAATACAACAAGTAAACGGCAAGACCGATGAACTCAAAGGAAATGTTCGTATTTGTGGCGCCCATTTCGTATCAGGTAAGGTAGCCTGTCCGTTTCCCTTTGACCGCACGCTGCTAAAGGTAACCGACTTACCGGATTTGGTGGAAAATGAGGTTAGACTCTTAAATTGGTTAAACACTTCTGTGTGTATGTGTTTTTGTTTGTTTGTTTGTTTTGTTTGTTTTCATGTCTTACAGGGGAGGCGTCCATGGACCACGATAGTCCTGATTTTGTCCCCTCTGTGTTTACATGCACTAAACCGAGCCCCAAGAAAAAGGCGAAAAGGTAAGACATGTAAATTAATGTCGTTAGCTAGCTAGTTAAGTTAGCGAGATAAGTGGCGGGTGATCTTAAAGTACCGATATCGCAGTGTAGAAATACTCTAACGTACTAAACGTCCTGCTTTCAAAATCTGACTTGTGTAAAAGTACAAAAGTGTTAGCATCAAAATGTGCCAAAAGTAAATGTACTCATTAAGCAGAATGGTCCATTACAGAATAATGTGTACTATATAATTGGATTATAATTATTAATGTATTAATGTGTATATCACTTTAATGTTGCAGCTGGTAAAGGTAGGACTAATTTTAACTATATACCTATAGTTTGTGAAAACCTCACTGATATAAATCGGGTTGAAAAAATGATATATTTATTTCATGAATATTATTCTAAATCTACAAAGTGACTGGTGACCAAGGTTATCAAATAAATGTAGATCAACAACAAACCAACAATATAAAAACATGCCAAAATCTTACATTATGCTGTCATGCACATATCATTTCATATTAAATTATACCTCATTCGACACAAATTCAAGGTTTATGTAGAAATGAAATTACTAATCAATTAATTGGTTAATCAATCAGAAAACTAACTATTTTGATAATCGGTTAGTCATTTCAGTAATTTTTCGAGCAAAACTGACTGAGCTTCTCAAATGTGAGGATTTTCTTTGTCATATGGTAGTAAAATGAATATCTTTGGGTTTTGGACTTTTAATTAGACATATCAATCAGTCTGAAAATGTCTGAAAGTTATCATGGGCATACTGGAGGAAGGAACGATTGATCAAGAAAACAACCGGAAGATTGATCAATAATTTCAAATAATTTGTAGCTGGAGGGCTATTTTCATGGTAGTTGATGTCCTGCACGTGATTTAAGATACAGGAATATGTCATATAACATAAATGGTGGGATTTTCAAACATTCTTTATATATATTTTGCTACTACACGACACCACAAGATCCCCTTCCTATTGAGTAATTACATATATCAGCCTCGATGTACCCTTACGACCTGAAAAAACTGTTTTGGTCCACCAGTTTTTGTTGTAAAGAAATAAAACTTATAAACATTGTTCCTATTTAAAAGCTGTGCAGTTGTCTTAATGTTACATTGGTGCCATTGTTAACATTTGGTCAATAATTCTAACTTGTATGGATAATTATACAGTACAGTAGCTAACTGCCTCAGCTTTTTAGTGCATTGTTTCAGCCCTGCTGCACTAATGTCGCTCACACCACTAGTTAATGCTCACCAACTTTATTGCAGTTGAAAATAGCAAACCTTTCCTTCTCCACTGTGACAAGTCGATGTACGTTACACATTTACTGTGTATTGAGATCATTTTTTACTATTTTTTTCAAAGATTTTATGGTCACAGAAGAAGGCGCCGCCATAAAGCCAATGCAGAAAAAAAAGAAAAAACAACTCCACCTAGAGTTGATTCTGCTGTGGATGTCCAGTCACCTGTGTCGATGGAAACTGAAAGTGAACTCTCAGAAGAAATACAGACACCATCAACCCCTTCAGTGCCAAAGGTAGCAACCATGGCTTGTTATTTCTTTTTGTTTTATACTTTTAAAAAACATTAAATCTGTATATTTTATTCTGTATTATTATGGTGTTTAGAGGGCATACAAGTTTGCTTTGGCGGTGGTGGTAGTGTTGGTGGGTGTTGTTTGTAGATCATCAGAGGTAGAAAGAAAACATGCTGTATATATAGAGCAAATTTTTCTGACATTGATTATTTTGCTCTAGGGGGGTTTACCTTGTGTGAAGAAATTGTTTTCTTATTCTATTGAGTTTCTATCTCCCATCTACATAGTCTCTAAATGTGTGTGTGTGTGTGTGTTTTCTAGGAAGGGGAAACATTGACTGAAAAGGCTGAGGCTGAAAGTGGAACCAAAGCAATCCAATCACAAACCACAGCCAGCCCAAACAAGACATCACAATCATTTAAAGTACCAGTAGGAATCTCAAGACTAGACAAAATGAATCCCGTCGTGCTCCTAAAACCTCTAGTTGTACCAGCCGGTGGGTATCGGTGTGAACTGTGCAATCAGAACTTCACCAGTGTATCTCAACTTGTGAAACACAAACAGCTGCATGAAGAAGGAAGGTCCTTTATCTGTGAAATCTGTGGAAAGCGCTTCACGAGTCAGGCAGATTTCAACGAGCACCAGCATGACCACACTGATGAGCCCTCCTTTCCTTGCAACATGTGTGATCGATCTTTCACTACAAATCATAACCTCAAGCGTCACAAACTGCTGCATGTCAGAGACGGCAGGAAGTGCGGCAGGTGTGGCGTACTGTTCTGTCGACGTCACAACCACTTTTTATTCCTGCCACAGCCCGAGTCTGTAACCGAGTCTGAACAGGATTCCTCCCTCAATGAGCTGAAAAGTGCAGGCAGTAATTTGATGCCAGAAAAAGGTCTGCGGAAGAATGCTGAGCCAAGCCAGACTGATGACCTGGATGACAATGCTCAGAGCACCATGACTTTAAAACCTATTCTGACCACTACACCTACACCCCAAAACCGCGGACCTTTATCCAAGACCCATAAGGCCCCACCTCCAGCCTCACACAAAAGAATCCCTGTACCGGTGTTGCCAATACCTTCCTCTGTGCCGTGTTCAGCCCCATCAGTACCCAGTTGCTCGAGAAACCCAGATACCTCATCTCAGCTTAGGCCACCCCTGCCTGACTACCCTGCAACCTTCATTCAGCCCCATCTCTCCCAGCATCCAGAACTCCCATCCTCACTTAAGATCTTTTCACCCCAGTTCCTCACCTCAGCATTACTTGAGGTTGAAAGAAATTATGAATATATTTTAAGCAAACCAAGAGATGTTCAGAAGGATATTGTGAAGGAGGAAGAATGCGAGTTGCCACTGAGTTCTCCAGATGAGCAAAGCGTTGAGCAAGTCAAAAAGCAAAGAACTGCGTATGACCTGGAGATTGTAGTTTGATCTAAATCCAGTTGGGGAAATTTTTTCACTTTTAAAGGCAGGCGTTAAATCTGTCCTGTACTTTGTTTAACTACAATTTAACCATATTGTCAGACTGGCCCATTTGGCTCAGTCGTAATGTTTCACATTCCACTACTACTTATGCCAAGACTTGTGCTTTGCGTCGTAAAGCTATTAAGACATTCTGTCAAGCACATTGATGTGTTTGGTAGATACTAAAACTAAAGTGAATCCTAATCTGGGCTAATTTGGAAGGACGTATTGTTGTGATATGGTTTTGCCACCTGTATGGCATGAGTTGCTCATGTTATGTTTAGTGTATATGTGAATGGACTCCACACTTCTCTTCAATACTTCTTTTCTTTGGCCGTTAGCCCTAACCTGGTTCAGAACAGTGATATATTTTAATGTAAGTGACTGAACTTGTCATGCTGCTATGTTTTATTCAGTGAGAGCTCTATAGTTGTGAATCTGTCACTTTTTTAATCACCGATTAGGTGAAATTTGTTTAACCACTACAGTTTGGTAAATGATGCTGTTCCGTATGTAGGATGTAACTGACCTGGACTGTAAAACTGTTCACATGGTGGCATTAATGCTGCAGGCTATAATCTGTACTTGTGGAGTTTGTGGAGCAATAATCAGTTTAGTCTGTGAGGAAATCCACTGTGCTATAAAGAGGACTGATATGAAGTCATTTTTCAGCATCGTACCCAATAGTAATTGTCACTGGAATAAGTTTTCCCATCTATACCACCGGGAAGCGCATTGTTTTTTTAATCATAGAAATATATTTGCACAGACTGTGCATGTACAGAAATATAGCAATGCCAGTATTTGGGACACACAAGCTTTACATTTGTGAGTGTGAATGAAAATCTGTATGTGGAAGAAGGGGTGCCATACTGAGAGATGAAACTACCATTCAGAGAGACTTGTTTTTTCCCAAACAGCAAGCACCTAACCTGCGGAACAATGAGCAAGACCCTAGTTCCCTACCTGCTGCAGGGCTTCTGTTTTGCAGCTGAGACCGACCTCCGAGACTCTGTGAAGGGAGACAAGTCAAACATAGCGTACTATATTCACAATACTCTGCACATTTTTAAATACAACACACTCGCTGACTCTGACCTTAGAGGTTTAAAAACAGTTGTTAACTGATAAACTTTCTGGTATGTTTGTAGTGTAAATTTTTAAGCAACTTCATATAAATTAAGATTAGATGAAATCCATTAATCCCACGGGGGAAAATTTGCAGTTTCAGTCACTACAGACAATGAATTGAATGAATTTTATTACCATAAGTATTTCCAAAATATTTTCTTTCCCTCTTTCCATGACCACCGTTATATCATTGGGGCCTCACAAAGCCTACATTGAAGCTATCCTTTTTAAGTAGTTGAAATCGCAAATGATGTGTTGCTGGCCGTTCTTCATCTGGTAAATAGATTCGCTAAAGTAGATGCACTGGAGTTGAGGCAACCTAAAACTGACCTATTACTAAGTCCTTGCCTTTGCAGATGCAACTCATTGTGTCCATATCAGGCTGATGTTCAGTTGCACAAAGGAAAAACGATGGAAGAGATGAACTGTGCAATGTGTCTAAACTGAAATATAGTCTGTACATGTCTGTATACAGAAATAAAAATTACCACACTTTATTTGTTGGAATTTTTTTGTTGTAAGAAATTCACTGTGAAAATCATTTCAAGTTTTACTGGCAAATAAAGATTTGTCCTGATGGTGGCACTAGATGGATTGTTAAATTGACCCAAAAATGCCTGCTCTTCTTGGACCGGCCTCCTACCGTTGTGTCACATTGCATTAAAGTGGCCAGCTTGTTCTCTGAGCTTCCATACAATCCCGTTGCGGGAAAATGCCCACAGCACATGAACAACAAGTTGCCCTCGTGCCTTCATTTCTTGGGCCTTTTGGTCACTAAATGCGGTTGTGAGTCTACCGCAGCATCTTTTAGAAGCAAAACAAAATGAGGCTGTTGCACAATAGTACAACCTACTTAAAGCTCATTTATATGGTACATATTTTGGGTTGTAAAGGTCAGGTTGTTTATTTTAGAGTGAACTGAACAAATGTTTTTTCTTGCACTTTTTCAGCTTAAACTTTTTCCTTAAAAATTAACATTAACAACTAAACACTTTATGGATTGGTGTAAAAAAAGACATTTAAAACTGCAGAGTTTGGCTCTTATTAATGACAGAAATATTATTATTACATATTACGGAGTACGAGAACCAACACCCCTTGGATATTTTTACAACCTTGCAATCCAAACGTTCTTATGTCTTGTAACTGACCTATAAAGCAGTAATCCATTTTTTTTTAAAAATAAATAAACCATTAGTTACAGCCTTCAAACCCTTAAAAAGGGTGACTTATTACCTGCATGACATAAAACAGTTTAGCAATTCAGCAAGCCCACTAAACACACAACTGATCTGACAGATTTATGTACAACCTACAGTAAAAAATAAGATAAGGTATACTTTATTGTCCCCAAGGGGAAATTTGTGGGCTGCGCACAGCTGCGAACATGGTACCTAGAATATATATACAATGAAATAAAACCAGTTAGTGTCAGTCAGAATTGCACACGAACCCATATGGTTAGAAATACGCAGGACCGTCACATTGCTAGGGGAACAAGATTTGCTTTTGGCCCAGGTCATGCTGAAGACCGATCCAACGACTTTCGACGTCACCGAGACTTGAATAAGACCGATTTCTCTCTCTTAAATCTGGATTTGTGGATAAACGGTTTTACCAATTGGAAAAGTTGGGCAGTTGTATTTTGATTTTATGACTCCTCTCCACAGTGCGTTCCTCCGCCACCTCTGGTGCCACATCTCTGAGCCACTCGAGATTTCACTGTCTCCCGTCCGGGCTTGGACCGCATAACAGCGTCCGAGTCCCATCTGCACGCCGTACACATCCTAATCGGTAGGAAGGCACCGTGAATGCTGGGCGCTGATCCTGATTGGTCTTTTTCGGCTGTCATTTGAAGCCAACGAACTCAGTGATTGGCCGGAGTCCTCGGCTCCACGCCGCAGATTGGCTGACGTGTCTTCGCGTGGCATCATAGATGACGGGCAAGTGGTGCTGATGCTGTGACAATGGGAGTCATCCAGATGAGCATCATCTGGACCGAGAGTGCGTGAAACGCAGCGGCGGCACGCAAACTTAACTGACCGCGAAGGGACGGAAAAGCAGCCGGGTAGAGACGCGGGGAGGAAGCTCCAGCTGCTGCCCCGAAAAGGGTAAGTCCCCCCCCCCCCTGGAAAACAAGCCGACATGCCCGGGGCGTCCAGTTAGCTGCTCTGGAGTGGGGGCTGGGGGATCGGCTCTCAAGTGCGTTGGTAGCGGGACCGTTATTATCCGCTGGCTAGGTGAAGCAAGGTGAGCGATCTCCACCAGCTTTCCCCAATGGATTTACGATGCCTTGCTTTTCTGGCAAGTGGCGCGGCGCCGGGCACGCCGTAGTTGTACAGCGCTTCTCAGGCAGCTGTGAGTCAACTCAGCCCCTCGGTCGACTGCATTGCGGAGAAGAGAGCGTGCCTTGCAGAATAGCATGTGTCCAATATTCTTCATACCGTCGATAAGTGTTCAACACACCAACACGGGGGTCACCAGGCCTTTCTTCACCATCTCACTGTGCCGTGGTTTTGATCCTTTCTGACATCCTGAGATTTCACACTGTCGGACATAACTCATCAATCATCTGGATCAAATTCAATGCAATTGTTAAGAAATGAAAATATAATTACCATACATGTAAATGCAAAAAAAACACAACAACAACAATGTAATTAACAGTATCACCCTTGAAACTCTGACAGCTATTGCATTCAAATGCACAGATTTGTAGTGAGCTGCTTTGCATGCTGGGACTTGAAGTTTGAGGTGGAGTGTGTCTTTTGAAGCGAGTGAATGCAGTGAGCAGTCGATGCTTGCCCGCGAGCCTGCATATGTGTGCATAAAGTGCAGCACACATATAGTGTGCTGCACTTTATGTTACAGCCATCGATTTAAATGCCATTTTTCTGTCGCTGTGACGATGCAGTGTTTGGGCTTCCCTCTGCTCTTTAAGTCTAGTGATGGGAGCGTTCAGCCGACAGAAGTTTTTCCAGGAGCTTGCTCACGGCTGCCTGCTGCCCACAGCTCAGCAGGGCCTGGAGCAGGTGTGGCAGCTGCTGGTTATCTGCCTGCTATGTCGGCTTCTCTGGATGTTGGGTGAGAGTCCAGTTATCTTGTGTCCAGTCAGTGTTGGTCACCCTTCTCACACAGGCGGCGTCATCATAATCACCTGTGCTGTGCTTTATGTCGTTATCTTGCTATGCCAGGCGTCCCCTCTTTCGTGAAGCACCTGGGCACAGTGGCCGGAGGGTTCTACACTCTCTATCTGTTCTTTGAGCTTCATATGATCTGGGTGGTCCTTCTCAGCCTCCTCTGCTACCTCTTCCTCTTCCTGTGCCGCCACTCTACCATCCGAGGCACCTTCCTCTCCATCACCGTGCTCATCTACCTGCTGTTGGGGTAAGAGATTCCTCCTCTGATACCTGACAGCTCCGCAGCACGCATTAAGCGTGTGTTGGAAACGAATGCGTCAAAAGCCCTTGTTGCAGTGACTTTTGTGAAGTTTAATTTGCGGCAAGGACTACATGAAAAACCTGAGACTGTTCTTATCAAAATTTTATCAGAGAACTGCACATGATGGACACCACCAACTGGCACAAGATGAGAGGTAGGCCAGGCTGATAGATGCAAGCAATTAATGTGTTTATTCTAGGTTTACCTTTACTTTGGGCATAAATAATGTTATTTTGGAATCTAGTGACTGCTCAAGGGCTGCTGCTGTCATCCAGGTTCACAGATGGTGGTTGCCATGAAAGCCATCTCACTTGCCTTCGATTTGGACAGAGGCGTGGTAGCCAGTGTACCCTCACCCGTTGAGTTCATGGGCTATATTTACTTTGTGGGCACAGTCATCTTTGGTCCCTGGATCAGCTTCAACAGCTACAAAGAAGCTTTGGAGGGACGTAAGCTGGTGAGTGCAATGCAGTATCTCTTAAGTATGGAAGAAGGTGGGGGTGAGGATTATTTAAAAGATTTATCCTGACGCTGGCTGCTAACTGTTTAAACCTTGGGGGGGTTTTTTTGTTTTTTTTTTTCTGCCTCAGAGCTTTTCGTGGCTTTTCAAAGTCTCTGTTAGCTGGGTGAAAAGCCAGGTCTGCCTTGTTATTTCCAACTGTGTGGCACCGTACCTCTTCCCTTATTTTATACCTGTTTATGGAGACAAGCTACTACGAAAGTGAGTGGAACGCAGAGACACTTGTAAACAAATCAAAATGGCTCTTTATTTCCCGTCTTGGATTACTTGTTACTCATGGATTAATTCCATCTTTGTTTACAGCAAAAAGAGGAGGAAGATCAGGTAATTAATTTTCTTTCTCAGTGACTATGAACATACCCAACCCTGTAGACATGCATCTCCTCATATTTTGTGCTATCTGAGGCATGCTTATTTTCTGCGTACCATTTGTGTATCACCTTCGCCTGCACACATGTATCCACATCATTCCCCCTCTCTGTGCAGCCACATCTGTTCCAGGACACCCATCCCCCCCCTCTCATTTACCACAACTGTTTCACCGTCTTGAAAACCGTGGTGAGACGTAGATCATCACACAGCAAGTCAATAAAAAGTTTCTATGAATTTAACGTGTCACTAACATTAACTTCTCTCTTTATTCTGCTGCTTCTCAGAGGTACGCTGGCAAAGTATGTATTTTAATGATGTGTAATAATCAATTCATTACGTTGGAATTTACCGGAGATCGCAATGTAATGTCCGCCTGTTTCTTCTTCTTTTAATGTCATTACATTAGGTGGTTGCTGGCGTATGAGAACACAATGTCTTTCCACTTCAGCAACTATTTTGTTGGTTATTTCAGCGAGACTACTACTACTCTGGCTGGGGCAGGCTTCACTGAGGAGAAAGAAAACCTCAAATGGTCAGAACTTCCTGCGTAATGTTCACATATTGTGTTTCTCTTTAGTCACATTTTTTCAAAAGGCCCCCTCCCCTTTGCCTTTTGTTTTGAAGGGACATGACCGTGTCCAAGCCCCTGAACATTGAGTTTCCTCGGTCGATGGTGGAGGTAGTAACGTCATGGAATCTGCCCATGTCTCGCTTTCTGCATACCTGTGAGTTATGTTGCTCGATGGCAGCAGCTGTTTTTCGCTTTTCCTTCTCATTATGATTGGAATGATAACGGCTCATTTTTAAGAGACACTCTCATGCAAGCCGATGCTCTCATCTCACAGATGTTTTTAAGAGTGCTCTCAAATTTGGGACATTCTCTGCCATCATGGTGACATATACAGCCAGCGCCCTACTGCATGTGAGTACTATGTGGAAGTCTTACAAAGCAATTGTACCTCGCACTCTGAAATGTGATGTGTCTGTACCAACAAGTGGATCGTTTGTAATTCAAACTCCTGTGTCTGGTAGGGTTTGAGTTTTCATCTGGGCGCAGTGCTTATATCTTTAGGGTTCATCACGTACATTGAGCACGGTAAGAGTCTGCCTAATCTCTCTTTTCTACATTAGAAACTTTCAATTTAGAGGTGCTTAGCTTTGCAGTAAAGGTTAATTGCACCCACTGTTTCTGTTCACCGCAGTGCCTCTAATTTACCTCTTGTGGTTGGAAAGGAACTTTTCCTTTAGCTTCAATTTAATGCTTCGGTCTTGTTTTGTGTTTCAGTGTCGAGGAAGAGGCTTGCAGCAATTTTTGATGCCTGTATACTGTCAAGGAAATGTCGGCCAAACTGCTCTCACCAGAACAAAAAGGTATAGTGTGCCTTTCTCTTCCGTCTCTTCTTTTGAGAGAAGGTCCTACATTACCTGTCATTTATCATTAGCCGTGGACTCTTGAGGTTTTACATGAATGTCAAAGGAATAGCTCGACATTTTTGTAAATACGCTCACTCATTTTGACTGGTTGACAACAGTCCGACTCTGTCCAAAAGTAACAAAACAAAAACACCTTCCAGCACCTCTAAAAACTCATTAATTAACATGTTGTATTGTATCTTGTTTGTTTAATCCATAGAAATTTAATGAGGGGTTATGTACTGGACTATTTCTTGGCAGGCCGCCGTCACTTTTGGATTTTATTCCCTGTGGCTTGAGCCAAGCTTACCTGTCTTTATGCTAAACTGTCTCCAAGCTTTAGCTTGATATTTAGTATACAGATATGAGAGTGGTATAAATGTTCTCATCTAACTCTTGGCGAGCAAGAGAATAACCATTTATTCCAGATGTATACTCATACTTACATAGTCTATCATTTTATCATTTATGTTTATGTTTATGTTTATGTTTATGTTTACTTATAGTCAATTTTAGGATTTGTTTTTCTGTTTTTATTTTTTTATCCATGTTCAACTAATGCTTTATGCTGCACAAATAGAAATTTCAGTTCCGACCACAGGGCTGTGGTGGTTTTACTTGGTTTGTATATATTCTGGTTTTCTTCTTACTTTCAGAGCAGGAGGTGCTCAAAGGAGGCCTACCTAGTTAGATCCTCTGGCCCAGTTTGCATTCAGAAAAAATGTTCTCTCTAATTTTACCCTCCACTCGAACCAAAATACGAAAATTAAACCCCTTATAACTTTTCCTTTGGATTTCGCCTAAACATAATAAGAATAATGACAATACTCTTCAGCAGGCCAAGTGACCATCATATTAAAAAAACACAAGAAATAGTCTAACCATTAAAAATGTATACTTAATAACTACTTTAGTAGTGTTGACATCAGGTTTTAATGTCAGAAAAAAAACAAACTGCTACCATTAAAATACATCAGCCCCCATGGTCTGCCTTGCACTGTCAAATGATATATTTTAGGAGTTCACTGGCAAGATGTTCAACAAAAACAAACAAACATTATGTTATATTGGTTACACACAGCAAGAGAAATAATGATTTATGTGATGAAAAAGAGGCCTGCATAGACTGTACAACGTAGTTCTTATTGTTCTCATCACAACTTAGGCATTGAAGCATTATATTAAAGACCCTGAAAAAGGGGCTTCAAGTATTTCTCTATAGCATTAAATATTACAAAATTGCATTACAAAATGTGAAAAAATCAAAGTTAAAAGTTAGTATTATTTATTATTTATTGTTTGACAGTCGAACAATCAGCTAATGTACTTCATCAAAACGGCGTAAGAAGCTGACTGGGCCAATAGATTTTTCAGGGCCTTTAACAGAAAAAGCCACAAAGACTGCAAAAAAACAATATGGGTAAAAGTGTCTGAATTGTTGATTAAGATGGTTCTGGGTTCTTACATGATGCCTTGTCTCTACCTCTGCAGGAGCTCTGGGTCTATATGATTAACATAGCATTCAGCGCTTTGGCGATACTCCACCTGACGTACCTGGGCTCTGTGTTCACCTCCAGTGTGGACTACATGGAGGAAGATGAGGTAAGATGAGATAAGACACATTTTGATCCCAAGAGGGGAAACTCACATGTTGCAGCAGTGAAAAAAATATAGTCTGAGAAAGTAGGAAACAGATAAAGAACTATTGACTTTAATAATATAAATTAGTTCTAAATCTGTTCAAAAAGCAAGAACTAATGAATTATGAATCACATTTTTTGTAAAGATGTTTTTAGGAAGGGCATAATTAATATTATGCAACATCCCATTTAGCTTACATAGTATGTACTGCCCCCTACAGGACGATGTCACCCACCATACCATTCAGAAGTGGTCAGAGCTGAGCTGGACAAGCCACTGGGTCGCGTTTGGATGCTGGATACTGTACCGTCTCATTCTCTAACAATAAGAATCAGAGCAAGGTTGAAGGAAGCAATAATGAGAGATGTAAGGCCGGTTCTCCACCTCTGCACTGTGATTTTATCCTGCGTCAGACCGAAGAGAATGGATTCAACCTGTATACAACAGTAAACCAACATGCAGTGTTCAGGTTGCGCCGCATGTTGGTTGGGTAATCTATTATTCTAACCTGCTGGGGACTAGTTTTGATATCCATGAAATGATAGCCCGCTTCTCCCCTCCTTTTTTCCATATCGCATCCGTTATATCTGAGCCGAAGTTGTCGAGGCCTCCTGTTGTGACAGCAGTTACTGATGTCTCACTGTGAGTCGCAATCAATACCTGTCAGCATGGTGGAGATCGGCTGCTCCTTTCTGTGGACACATGATAGAGCCCATTATCTAGGTTTCACAACGACTGCGGCAGATTTCCTCCAGATGTGGTTCCCCTAAACCTCGAGTGTTACACAATCTCATTTTTAGGTTCGAAGAATGAAACTGGCAATATTCTCATAGTCAAAAAATCCCATGAAAAAACTAAAAACCAAAAATGCAATAGTACGTCTTTCAATATGTTCTGACTTCCCCAGCTTGTCTGCCTGTGGCACTCAGCCCACTCACTGTTCACTATACTTTGTTTTTAAAAAAAAGGCTAAATCGTTTCCTAAAACGGCTGGGCACTGTACTTTTTAGCAAACATTAGTCAAACAGGAGTACATAAAGCATTTTGTTAGAAACTATTTTCTATGGCAGATCAATATACCTTTGGTGCTCCAGTTACTATTTACGTCTGCAGAACGAACGATGCCCATGTTCATTGTGATGAGGGAACATGTCAACCAGTGCAACTGGGTGACATGTGGCTCGTTGATGTGTTTTAGACAACAGTGAAGATCTGTGACACGGAAGAATAAGCTGTATCAAGCCTTGGCTAAGGAGACAGCACTGTTAGTAGAATCAGTTCATTCTTGGTCTTGGTCTTTTCGCGGATTTGTTGGCAATAAGAAAAAAATAGAAAATCACCATTCTCATCTCTTTCACAGAGCTTGTCTCTTGAGCATGTGTAAGACAACAAAGAGTTTTAGTTTTGAATTAAAAGAGCACAGGTTGTGGTTATAAGGCAGCAATTTATTGTCACCAATAATGATTTCCCCTTTTGTGAATTTTTAGATAAAGAAAAATGGATTTTTGTGGTGCAATTTCATAATAGTGTTTATATTTTGTTTTGTATTATTTTGATGATTTCGATTTAAATGAAGTTTGCCTTTGCGTAGAGAAGGTCTTATTAGTATTTGTGAACATTTGAAAAAAACTCTTTCACTCTTTAGAATTGAAGATGAAAGTTTAGAATCAGGGTAATACACGTGTGTTACTGTAGAGCAAAAATGTTTAAACTTCTCTTTCAATTTCATTTTACAGATTTCAGATGAAATTATACATTAAACTATATTGAATATTTATCCTCGAGTACAGATGCTGATTTTAATGATGCATTTATGTAATTGATGATTACCTGATGAAGGAACATGAGCGTCTGAATTAGATTGTGATCACATTCTGTCTGTATCTTTCTTCAATCTAGAAAGTCAAAGGATTTCGCATCTTGACTAAGATGTAGTGTTTTAGATTAGAGTCTGAATTTTTGTTCATGCTTCAGACCAAGTGCTCAGTCTCCGCTGACCTAACACCACCCAGTACAACACGTGTTTTAAATACTATTCTGATATTTACTCTAAGCTTTTTTTCCCCCTGAAAATGTAAAGGCTCTGATACACCTGTGATATTTTTATAAAATTTTACATGAAACCTGGAGTGCCGTCTTTGTTTAATTCAGTGTGGAAAAAATCCCAACAGGTATGTCTGAGAGGGTTTAAAATGTTATGATATCAGAAGTCAGATACACTTGGACTGCTGTAAGAAATATTTGTTTATTTGAATCATTATTATTTACAAGAAGAAAGGATGGACTGTTAGACAGCCAATCATGGTATGAGGGTGAGTTGGGGAAGGGTTGCAAAGGGATGACAGACTGTTCTTGCTCAAAGCAATGGTCCAGTTTAGCCCTGGCGTCTTTTTCTGAGCATCCAATAATCCAGAGTGGACAGTTTGGGGAGGGTAGAGGGTACAAAGGTTGAACAACAGATGGTGATGGATGGAGATCGGGTTCTCTTTCTGCCTCTGTGAGAGGTGAGCAGATGTTGTATCGAAAGGGCCACACAGCAGCCCAGTCTGCAGGCTCAGGGGGAAAGTGCGGAGGGGAGAGGAAGTGCACTCAGCCCTGTCTGCCCCGAGGACCCCCATGTTTACGGCGGCAGGACCCCAGCAGTGTCTCCAAAGCCATCTTCACAAACGCCTGGAAGTTATTGCTTCTCTCCCTTCGGCTGTCCTGCGAGGGGATGAAACACAGACAGATACCTTCACTGGGGACACAGCAATCACAGCACCTCATTTCCACACTGTGTGGCAGACAGGGAATTTATTGCAGTGTCCCAAACCACCGTAGGCCTATGGCAAGTATATATATACAGTATATATATTTTCTGTCTGTTTGTTTTGTACCAGGAAAACATGTTGTCTATGCACAGTTTTGATTATCAGAGTTAAAATAATATGCTATAAAAGAGGTCAAGAAATTTCATTTCATATAAATGCTTACCTCCTTGCTTCTTGTTATCATCTCCTTTCTGATCACCTTTCTTCGGCTGCTCTTTAGGACTCTGAGGTTGCTTTGAAATAAAAGCAAATATAAATAAAGTGAAAAAATTTACAGATTGAGAGAATAAAATTATGATTTTAGACTAGTACCGATTTTCCTACCTTGGTAGTTGACTTCTTGTCCGACTTGTTACCTGAAAAACAGTGGCAATATTCAGATGTGTGTCAAAACATTTGGAGGCAATGTCACTTTTGCTACAGTTCTTGTCAAATAGAATGATAACATTTTTATATTACATTGAACATGCAGCTTTTCTGGTATCCAGATAAAGTAAAGAAAAATATTTTGTAGAATTTAATTTTGTTTAACATCACTTACCTTTCGTTCCTGGCATTTTGGCTGTCCTCCAGAGTCTGTGCTGTTTTTTGAGAATGCAGTGCTTAATGTGGTGTTCAACTCGGTCATTTATGGCCCGTGCTTGTGAATGGCTCTGTCACTGGGGCCCCTTCGAGAAAGAGCACCATGAACAAGCAAAGAGCCCTGTCAGCTGAGCAGCATGCCCCACAGCTCTGCAGGTCTTTGCTGAGCCAGGCGAAACCTCGGAGCTGACCTTGTAATACTGCCATTGTGAACCCACTGGAACTGTGTGTTCACCCATTGTCCGTGACAAGAAAGCATTTTCATCATGTTACAGGGGAGGTGATAGTGTACTTTATTTTTTTATTTTTTTTCATGTCAGCTGGGTAATGGATAAACATTGATAAACATTGATAAAAGACAGCATTTTGTCCTTAAAAATCCAAATGAGAATATTTTTTTGTTACATATGACTACACTAAATCAGTTTTCAGTATTGTCACCACTATAAGAGGAGGATAATTGCAGGGATTATTAAACGAATCTCAAATTTGCATGCTTTGCATTTTTCATTGTGTGGTCTAGTGATATATTATTTATTATTTTGCTCCTGAACGACCCTCTGTGGTCCCTTAATACCATGCCATAGTTATTAGTTTGTGCTTTTGTTTTGGAGGGGCGGGGGGATAGAGGTAAACAGCATAAATTCTTAGTTCAAAAATGTCATTTCTATCCTATGAAAACAATATGTTGTAAATCAAGTTTGCGGTCGGGGTCCGTTGAATATTCTAATCCAATCAGCCAGTTTTACCGGATCAAACAATGGATGTAAACGCCGTGAATCATCCTCGGGATTCATGTGGCTCTAATGTGGGCTGGTTACACCGCGTCATGTGACTTGACAGGAAAAAGCAGCGATGGGGAAAAGCTAAGGAAGGTGAGCCGTTTTCGTATCTGGTTCTCGGCGTTTCTTTGCTGTATTGCCACAGTGAACGCCCTGTACGCTGTGTTTCATTGCCAACTGACAGACTATCTGTCTACACCGAAGAAAGAACGGCAACTGGATTTTTTATGCGAGGACATCGCATATGGAGTTGTGGCTAACTTGCTAATTGCTAGCTAACGCTAGGTAGCTTTGCAGCGTTAGCCGTCATGAAGAAGGCTCGCCTGCTCTCGGTGCTGTTTGCTGGCCGCATGCAAAAAGCTGCCCAGACCGTTCATTCTTTAGCTCCATTTGATTTCATTGCGGTTCACTTCAACGACGGTTTTCTGGTGACACACTGACATAACAAAACAAAGCTCAGTAACAAGGTGTTTTCCCTGTGGTGCCATTAGATTTTGCATCATGACTTGATTCAACGTTGGGATGGGAGGGTGGGGTTGTATTTCAGTTATATGAATCTAACATTCATGTTAGCCAAGGTGTGTTCTCACACTGTGCACAAATGTAAGGCTTATTAGTTAAAGTAGCAAAATAAAATATATATATAAAAATAAATATATATAAAAATAAATATATGAGCTGTCTGTGTTTTCACAGGGAACTGCCCTGGCAGTGGCATCGTCTTTACCCAGAGTGCTTGTGGAATGGCAGCAGTTTGGCAGCAGGTTTTGGCAGTGGACGCAAGGTAAGACTGAGTCAGGCCGCAGGCTTTAATAGTTTAAAGTGACGAAGAAGCTATTCAGATGTGTAAATGCTCACGGATCAATTGTGAGTTATCTTGTGGTGCAATGTCACTTCTTTCCCTCCCCAGGTACAATGCTTACCGCACGCCTACGTTCCCACAGTTCCGAACTCAGTACATCCGCCGACGCAGCCAGCTGCTCAGAGAGAACGCCAAGTGTGGCTTTGAGCCAGGGCTGCGCAGGCAGTACCTGAGGCTGCGCAGTCAGCTGCTGGCCCTGCGCTACGGGCCCCTGTCTGAGCAGAGCAGCTTCAGGGCCAGCAGTGTGCGCAGCTCCCGCACCACACTGGACCGCATGGAGGTCAGACCCAAAGAAACAGAAAGGACAGGGAAAGTAGGAGAGAGAGAATAGGGGGGAGTGTCTGTTCTAATTTGGAAAAGGGGAGATAAAAATACCTGAGAGTTGGATTAAAAATATAGAATACAACATATGAGAGCCAGCTGGATGGCTACACTTTAGTTTTCATCAATCAGCAGCATATCCAAACAACACTTTGGTTGCCCATGAATATTAAGCTGAGCAGCTTGGTTGAAATGGCTGGCATTGCCTGTGTATATGGGCAATCCATTAACTTAAAATTGCATGGTAAATTTGCAATATTAATTGATGATTACTTCATTATTATTTGTGGTCACAATTTCTGTCTTTACTTGTACTCACCCCTATGAGGTTCTGTCTCCCCCTGCGGCTCCCCCTGTCTCTTCTCCTCTCCTCTCGGGCAGGACTTTGAGGAGGACCCCCGCGCCCAAGGGGCTCGTGGTCACCGCCGGTCCGTCAGCAGAGGCTCCTACCAGCTACAGGCCCAGATGAACAGAGCCGTCTATGATGAGAGGTACCGGGAGGGATGCCACACAGAAATCCTCAGCTTGAATCCAGCATCTTGTCTCATAACCTTGAGCAATTGAATTCTATTGGGTTTATTTCTCCTTTGAGCTATTGCATTTTGCTAGATTTACTGGCTGTAATTCTGGTTTGGTCGAATTGAGCAATGATCAGATCTCCCATATCGAGTTGTCGGCTGTAGGCGAGGGTTATGAGGTGAGCTGTATTGATTGTATGCGCACATGGTGGTTTTTATTTCTGGCCGCAGGCCTCCGGGCAGTTTGGTGCCCACCTCAGTGGCAGAGGCCAGTCGTGCCATGGCAGGGGACACAACTTTAAGTGAAAATTATGCTTTTGCTGGCATGCACCACATATTTGACCAACACGTAGACTCTGCTGGTGAGTAAATTAAATTTATAATAATCAGTTCGTAAACATTAAGTGTCAACATTTTTTTTAACTTTTATCTTCCTCCCCCTTTTTCTTTTAGTTCCACGGCTGCAGTTTGCCAATGATGACAAGCACCTCCTTGCTTGCTGCTCACTGGATGGCACCCTGTCCATCATGACGTTGTCCCCGCCTCCTCCCAGTGTGAAGGTGACACTAAAAGGTCACGGGGGTCCCGTCACAGACTTTGCTTGGTCTCTGAGCAATGACATCATTGTGTCAACATCACTGGATGGGACTCTACGTATCTGGAACACAGAGGATGGTCGTTGCATCCGGGAGGTCAGAGACCCAGAATCCAGCGAGTTGCTCTGCTGCACTTTCCAGCCCATGAATAACAATCTCACTGTGGTGAGTTCCAACTGAGACGTGTTATCATTTGCATATTCTCTAGTACTGACTCCCTAGTACCACAAAAAACTCAGAGCGAAGAGGCTGCGCATGATTAGAGTGGCCTGTACTAAGAAATACTTTAAAAAATGACGCAGATTAGATAAATAGCTTTTCTGTGGATAGATCCCTGTCTGTTATACTACTGTATTACCTGATAATATGTTTGCAGCAAAAAAATCATGCTAATAAGTTTGTTTTGTCCCCAAGTCATTGTCTGCTGTCTGTTCTCATTTCTGCAAACACAAATGACAGCAGTTTTTCTTCTGGACTAAATGTCAATGTTTCCACTGGTGGTACTTCGTTTATTAGTGTATTACATTTATTTGTCAGTGACTGTGTACAAAAACATTCATCTCATATAAAGAGAGGAGATATATTGTTCCAGATTTAGCTACTAGCTATTTTTCATCCTCCGTCCCTGGGCAGGTAGACACAAATACTAGTACTACTAATGCAATTAATACAAGTTCAAAATACAATCATTTTTGATTTGATATTGCTGTAAATCAGGTAATTAAGACTCTGTTATGAAAAATGAAATTACAGTTTCTCACTATCACGATTTCCTAAAGCTTAATGTGATTTCAAAACCACAATGTTTTGTCCCACCAACAGGGTGTTAACATATATGATAAAGAAAAGCAGTATATTCCCATATATCAGAAGCTGGACACAGATAACGTTTGACATTTTCACTTGAAAAATGACAATTAGACAATAAATTGATTATCAGAGTAGTTGTTGGTTAATTGTCAACTAATTGATTAAGTGACTATTTGTTTTGGCCCTAAATATTTGATGGTCTGCTTAACAGTCTTGAAATATATTGCATAGCTGCATCCATTAGAATGATAACCTAATAAGTCTGTTAACAATGAACTGAAATTTAATACCTACAGTATGTGTCATATTATTTTTGACATTTCAGGGGTCTTAATTTCTTTTTATTTTTTGCCTTACGAAGAAGATTTGAACCAGTGTGAGTAACTTATGATGTGTGTCAGTATTTAGCTTGTGTCGAATGGGAAAAGGATTAGATTAACATTAGTGTGGACACCTTGTGAGCCAAGGCTGTGGTTAGAACTGAAAGACATCATAATACCTTACTTGTCGCGTATCTGATGCCACACACAAGCAGCTTTACTGTTTTCCTGATATGGCATATGGCGTTCAGAAAGTGTAGAATTTTGGAAAAAATTTAAAATTTTGCACTCTAGTCCTGCTTTACCCTGACACCTCAAGTGACAGATGGTGACTTCCGCAGCTTTTATTTCCTCCTGAGAGTTCATTACATGCTGTCAGATAAGTTAATCGTCACACACTTTATTTTATTCAGAACATTCTTTCATTGTTGTGTGTGAAGTATATCAACAAAATTTTGCACGCAGAGGCAAAACCTCCCAGTAGTATCCTTTCATCCCATTCTTAATAGCTGCGTGCACATTTACACTGTGCAGATATTGATTAAATTTTAGAATTAAATGTCAGCTTTTGCGACCAAAACAAAAATGGTAAATGTCATGGATAATTTTGATTTACCTCTGTTTTTTCAGTGGCAAATTGTTTAATTGAAGAGCAGAATGTAAAGTGAAAGCAGAGCTCCGAACAGCAGTTACTATTTACGCCTCATTAAGTGAAACATGAGGGAGATGGATATTTGTTTTTTAACTGACAGTCAGTGCAATCATTAATGAATTTAAGAGGAACATATTTGTTTTTTTTAGCACAGACTCCAAAATCTGATTTGTACAAGTTTAACTGGCCTGTCAATGGTCTCATCTGCCTGAGGACAGCAAGATAGTCAATAATTTCTGTTGGAATAAACAATGTCCATGTGTTGTCATATTGGTCTATAAACCATAACACACATAATATTTTGAATATTTCCAACACATGGGACATTAATGCCTTTTTATGCAGTGTGTAGACCAGAGCATTAAAGCTCTTGGAAATACATTATATTTTCCAAGATGAACCTGCTCTGGTTTTCACTTGTGTAACTGCTACAGCAAAAACAGTTCAACCATTGCATTGTCGCAGTTACTTAATGATGCCCTGTGGCAATAACGAGGGTCCTCACTCCCAGGTCTGTGTTCCAGGTGGGAAACAGCAAGCACCACCTGCAGGTGGTGAACATCTCCACTGGGAAGAAGGTAAAGGGAGGCTCCAGTAAGCTTACAGGCCGCGTGCTGTCTCTCTCCTTTGATGCTCCAGGCAGGATCCTTTGGGCTGGCGATGACAGGGGGAGCATCTTCTCCTTCCTCTTTGACATGGCAACAGGTATTCTTGCAACATTTCACTTTGGCAGAGAGCAGAATGTGCACTGACCACATTATTAAATTCTAATCAGTTTTTTTACGCCGTGCACTGAATACTGTTTGAGAGCGAAAGCGGTTGATGCGTCTCTGCCGCTTTCTGCCATTTCTGCCTGTCCCCCACGCCGCAGGGAAGCTGACCAAAGCCAAGCGTCTGGTGGTGAACGAAGGCAGCTCCATCTGTAGCATATCTGCTCGGTCCTGGATTAGCCGAGAGGCCAGAGACCCCTCCCTGCTGGTCAACGCTTGTGTCAATAAGCTGCTGCTGTACAGGTCAGTCTGTGAGGGCAACTCGCTGTTTATTAATAGGCAGTTTTATGTCCGTTGTGCAGACATAGAATTTCAAGCTGTAACATGTATGTGAAGATGTATTTACATTGCTACATTGAATTTGATCGGTTGTGGCACCTTTTCGTCGGCAGGGTGGTGGACAATGAGGGCACGCTACAGCTGAAGAGGAGCTTCCCTATCCAGCATGGTTCCCAGCTCGTTCATAGCATCTTCTGCCCCCTCATGTCTTTCAGACAGGGGGCCTGTGTCGGTAAGACGTGGCTTTGTTCCTGCTGTGATATTTGAATAGAAAGTTAGACCACAGTTCATTACTTGCTGCAGGCTATCCAATGTGGGGGAAAAAAGAAATGCAAAAATAGCATACTACTACTTCTGGATAAAAACTTTTCAGCAACCATGTAGCTACCTCTTTTGTAGCTTGTACGTGTTGAAAAGTGTTCATCTACCAAAGGGTTGTAAAATCTTCAATAATTACAGATGTAATAAATTGAAGTTATACATAAGAGCAATGTTTACATGAGAGCAATAATATTTGAAACTGCTCGACCTAAGAGCTTTACCTCACTTAACTCTCCTCACCATTTATTAATTCCTAAGAATCAACGGTTCATTTTATTCAATACTTGTCACTGTTAAAACTATCAGGTTAAATTAACAGAAGCTTCTCACTCATAAAAATACCCCCAGGAATCTTTGGTTAGGGATGTGTTGTAATATAACTGTTACGAAAGCCACTGATATTTTGCAACATGGTTACTTACATTATTTCCAAAGGAACATGAACCGACAAACTGTGAAGACACCTGGGAAGCACTTGTGTCAAAACCAGCAGCACCTCCAGATTCTTTTCTTCTGCTAGAAATGTGAAGGTTGTGTTGTACAAACAAGTGATTTTATGGTTTTCACAAGAATAATTGTGTCTCTTGCGATTGTTTTTAGAGGCAGTGTGAACTACTGATACTCATTTTGAGTCCAAAATGATTTGTTTTAATGAGACTTACATCATTTATTTATAAAGTTGTGCTTGTAATTTTTCTTAAGTTTTGTCCTTCTGATTTTCTGTCTGGTACAGTGACTGGCAGCGAAGATGCCTGTGTCTACTTCTTCGACGTCGAACGTAACACCAAGGCGATAGTGAACAAGCTGCAGGGCCACGGGGGACCAGTGCTGGACGTCAGCTTCAACTGTGACGAGAGTTTACTGGCATCTGCTGATTCCACCGGCATGGTCATCATCTGGAGGCGGGAGCAAAAGTGACTGATCCACCGATGAAAGGCTTCCATCCACTGCATACTAAAGGCCTGCCGCTCCTTAACCGTCCAACGACAAGTCTGTAGATTTTCACTGGAATGTAACAGGCTGCATTAAACGTTTAATGTAATGATACTCAAGTGCAATCAGATAGAACACCATGATGTGTAGGTGGTAGGGATATCTTAGAGATTCAAGGGGTGGGTGGGGGAGGGGTTGTGTGTGTGTGCGTGCGTCTGTGTGCCTGTGTGTGTGTGTGTGTGTGTGTGTGTGTGTGTGTGTGTGTGTGTGTGTGTGTGTGTGTGTGCGTGCGTCTGTGTGCCTGTGTGTGTGTGTGTGTGTGTGTGTCTACTCCTACAGCTGCGGCTTTGTTGCTTTTCAACAAAGGAAGAAAAAGCACTACTCCCATGCATGTG
The DNA here is from genome assembly GCF_016859285.1 of Xiphias gladius. Taxonomy (NCBI): domain Eukaryota; kingdom Metazoa; phylum Chordata; class Actinopteri; order Istiophoriformes; family Xiphiidae; genus Xiphias; species Xiphias gladius. The sequence goes on along the minus strand of NC_053417.1, from coordinate 23,056,137 downwards.
TCATGGCTTACCTCCGACTCGGACGGAAATGACTGAATTCATATGAAGAGGATAAAACATAATCTTCCTGAGAAACCAACACTTTGTTTCACAGTGACGGTCCCTCTGGCATAGATCTAGTTCACTGTTTATGTAACTGTTATTCAAGCAGCGTAATTAAGTGTAGTAAAAACGCCTTATTTGCTTTTAGTTCTGCAATTGCCTGTTTGCATTTGAGAACATGTGCATGACATTGAACTCAGAATCAGTCATAGGCTTATTAAATTGATCACAACAAACAATATACAAGTGTGTTTTTAAGTATGTGTTTGTACTTATCTGTATGCGTGTATGTGTGTGTTTTCAGTTCATGCAGGTTGCGGATTCATATAATTTATTTAACGCACACACAGAATAAACTACTGTAACTGTCAGTTGTCTTTGTTTCCTTTTTCACAAAATATACTTGAAACAATACAATTTAAAAAATGGAAATACTAATGTCAGAAGAGATCAATGTAGTATGGTGGTCAAACAGTGTACAGTGTAGGAGGGTGTTAGTCATTGTGTGGGTCTTCAAGATCTACACAGGATTCCCCCTACGTCAATGACTAAAAGGTGTAAAAACAGAGTTGCATTTGATGTTGGGCAATATATCCATACTAGTGTATTATGAGATAAGGTATTGTTGGGCAAGAGCTTATTTGTTGTCTTTTAAATGCTCTAATAGGTTTAAAGGTTCAATAATGTTTGACCTTTTTAAGTCTGCTCTAGCTGAGAAAAATGGTTCCTCTGCCCGTCATATAAAAATCACATTAATAATTTCTTTTTTTTTTTAGCCACCCTAGTGGCTTGGCTCGTAGTGCCGGTCGAAAAGTTTCATGGCAATTAGATGGATTGGATGGCGATTTGTGGTCCCCAGAGGATGAACCCCACAGACTTTGGCCATCACCTGACTTTTCAACCAGCACTACAGTTAGGTTAACATTGTTTGTCTTGAGTGAAATATCATAACAGACGAATTGCTGTAAAATATAAAGCCTAACCCCCCCCCCCCCCCCCCCCTTCAAGTAGTGTCATCGTCAGGTTCAAATTTAAATTTATCCAATACTTTGGTTTATGATGAGATACCTGCAAAACTATGACGTATGACATTCCCATCATCCTCAGCTGTACTTTGTGTTTAGTGGTGTTTAGAAAATTTTACCATGTTAACACGCTAAACTAAGATGGTGAACATGGTAATGTTGCATTGTCACTGTCAGCTTTTTAGCATGCTGATATCAGCATTTAGCTCAAGGCACTGTTCTATAGTTTTGTTCAACACTTTCTCGTGTCTAAGAAAATGTTCTCACGTTATCAGTATAGAGGTTTTCAGTCAAATACATCATAATACCTGATTTTGTGCACGTCACCGTGGTGTAATGACTTGCAAGTACACTGTAAATATTCACAAACTGTCAGGTAAATCAGTGGCTCTCAACCTTTACAGCTTATGAACCCTAAAAGTAATGTCCACTTGTGACTCCTCTTGGTCTTAGTGCGGACATGAGACTTTTTGGCATTGATATTGTTTCATTTTAAGGATTGTTCAAGGCGGAAGAGGTGAAAGTATCCACTGTTTGGTAGAAAAACAGCCAAATCAGAAAAAATAGAGAGGTTTTGTAGGAGTGTCTGGTGACCTGTTCCTTGGGACTCTAAGTTGTCCTGGGAAGCCATCCAGATAGATCACAATCACACCTTCAAGCTCCTACACTATTTCAATTTTCCAGGTCTAGACAAGTTAGAAAAATGGTGCGTCAGCGTCACATTAATATATCATGGCAATGTAAGACATTAGTCTCTTATTGCCATCTCCCACACTGTTTGCACCATCGGGAGGAACAAAGAAACACATAATCAACTGAAAATTGTGGAAACAGGTAAAAAAAAAAAAAAAGTCAAAGAAAAGAACAGCGTGAGCAGGAATCTTGAGTTGAAAGTTTTGAACATAATGCATGATTGATCCACAAATTAAGTGCCTTTGGACTTGACTGTTCAACTCTGAAGGTTGATGAGGGTGTTGTGACGCTAAAATGTGGCTGTGTGGGAGTGAGAGCACAATGAATGGTTGCTGTCTGGGAAGGTCAGGACAGGGCTTTGTTTGAAACAGGCAGGATAGGTGCTGATAAAAACAAAACAAAAAAACCCCAAAAAACACGGAAATCACTCCAAGAGAGAAACATTAAACTTATCCTGTGTGAAACTGAGTGCTCGCTGAGTGCTCTCTGAGTGCTCTCTTATAGGGCAATGGAACCAGGCCTCTGCACAACTCTGCATCTTCAGAACACACAGTGGGCGGGCATAAGTTTTCACAGATGCGTAAGACAGCCTTTGTTGTGGCGTATCTCAGAGAGAAGTGGGAAGAAAACTAAAAATAAACACTTTAGATGAATGTTCAACATCAGTTCTGGGGAGACAGAGAGACACTGTCGGATAGAACCTGTTAAACCTGGACTATTTAGAGGATGCTCACACAGTTGATGCTGCTCACTATTCAAACATCTTTTTCATCAGCCACAGTCAGCGCACAAATAAAGACAATAGAAAATTATCTCACATTCAAATTCAAAATGTAGGCTAATTGTTTATCGAGAGAGTGCATAATCATATGATGGCATGATTTCAATTGGGTCCTAATTAAGACTGAAAAAATATTTTTTTCTTTCCACCCTTTCCATTTTATTTTATGATGCATAATTATTTCGTATGGTTGGTTACATAAGGTTGGCTGTACATGTGGAGTCTGTATGTTTGGTTTTACCACTATGGACAGATAGATTCAGTACAAGAAGTGTTTTATTTAGGTGCTTTATGTTCTTTATCCTGCAGAGGAGTTTACCCTTAGCGACTTTTAAAATGCTTTTCATTATCAGCAGTATTATTCAAGATTGATTTATCTTTTTTTAAAAGAGTGGAATCCTGATACTTGCAGAATTCTGAATTTTAAAGAATAAACTTTGTTTTTTCTGCCCTTTAGAGTGCTTGGATACCACCTTAAACCCATTTCTCAGGTTTCACAAAAGATTCCACAGTTGCCTGGTGCAGAAGAGTTATTTTCATTTACACGATTTTACAGTGCCCACTTCTAGATTTTGTGTTGAATTAAATGTAGTGATTAAAAAAAAATCACATATCAAGGTTCTGTTTTTAAGCATCAATTTCAAATGCAAGTTTTAAATCTAGACATATGTTAATAAACGTAACTCATGAGCTCTTGCCTACTTGCAGTACAGCATGGCTGTTTTCGCTTCGCTTGCTTTCTTCGTTTTAAGCGAGACAGGGTAACTTTCAAGTGAGGAAATACCACATTCTTCCTCTCATAAATGCAAATTTGAATTCATCACAAATAAAATACTTTCTTGCATCTCTTCAGTTTAATAATGTATTTTTTTCCTCACGGCCTTAAAATGGCTAATGCTGGCTAATGTTAGCAAACTTTAGATAGATGTTGCTGAATAACAGGGTTAAGGTTGTTGTCATTGCTTAGTCATGTTCTTGACTCCATGACTCTTCTCCATCTGTGCTACCGCGACACTATATTTTAGCGTTTACCATTATCCCGTACTTATCATTCATAGCAAAAGATGCATAGTCTTGCCTTAAGTTTTATTGCAGGGAAGTTGAAGCATTTTAGACCACCAGCTTAAGAAACTTACTTGTTGAATCCAACCACATTTGTGCTCCCACATAGTTGTTCAGTTCAAACCTTGTGTAACAGATCTAGACATCTCTTCACTCTTCTGCGTGTTTGTACGCCTGTCTCTACAGATTTTATGGGTTGGTACTGGACAAAGAGATCACAAATCCTTCTGACTCTAAAATGGTCGTTGTTCAGTGCCCAGTGGAGAGAAAAGAGTCAAGATGACTTTTTCATTTCATGCAGTGAAGTGTACAAAGCTAGACTGATGCGTCACAAATTCATCTTTCCCGTATATGTTCAGGGACTAAAATGCACACAGGAGGTAATTTGTGCTACATGTACTGTAAAGTGGTCTATTTCTTGGGAAATGTTCTCCCCAGGGATCCAGCCATGTCAACATCCAGGCAGGTCAAAACTCAGAATGCATCAAAAGTAGAGTCTTTATTGATGAGTGGGCAAAAGAACCACCTCAGTTAAACTGTACAGTTACAGGTTATCATCTTGCGAAGGAACGCCGGACTTAAAAATTATGGACCTCGGTTCACTTTTCACTTCGTCTTTCCGTATCAACATCTGTACAAGTTGTAATCCCAAGTCTTGAATCTAGGAAATGCAGTGGAATGCATGCTAATACAGTATGCTGTGCAAGTGTCCACATTCAGAAAATTGTACTGCACAAATATATCTATGCCTAACATACTGCAGGTCAGACATTTGCATTACATGAATCTTAATTTGGAGAGACAGTTTAATGTAGTCTGAGCCGCTTTCCATACACCAAAAATCTCTGGGGTCGTATCCAGCCTGAAGACGTTTTGATTTTAAATGTACTGTTATCCAGACACTCAAATGGTGACATTTAAGTCGAGGGGAAATATAAAAGGGCCTGGTAACATTCAATTTTCCTTCGCATTAAGTGCCACTTCATTTCTTCTTCTTTTTTTTTGTATTTCTCGTGAGAGCATAACAGTACTTTAAAAACATTCCCAAGACCTTCATTTGCAAATAAATGTTCATTTGGTAATGATTTTTTAAAACGGCGTAATTTACATCATCATTCAAGTCATTAAATCCTATGGCCTGGTTGCAATGTACAAGTGATGTTTTTTCTAATTATTCTCTCCCCTTTTTCATTATCCATCTGTATTTCACATTTGCTTGTACATTACCATTAAAAATAAGTCTACATTTTCAGTTATGGAAATCCATTTAAAGTATAAATTTCCATACGATGACTGTTTAATTTTGCATGATTTTGAAACCACAAGATGAGGCTGCTTTCATATTGACTCAACATCACTGGAACCTATTTTATCATCATTATTTCTCTCTCTCGTTCTTTCTCCCTCCCTCCTCTCTTCATCGTTCTATCTCTTCCTCTCTCACACACATACACACAAATGCTATATAAAAACACAAAAGCAGGAATATACATTCCTGTACAGTCTATACAATATCAAATCAAGTCATATTTCAAAATAGTGTCATCTGCTTAACATGTATTGTTTACAAATAAAGGAAAACAGGCAATTTTTTTTATGATACAAAGAAACCTGACACGCCCTAAATCAAGTCCAGAAAATCAAGCATGTTAGGGGCTTCTTGGGTTCACAACAGCTATTTAAATGTATCCAAGGTTATTGGGTCCATTCAATATTCTGCAGTCTCCTTTGAATTAAATGAAAAGGTGTCCAGGTTTTCTATCAATCCATTCAGACCCTTTGAGTTCCTTGATGTGTTTCAGAGTAATTAACGCTCTGATCAACACTTTCTATTCACAGTCCACAGCACATTCCTTCAAGGATTTCAACCCTCCGTATCTGTTTGGTCCCTAATGTGACACAGAAACTAATTCTCAGCTGGAAACTCTGGGGCGTGTCCGTTTGAAATAAGGCAACATCAATTTAAAATGGCATCTGTCACGCTTAGTTGGAGTGGTGATTGTTGTGATCTTTCCTACTTATTAATCATACAGTACATCATCAGATATACAAACCGTTAAAGTTACCAGGGCTTTTCTTTTTTCCCGTTCAAACCTTTGCACCTGACACATTTATTCAAATATCGACATTCTTCATAAAACAGCACTGCGCCTGCGTTTGTGGGCTAAAATTTGATTTTGTTGTGTAAAACAACAAGACAGACACTGACACTTAACCAAGGTGCATTACATCACTTCTCTTCTCCACATTTCCCTTTAAAACCTAAAACATTCTCTTCTTTAAGCGCATATCTTATCACATAATGCAGTAGGCCTCATCCTGGGGCAGGTGTTGTTTAGTCCTCCAGTAGGTAGGCAGGTGAGCTCTCAGCACTTTTCTCAGGTCCTCATTGAGCAGGAGACAGAAGATGGGGTTGACTCCAGCCTGGGCGAAGCTCATCCACACTGTGATGGAGAGGTACCTGTGAGGGATGCTGCAGGACTTGACGAACACCCTCCAGAAGCACGCCACGATGTAGGGAGCCCAGAGGACCAGGAAGAGCAGGGTGATGGTGTAGAACATCCTGCCCAGCCTCCTTTCTGACCTCACCTCTTCCATCCCGAGCAGCCGCCGGTGTTGATTGTGTAAATTTTGCCTGATGCCCAACAGAGTGGGCGGCATGGGACCACGACCGAACCCTGCAATCCAGTTAGCCGCAGCTTGACCCGTGGCCCCAGGACCATGGAAGGTCCAGTTCTGGCTGATAGCTGGCACTAGCTGGACAGGTTTCATCTTGCGGTGCCTGTACTCAAACAGCAGCAGCTTGGCATAGAAACCGTGGGTGGCAAGGACCACCACAGCCAGCATGAGCATGAAGCCCAGGGTGTCGTTGGTCTTCAGGTAGCGGTGTTCAAAAATACACTGATCCTCATCACGGATGAACTTGTACGTCCCCACATCAAAGACAGGTGGGAACGCCATGGCAACAGCCAGAGTCCACACCATGCAAATGATGGCGGCGCAGGTCCAGATGGTCATGCGTTTGGCGTAGAATCGGTGGTGGGCGATGGCAAGGTAGCGGGTGACAGCCACACAAAACAGCATGAAGGCAGCGTGAAAACAAAACAGCACGGCCATAAAAGCCACGACTTTACAGCTCAAGGCACTGTAAGTCCAGGCCGAGCTGTTGTGGACGGAGACCAGCACAAAGGGGAAGCAGGCAGCTGAGCGAACTGCATCGGCCAGGCACAAGTCCAGGAGAAAGAAGTAGGGAGCCTTGTGAAGTGTCCTGTCTCGTAGGACCAGCAGGGAGACCAAGAGGTTGCCTACAAGGCTGACACAGATGATCAAACCCAAGAAGACCAGCTTAAAGTAGGCAGACATATCTGTGGCAGAGACACCTCCACTGTTGCTGCTGCCGTCACTGCTGCTGCTGCTACTGCTGCCGCCTCTTGCCAGTCCGCTCTGTGAGGCCAGCACAGCCAGCAAACTGCCAGGGCCATCGATGGCAAAGCTCTGGTTAGCCATTCTATCACCTTCCACAAGAGCCTGCCTGCCTCGGCCCCCTTATTAACACTACTGATCCTACTACAGCCGTCGTCTCCCAAAACTCGTCTTTACAGCATGTGCGTGTGTGTGTGTGTGTGTGCGTGACAGTCAGTTAAAGAGCCGAGGGTGTAATCTGTACCATTCACAGCACATAGCAAATATGAGAACATAATGGCAGAACAGGCAGCCATTTGGTTTTTTTTTACCGTAGACCTCCTATGTGTGAATTGTGGAATTTTCACTCAACAGGAGGAGAAAAACATCACTGTGGTTATCATAGTCAGGCCTCAGTGTTGAAGCTAGGAACCTGAAATCAGCCTTGTTTAAGGCTGAGACGGTTGAAAACATGAACATTTCATTTAAAACCACTTTTGAGATGCAACCTCTGCGAAAAAAAACCAAAACTAATTTATGGGCATAAGGTGATAATAAAACCTAGCTGTGCTTGTTCCGGGTGGGCCTTGGCTGTGTAGGCCACGAAACACAACATGATTTGCTGTAGATGTAGATTTTTATTTTTTTTTTTCCATCTATAACAGCCCTCTGCCACCTCGACAAATACCATTTCACCTGATTAGATGGCTGCCATGTCAGCTAGGCCTGAAACACAGACTGGAGTGGAAAACAGATGAACAGGTGTCAAAATCACCTCTGCTGTGTGTTTTTTGTGTGTGTCTTGTGAGTGTGCGTGCATGTGTGTGTGTGTCTGTGTGTGTGTGTGTGTGTGTGTGTGTGTGAGAGAGAGAGAGAGAGACAGAGAGAGAGATGATAACCTACCTTTCATACCCTCATTTTTGGGGGGATCTGTTCTTCTCTCACGGTGAAAACAAAAAAATGATCCCAGTCTCTTTGTTTCACTGTTTGTCAAATCGAGAGGAAAACACATAATAAAGCCTCATGCTCTTGCTGTCGGCTCTCAGGCTCAAACAACACCTGTTATGCATAAATCCATCGCAAGGAAATCGAACTGAGCCACATATAATAAACATAAGGCGGCAGAGGCTATCTAATAATCAACAGCTGATCAAACGATCCAGGATGAGGACTCTGCTGTTAAGCCACAATTTGAGAGATATGTGTTTTTTGTTTTGGCTTTTTTTTTTTTTTTCAAATCCACTGCCACCCCTTTTACTGTTTCACAGGGAGGGATGTGTTCATCTGGTCTGTGTCTGAATATCATCCGAGAAAACAGATTTTATGTTGCATCACGTCTAACATGGGTGTCCAGAGGGCTAGAAGCAGACGCGATAAAAAAAAACCCCAAAAAGACAAAAAACAAACATCAACAACAAAAAAAACATATCTTGCTCTGTTCATATATCCAAATGATGTCAGATTTTTCAAAGCTTATAATAACCCACCCACAAACGTTAGAGAGGAAAAAAAGATCGCGCATCCCCTAAATGAATCGTCTTGGCTTGTACACTGGCAGGAGGCACCCGAACAATTAGTCCACACAGACAACAGCCTCGATATGTCTCTTTTTTCCATCTCTCAGTCAAAAAAAGGCGATGTATTTACCCTGAACTGTTAATGTGCAGTCTTTGTTTTGCTGTCCAGCGAAGGTGGACTACATCTCAATCGTCCCCAGTAAAAGCCTCCATGAGAACACAAATACATTTTTTTTTTTTTTTTTTTTGGGACAAAAATCCAGCGATGTCACAAGGAAATCCACATTGCAAACGCTGCCTAAATCACGATTTTTTTTTTTTTATTTAGATAAAAAAGAAAAACCCAAAGAAAAACCAAAAAAAAAAAACCAACCCCAAAAACAACACGGCTGGATTAGGCGAATTATTCCTGAATAATCCCAATTATGGCTGTTTGCGAGGAGGCAGCTCGCACATTCGCGGAAGCCGTCGGTTTTATTCGGGGAGAGGGAGACAGAGAGAGGGAAGGAGGGAGGGAGGGAGAGAGAGAGAGAGGGAGAGAGGCGGACCTGTGCGGCATTGTGGGCCATAACTCGAGAGTGATGTTTTATTCTAACCGTGTCTCGGGCATCATGTATGACGCGTCTGTTTTCTCCACTACGGACGCAGCGAGGAGCCGCAGCTGTCAACAAACTGCATGTGTTCCACCGGTCTCCCGCCCCTCGGTGGCAGACTGGGCTGGCCGGACCCGGAGCGACACGGGCTGGCCCTGACGGGGGCTGCAGCAAGGGATTCTGGGTCCTTGTTTAAAGTGGGAGGAGGGGGCAAACACACACACAAACAAACAAACTTGAACTTAGAACCGTCATCACATACAGTCCACACACACAGTGTCCATTGTCTGTTCATGCTTGAGACTTGCAGCGTTTGTACCCTGCATTTTCATTCACAGATTCACCATCATTTGTATTTGGCATTACCCTTTATATTGTTTTTTTTTTCTAGTCTTATTTATCCCTTTTTTATTTTAGTATGTACTGTCTGTTTATTTTATTTGCCATGCTAGCAGCCAGAGGTAGACCAACCACCTCGGCCCATGTGGTTCTGCCTATACCGTATATTCCTTAACCCCTTTATAGAAACATTTTGAATTATAAAACTCAATCTAATTGGCTTATTCGCTCCTTAGCTCAATGTATAACATACCCATTGGCCTTAAGGTAATTTTTGCATGCATTTCGGGGGAATTTTGTCTTTATGCGATGACAGAGATTTGGTAGAAAATGAGGGCTGCAACAGAGTGTCCCCGGGTGAACTTGAAGCGGGGACATTGCGATTACATGGTCAGAACCATGGTACAACAAGACGCTCCAAAAGTGTTATATGCAGTAGTGGTGCATTAAATCAAAAATCACAGGCCTTTTGTTAGGTAACAATCAGAGCAGCATAACTTATGGAAAACTAAACAGAGAGCATTTATGCCCCGCAAGCTAAACGATGACTTTTCGGATGGGCAGTGGGCCTGCATTTAGTTTTAGTTTAAAGGTAATTGTTGAAAGTGTGTCTTTTTCATTTATTTAAAAAGACAAATATATAACTTTTTAAGGCTTGATTTACAAAGGACAAAGCAGATGTCTGTGTTGGACAAAATGTGGATTTAATGTACTGAAACAGTCAAATTTGGGCTAAATGACAGCTGTGATGGGGCGGATAAAGGCAATGAACATCCACGGACCACCGGAGCTGGCTCTTTTTGAGCAAACTGACAGGTTAAAGGAGGGCTATTGCGGTAAACAAGATTTGTTTCGTCTTGGGGGATTTCGCCGTCAGAGATGTTACTTAAGTAAAAGATTGTACTCCTCGCTGTTTCCGCTGTTGCTTGTGATGAAGTAGCTCCATTCGAACAAGCCGACCGCCCATTAGAGTGATGTCACACTGGGTAAGAAAGGAAGAGTAAGAAAATAACTCCTTGAACTGCTGTTTCGTAATATGTCACAACACTCGAAGAACCTCTCTTGAAATCACTGCTTAACACGGCTCTCAGTGGTGTAGGTTATTGCTTAAAAGGGCATTAACTATTTTCTAAGTGAGCGCCTGTTGTAGGATCCACACTGATTATCCTCCTCCTTAGGTCAGTTTTAAGTCTGCTTAAATTTTTAATACATTCCGCACTCAAGCTATGTGACCATCACACAAATTAATCACTCCCACCATTTTTCCCCGCAGAAGTCTATGAGATAAAAGTGTGCTCTGATTAATAATTTTGTTTTCAAAGCCAAATACTCACATGCTCAGAATAACGCTGACTTCTTTCAGATGGTTGCCTATCACGAGCATAATCAGAAACTGTCTGTGACATCTCATTATGTAGCATCTGAGGAAGTGATCCTCTGAGGTCGTGATGCTGATCTCGGCTTACAATGGCGAGTGTGCACTGGACTCTGGTATCCTCTGTGACTTCAGTGCAATGCATGACCTTTGGCTTCTCTCTGCAGCTCATGTTGCTCTCTGCGTATTTCCACTTCAAGCAAAGCCGAGTGCGCTCCAGAGTCAGGGGCGCTAAAGGCTCTGATGTTTTCTTGTGGCGTGTCAGTCTCTCCGAAATTTCCTGCGCTGCACTGCAGCGTCATTATTGTGCATGAAACTGAAGTGCATTTGCAGAGTGGATGAAAAGGAAAACAAACACGGACACATCTGGGTACAGGGTATAGGACCATTTTTTTAATGGCAATACACTGCAAACACTTTCATCACTTCAAACATGTCATTCAATGCTTCAGTCTGTCTGTGAAGTTGTCAAAGTGGTGCTACAAATTTTTATGTTATGCAACAACGACAATGTTTATTTACTAGCAAGATTCAACAGGAAGATTTATCAGATGAAATACGCAATAGTGAGGAGGCCGGCGCTCTCTAATGATAAATACCACGTTCACATGTCACACCCGACAATTTTCCACCTCGGGCAGCATCCATTTCAATCTGATGTTTACTAAAGGTCACCAGGTTTTCGTTTTTTTTAACCATTAAGGCAAAAAAATATCCATGTTTTGCTTTTGCACTTTGTAAACAAAATTCCGTTCACATTATTAGTCTCTTCAGTGTCCCACTATGGTAATGTATTTTTGTCCTTCCTTAAAGACATAATAGCAAATGGAATTCAGAAAAGTTAAAATTCATTGGCAGTGAGGTTAGACAACAACCTTTGGCTACACACTGACAACAACAATCAAAAAAACAAGATCATTATAGTACTGATTGAATAAATCAGATTATAACACCACATACACACATCTTTGCATGACGAGAAAAAAAGTAATTACAGAATACTTAAAAAACATCTGAGATAATATACTGTGATTTGTTATTAGAGTAAACACAATGATGCTGTAGAAATGGGGTAATAACTGACTACTATTCTATTACTTAACACTTTGACAGATTACATGAAAATATCTCCAATGTATTTTATTATATTTTATAATTACTTTCTCAACGATATGGACTTTGCATGGTAATGCTCATAAATTGTACCCAACATGTCTTACTTTTGATGAAAATATATGTTGATCTGAAAACTCACACAGTGATTCACAACTTCAATATGTTTTAAACCCGATGGCTTCTTTTGGAATCATGAAAAGGCACTTAACTTGTGAACCGATCAGAAGTAACCTTAGTGGCATAATCACAAACGGTGCAAGATCAGGAGTAGTCCAATCAAGAAGAGGGCACTGGGCTCCTGCATCACTATCGAGAGGGAAACAACTCCGCTCAGAAAGACGATGGATGGCATCAGACTCTGGTTGACGTCATGCTCGGGCTGGGGCTCAGAAGCCGCTGACAGTGTGTTTGATAGATTCTCTAATAATGTGTCGGGGGAAATCTGAGGAGCATCTTCTTTCTCCTCCCAGGCCGAGTCAGACTGAAGAGCTAACTTCTCGCTCGAGTCAGTGACACCTGTGCTCACGGAGGCGTTCTCTGTGAGCTCTGGTGATGCCGGAGCTTCACCCTCTGCTCCCAGAGATGCCCGACTCTCTGCCAAAGGAGGCGGGAGCACAGGCGTACTGCCTTCACGATGTGCTGCAGAACTGCTGGAGCTTTCTGATAATCCTGCAACGAGTTCGCTCGGTCCCGCTGCAACGTCTCGTTCAAAGCCCTGGGTCACACCGGGAGCGGAGACAGACGCAGCAGCCAGTTCAAGAAGAGGACGACCAGTCGGGCTTTCGGTCGATCCGTCCTCTCCTGTCGGCCGCAGATTTGTCTCTGTTGTAGGAAGATGCATGCAAGAGGCCTCTGAGGAAGGGATTTTCTCTCCGCCAGCCTGGGACCTGTCTGATCTTGGCCTTGATTCATGTTGTAGAGAAGGCAGCAGCGCAGAAGGACTACTGTCCATGGGCAGCTCTGATATTTGGTTGCCTAATTCACAGTGGAGTCTGGGTAAAGGCTGTGACTTATTTAGCTCGACCGATTCACTGGCAGAGATTGCACAGGATGAATTAGTTTGAAGTGTGGTTTCGGAAGACACGGAAGGGAATCGTTCACCTGGGGATGCAGTGTGAGCGGACAGGGTGCCATCAACCGATGGAAGCTCTTGGTTGGGTGGGACAGAAGGACCAGAGGGGTGAACTGCAGTCTGTTAAAGTAAAACAGTGAGACAACAGTGACAGCTAGGAGAGTATACAGACAAAGGGGAGAGATTTGTATTCTACAGTAACGTTTCACACAGAGAGGAAAAGCATTTTACCGCATACTAATGCTTTTCTAAAGAATGGATCCCATGCTGACATCGTAATTGTGAGGAAACACAAACAAGACAGGAGCGTTATGATGGGATTGACTGACATATTTTTCAAAATTGTTGGCAAGTTGTAATGCCTTTACTTCCCCTGTCATGAGTACAAGGGCAACAAAGGGAGAAAAAAACGAGATCAATGCAATTTTTCACTTATTTTATCCTCAAGTTTACCCAGTCTACATATTTTCACAATACACTAAACCAGGTACTGGAAGTAATGCCATCCTTTAATTTTTTATTTTTCCACCAAAAAAAAAAAGGCTTATAATATTGAAAAGAGCTTTGAGGCTGCTGTGACAAACATCCAAGATCAAATCAAGATTAAATCATAACAATATAAAACCAAAAGACTGATAACAAAAACAGCACCCAGAAGAACAAGCGCAAGAGCAACACACATAAAGCACGAATGACAGATCGGCATAGACATATTCTGTGTTAATATCACATGTCCAGATGAAAATCTCGCTGGTATTATTGTTGATGGCAAAACATTACAGAATCACGACAATTCTGAGGGGGAAACATTTTTATTTATTAAGTTATACCTACATATAGAATTTTTGTATTCTACATGTTTTTTTTTTAAAAGAGATTGGAATCCCGTGTCTTTATAAATTTACACCAAATACTTTCCGAGAGGTCTGTTTTCAATTTGACTCGAGAGAGAGCACTTTGGGTCAATCTCGGAGAAAAATCCCACGGAATGAGTAGCAAGCTAAATGGAAACCAAACCTTTGCACACAAGTGAACACTCAGCAAGTGAGCCATTAAAATGGCGGACAGTGGCAATTATACTGACAAAATTTAGCTCGAAAAATGTTTACACAAAACCTGGAGAATTCATTTGTCAGGAATGATGACGCTGGAATGCGTGACCCCGGAAAACCCCTGAATTAGATTCTCAAAATATGCTGAATGGCGTGCAGACTAGGGAAGAATTTAACAACTGGAGGGAGGTGACGTTCATACAGTCGTTGACTGGTTCACCTTTAATTGTAATGTTCTACCAAGAGAAAAAAGGATGCATGTGAATAATGATGTAAAACAAACATACAGATGAACTGGATGAGTAACAGATCTTTTTGTAGTATCAAAGAGACATAAATACCAGATCACATCATGGTGTTATTCTGTTAGGAGGTGGACGTCCTAATGTGTTTTTTTGGGCTGTCTGAGGTAGTTTACTCATTATTCTCCTGATCAACAGTAACTTCCTCCTGCTTCCGAAATTCAACTTTCTTCCAGTCTCATATGTTTTATGTGTGGAATAGTTCCAAAATCAACTTTTGCTTGCCAAAATGCTAATGCGAGCCCCCCGGGTAACCCTAGTTTTAAGCATCTCAACATTTCTCTCTCCCACCCTTTTACTGTAAAAAACAAATAGAAAAAGAAGGATAGAATAGAAAGAGGCCTACACTGTATTTAGCATTACTGTGAAAATTTGTGTTCAGAGTCGTATCAATCTTCTCATCTAACTCTCAGCAAGGAAGCAAAGAAGGCTGTTTCTCAGAATGTTGAACTATTCCTTTAATATCACAGCGGGGTCACAGAGGTTAAACTGTGCTTCCCTTCAAGGATTGTCCACTGTGATTGCAACAGTGTGTGTGTGTGTGTGTGTGTGTGTGTGTGTGTGTGTGTGTGTGTGTGTGTGTGTGTGTGTGTGTGTTTGCGTGTGTGTGTGTGATCTAAAATGAGTTTCAGGGACATTTCAATTTTTAAAAAAAAATTTATATAAATACATAGACAACAGCACAGTGATAATGGACTTCAGTACATTCAGGATATTATGACTACACTTGATGTGAATGAATATTAGTGTTCAAAATCACTTAAGACTGAAAAAGACTTTAATTCAGATGTAAAGGAGGACATTTAAGGTGCAAAAAACATAAACAGCATGCATCATGATGTGAATACGATAAGAATAGCATCCAGTGCTCGTGCTACCACGGTGAGAAGCGAGACATTACCTAAGTTGTTGCCGAAGCTTCAATGAGCTGTGAACAATATAAACAACCAAGCCAGTGATGGTAAGCTTTAAAATTTGAATTGAAATGTCTGTTATGTTTTATTAGACACATAACTCACATAGAGGGATAAAGCACTGCTCGAATGGGAATGTGTTAAAATCTGCATGCAAATCAAGATACAGTAATCTGAACATAACCCAACAAATAATCTTCCAAATGTGTGTTGGCAAGTAGGCCAACGAGTTACAGTAGCACATTCCAGTTATAATGGACTATTTTTAACTTCTGAAGGTTCATAGAGAAGAAGAACCCCAATGAACCCTCCTGTTAGTTAACAATTTATTGTATTAAAAGCTGTTGGTTTCTTTCCAGTCCTTACCTCTATGTCAATCTCTGGCTGTACCATGTAAGGGCAGGCCGCTGTAGATCTGACAAGTCCTGACTCGGAAGTCCCTGCTTCTTCTGCTGATTGCAAAACAGATAAACATGCTGTCAGACCCTGATTAGTCTGAGTAGAGACAAAGCAATGACCGGTTTCACACAAAATACCAGTTATCGAGTTTTTTTAACAAAAGTAGATAGATAATGAAAGCGGCGCTCCACCAGTTGCCCATATGAAATTCGGTTTATTCATCACAAGGAGTGCTACTCAGCCTGTGAAAATGTTGTATAATGTTTCCTGTGGCGCTGGGGGGAGGTCTGACAAGTCTGAGAAAACGTCCCTGCTTATGGCACCATGGTTATCTCAGTGTGGGCTTCAGACTTGGGCAAGCCTGTGTTACAAACTGGTCATTTGCACGAGAATGATAACAATGGGAAATGCTGCTGAGCCGCATTACAGGAAATGTAGGATCCAGCGTTTTTGGAGCCTGACACATTCAGGGTACTAACAGTCTGGATATTTCTGCCCTGTTCAGCACCAACTTTAACCATTCTTTTTAAAATCTGTCTCTTGTGAGTCCCCGAAACTTTACGGAAGTGCAATACCTAATCGCCTGAGTAAACCTTCCAGTAAACACATCAATTCTACATCCTTTGCAACACCATCACATATAAATCTGAATTATATTCCTCTTTAAATATTTATGTATTCTTTTTTTAGTGAACCGATACGTCGCTAGTGAGTTTGTACGACAGCACCCATACTGTACCTTCTTCCTTTTCCTGCTCATCCTCTGAATCTAAATCCTCATTCATACTGAAAGAAAAGAGAGACATTTTGGTTATAAGACACTATAAAAACAAGAAAAATACCATTCAATAGTGCACTGTTTGAAACACACCCAAATGTGTCTACGAGTTTATACTTTTTCATACAAGGCAAATGAAACCTCTGAGGGCTTGTGTTTGGACACGAACACTGTTATAATGATGCAGTACCTGAGGCCTAATAATGCACAAAGAACACACACAGTTTATAGAGTGTGGGTCTGTATACAGGGTCGATCTGACTGAACCATGGAGAGATGCGCTAAGTGAGACCTCTTATGGAGAAATACAGTGATGAAGTGAGCTGAGGCCGGACAGCCAGACCATAGATTTAGAGCCACAGCTTAGTCCACTCAGTTTCTTTTTTTTTTTATTTTAAGCTCATTTTGTGCAATAGATGCAACATCTGAATCAGCTGACAAAGGCGGTGGTCATACCTGAAAATAAATGATGCCATCTAGGGTGCCAAAATGGCCTGTTTAAATAGCAGTGCATGTATAATAAAAAGGCAAATATAAAGTGGCAGAAGAAGGTGGTCATACGCCATCATTGACACCTGTTTTGGATAATTACCCTTATTATTTGCTCATGCAGTTCAGCCATTTTAATCAAACATGGTTAGGCATTTTTTCTGGTACATTTTTTTTTTGAATTCCGTCTCTGAGCTGATGCACGGGCTGAACACAGTGCCTTGAAGCCAAAAGCCTCAGTGATGACCCATCTCATTAGGCCGTCTGTTAAAATAGACGGCCAGGCGGGAAACTACTGAGCGAGATATTGTTGACTGAGAGTAATGGTCACTGTAAAGTGCGAGTACAATATAAGCCGGTAGAGGACATAGTTTTATACCAGAGTTGATGTATAAAGTGTAATTGTGGTGACAGTAATTACTGGAGGACACACCTGGATTAATTCAGCTAAATATCTTTCTTTGGAGTTGCCCAGCCACATATAGTCCGTGTCCCCCCATGACAGGTGCTTTCACATGTGGTTACATCAGATCCTAAACATTTATAAACCGATGGGAGAGTTGATCAAATATAGCCATGATGAATTTTAAAATTATCCGCAAAATAATGGAGCAGAAATGCTTTCCGTAAGAGGGCACCTCTGCTGAATGAAGGGGGAGGTAACATCGCCAAGAGCCCTGCAAAGGAGGCCAAATGAAATAAAGGTCAAGAAATGTGACGAGCATGTGACAGGAGCTACACAAATAGAGTAGGAAAACCTGACAAGCTCTTCATACTCCCTGTCCTTAATGGACTTCCAGTTTTATATCGGAGATTTAAAATCTGACAGAGATCTGACAAAGATCTTTGCGTTATACGTGTCTGGTGATGTGAGGTCGTCATTTGCTAAGCTCTGTTTTCAAAACTCTATCGTGGCGAGCACATTATCCTCAACCATAACAACAAAAGCAAGAGAAATTATTTGTCATTTTTCGAAGAATCAACTCTTGATTCCTGACAGAAGCAGGCAAAACTTTTCATGATGCATTCGAAGGTTATATTTGAGATGTCGGGTGGTCATAGGTGCAAACTATTAGAAAAACTGAGATCCCTGGTCCGACCCGAGCCTGATATTGTAGAAAAATCAGGGTTGGGTGCGATCGCTTGGGCAGGTGTGTGCGTCGGTCTATGCACAGTAAAAAAAAAAAAAAAATCTAAAAACCGATTTAGATACAGTTAATGTAACGAATTCCGCCAGTCTTACTCAAGCCTGATCTGGAGACGTGGCCTCGTTTGGCCCCCGTCACATTGCGAGACTCTACACTGACTCAGCAGCAAGTTCGTGCAAAAAAAGATCAAGACTGAGAAAAAAAACTCAGCAGACAGACACTGACATTGAAGCATTGTTCCTGCTCGGGTCTCAGGATTCACCAACAGCTACGGCGCAATACTGTGCGATATCTATATTTGCCTGCGGTGGGTACAGTAGAGGTAAATATAACTAAACCAGCTAAAGGATTACTTCAAAGCAGAAGCAGAAACCACTCTGTGCAATTCATATTAGCATACATTGAGCAATACATTCTAGTGTCTAGACTTGTTTCATCCCATAGTAACCTTTACTCCCACTGGCTGCCTTGTTAATGCGTTAAACTCCAATTATCAGTTAAATTCAAAGCACCGAATGAATCTATGATGGTTGCCATGGTGCGGGTGCCAGTGCAGTTTCTGCTCCCCAAGTTCCTCCTTTTCAGTCAGTGACTCATCCATCCCTAACAGCCCATCTGGCCCCTTCCTACTTCCAGACAGCTACATCAGTCTATTCTCTGTTTTGCTCCTTTTATGGGTCCTTATACGGGGACCGTCGCTGCCGTCTTCTGTCTCTGCACTGAGAAGCTCGGCACAGACTCTTATGCCGATGTACGAACACATCAGAGGATTACCTGACTCAGACTGAACAAGGGAAAGAGGACAATCTGTTCCATTGAAATGGCTTTGCTCCCCCTATGACTCTGATATTAAAGGTCAGAGGTAAAATTTAGTGCAGGGAAACGCCAGGGCTGAAAACGACACCTGCCCTTTGCCTATTTTGATCGTCCTCAAACACCACTGGATGACTGGCATTCTGAAGGGAGTGTGTACTTCTATCTTTCGACTGCAGACGCCGAAGACACCAGATTGTATAGAGTGAAGTCAAAAAAACTTTATTTACACTTAACTAGGCAGATTACATTACTCCCCCCTTGTGCTCTCACTGTGCAACAGCCTGTGTAACTGTGTCTATTACCATCCTGCTTTACTTAAGACTTGACTTTTTACTATGCTAAGGGCAGTCTCCAGGCAGAACTTCTGAATAAAGCTGAATGCTCATTTAAGCCACAAAACCTCATAGGGAATCAGTAAGCAACTGGAGCTCTGCAGCTGTTCCACAAGTCCTAGTGTTGTCTAGTTCTTTTGTGACTTCCTTTACATCTCTCTCTTTATGCTTTGATTGCCAATGTGGACCCCATTGGCAATCAAAGCATTCTTAGTTACCCGAATCCGGGAAGTTTTATTATTCCTAAATTAGTTTGCCTTTGGGCATCCTGATTTTCCCTTTGATTGGAAAGATCGACAGCTTTTAAGGTGTTGGAGCAGATTGAGGTTTAACCAGCTACAATCAAGGGCGAGCTGCAATCTGTGGGGGGTCAGGCAGACCGTGGCCAAACGCACAGGTGCGCGAATGGCCTGTTAAAATCTAAATTCCTCGGTCTGTGTCTGACCAATGGAGGCACACGCGTGGCAGGTGATTTACCTGTAATCTTTTGGAGGTTTCAGGATACTTCTCAGTCGTTGCGGGTCGACGTCTCCTTCCGCCGCATCGTCTTCATAGGACAGGAGCAGAGTTACCACATAATTCATGGAGGAGTTATTGGCCCAGAAATCACCCACAGATGTTTCATAGCGAACAACAAACTCAATGCGAGAGCCATGTGTGCTGAAAGGTGGTACAAAAGAGAGCTTGGAGGAGAATCGATCTGTGTCCCCATCGTGAGATCCCTGGACATACTCTGCCAAGTGATCAAAGTAAGTGACCCAGTTGTCCATGGTCGATCTGATGTAAACTGCTTTGTGGAAGGAGATGTTCAGGACTCGTATTAGAGCAGTGAATGCCAGTGGCTCATTCTCTACTGGAGCTATCTGCTCAACCTCCACTTTGTTAGCGTGCACAGCCTGCAGCAGGGCACTGCCGGCGGGCGCGTTGAACTCTGGCCGCACACGATAGGTCGCCTTTCGCTCTGGCTTTCGGTACTTCGCCTCCTCTTTCTTCCACCTCTCACTATCCGCTTCCTCGTCCGAATCGAAGGCAACGAATTCCTTCACATCCACCAGGTCCCCACCTGTTGTGTCGGCGAATGCCACTTTCTTTCCGGCAGACAGCTCTAAGTGGATCCGCATATACTCAGCAGCCTCGTCATAGATGGACGGGCCTCGCTTCCTGGGCACCGGGGAGCATCTCGGGATGAGGCGGACGTCCTCGGTGACATCATCTTCATCATCATCGTCATCATCATCATCGTTATTCTCCTCGTCGTACATGGGGGGCCTACTCTCGGTCTCCTCGGCCGACTTGCCAGTTTTAATCGCGGTAAAAAGCCCCTCTTGACTTGGTATGGTTAAAAAAGACATTTTTGCAGAAGTGTGAAGTCAAGGAAGCTGTGCGCTGAAAAAAAGTACATATGGCGTCTCGGAAAAAAAAACCAAACAAACCACAACCTCAACACTCGTGATTCGCGCAGCAGTGGCCGGTGTAGATCCAGCGCTGTCCCCGCGTTACGCACAGAGCCTCTTCGGTCAGCGTGTGGCGTTAAATGTCACCCATGGAAAGACTTGTCTTTACTGCCAGCCCTTGTGATAGTGTATCCCCCGGTTTACATGACTTTATGCATCGCACTTTGGCTGCGGTCGCGGAAGAAACCGCCTCTAATTTTAGAACTGACCTACCGGGATCTCGAGCTATGGTCGTGGCCGCGTGCCAGGACGAGAACATGTTATGCCCCAAATCCGTCTTTTAAATTGGTATAATCCTCCGACTCCCCCTTGGTCGGTTTGGTTCGGGCTGGCTGAAAGCCCGCCGCTGGAAATGGGATATTAAAGCATATCGGCCAATTTGCCAGTTTTAGTGAGGCATCACGCGTTTTCGAACCCGCGTACAGATGTCGCCAGTATATATATTTAAACCTCTGCAGAAAATCGTTACGTGGAAATGGTTATTTCGGGATGGAGCCTCGTTCATCGCCATGGGGCTTTCGTGATTCAAAGTCCCTAAAGGACAGTTATTAAAGACATGCCATTCATACATGCCAGTACCCCTGCTGCGAGCCTGCGTTATGCACAGGCTAAACCAAAAACAGCAAACAAACATTATCTATCTATCTATCTATCGTATCTTTCTCTCTTTTTGTGTATATTTATATATGCATTGTATGTTTTGTTAACTCATTATACATAAGCCTGACATAAGCATTAATTGATACTAAGATGATTTTAATAGGTCTAATGTAGGCCTAATCTCTCTCTCTCTCTCTCCAGGGTTGTTTTTTCAAACCCTGCTGTGTCTGTCCAAGGACCGCGTTGCTAGAGTAAGGCTTCGCAATTCCATTTCATGGCACCACCAAAAATCTGTCGTTACACGCACTTACTTCGCTTTCTTATCGTGTACTCGAGGTTAGAGGCTACGCCGTTTCGAGCAGTCAAGAAGAAGAGGACTGAGAGGGGAAAAGACGAGCTGTATAAGCATGAATGGAAGGCTATTTATAGTCGTGTGCGACCAAGTCTTTTTCTGGGAATAAGACATTCCCGTTTGATGCTATCTAAACCATCTACGCCCGACTCCCCGATTGAGTTCACACGCAAACAAAGCCAAGTCCTCGTTTGCACCTGGTTTGACGCCCGAGGTCTTGAACCGTGTGTGTAATTAATTAGAAAATTCCTACAGTTAAATGTCGGCCGCTCAACGGGCAATGCCTCGGGTAGAGAGTTAAAATGGGGTCGAGGTCACGTAACTTGTTGTCTGTTTTGACGCCGTCTGCTAAGCGTGTGAAGGCTATTTTACATTCACTATGGCTGTGATCCTCCGCAGCGCTTGCTGCTGCGCAGTTAAACCGCTGCCGAAGACCGATCACCATGTAAACACACCCTTGGAAGTGATTGGTGGAGAGATTTTAGCGCGGCGTACCGTAGCCAATCAGGGGATTGTTTTCCTGTCACGTCGGTGCACGGAAAGTAAGCTAACTGATAATGCAAACACAAACTAAAATAAACAACGCGGATTGTCGCTAAAGGCTGTATGTCGCGGGGAGGTTTGTTTATTCGGACCGGCTCTTCCTTGTTGGACGAGTATTTGTGAAAATGTGATGCAGCCGTCACTTCGAGGACACACGAACTGGGTAACGTGAGCTAACTAACGTTAGCAATAACCTGCTAATTTTCAACGTTACGCAAGGCCGCGGAGAAATAGGAGAGCTGCTTCCTGCTCTTGCTTCCTTGAGAATGTAGGTAACATTACGGTCCAAGGAGCAAAATCCGTTATTTAAGTAGCCAGTTAAGTTGAATAATAAATTGCATTTACGTTTTTTTAGTTGAGCTTGCGGGCTACCTAGCTTGTTAGCTATTTGGCTAGCTAGCTAGCATGAGTGAACTGACGGACTTCAAACAGTCCGCTGACTCTGCATCGAGGAAACGGTGTCCATCACCCGACCAGGATGAAGGCAGCACGATTCCCTGCAAGTCCACAAAAGTAAGTGACGCATCAAATGAAGCAGGGGTTATTTCGGAAAGTCGCAAAAACAGCAAAGCCGAGAGTAAAGAAGCAGCTGGAAACGAGGGCCGGTCAAAAGATAGCGTGGAAGAACCAGCTGCCGTGCAAACGGATCAGGGTTCAGGCAGCATGGGGGGCACCAGTACGCCTCCTGTCAACAACTCCAGTGCTGGCGGTCACGATGCTAGCAACACAGAAAAGCCACAGTCCTCAGGTGCACAGGGAGGAACAGAGCAGCTTCCCGCAGCTCCTCTGGACCAGTCCGACTCAGCAGCCATAGCAGCTGCTGAAGCACTCGCCAGTCTCACAGGGGGAGACGGGGAAGAAAGCCAAGAGACTCCTTGCTCATCTGAAAAGGCTAAGCAGGTAAAACAGGGGAGCAAATTCAAACAACGTGGGGGCCAGCAGTCCTCAAGAGCGGGCTCCAAAACGCAGGCAGCCGCCGCAGATAGCTCCACATCTGTACATAGTACTGACAGAGAAGATGCAGATGATGCGCCCGAAGCAGATGATGGTGATGAATCCATATCTGGCTCTTCATCCACACCAAGCTCCTCTTTCCCATCAGACAATGAGGACAATGATGATGGGGAGTGTGCCATTGTGTCAGTTAAGATGGCCCCTGAGATGAGACAGTCAGTGGCTCTCTTGGCGCAGGTACAGATGAGACTGGAAGCCCTTGAGAAGAAAAGTGCCCGGCTTCACCAGCGGCTGGAGCTGAAGATTAGTCGTCAACGGCGCCCACATCTGGATCAGCGCAGCTCCATTACAAAGACTATCCCTGGATTCTGGGTGACAGCTGTATCCTTCAAATGAAAAAAAAATTCCCTCTTACTCCATTCCAGCTTTCTGTTTGAGTATTTAAAATGAACATCTGTTGGGTTTTTTTCTTAACTTCGATGTGCCAGCTGTTGAACCATCCTCATCTCTCTGCTCACATTGACGAGACTGATGAAGATGCTCTTAGTTACATGACTGATCTTGAGGTAGGAAGTGTTGGTGTTTTGTTTTTACAAAGTCCGGCCGTTGTATATGCCCGGTAGCAAAATTAAGCTTTTCCTCGTGTCTTTCTCAGATCGAATCTTTCAAGAATAACAAACTGGGCTACAGAATCCGCTTCCACTTCAGACGGAACCCGTATTTCCAGAACAACATCATCATGAAGGAACTGCACCTTGGGATGGGAGGTAAAAAAATTTTAAAAAAGAGCATGCAGTGATTAACTGAAGGCATAAGTAGTTGTTATTCTTAATGAATGTGTAGTGTTATGATTGTCAGACTTGGCATCTTGGCACTATACATGTAGTGTATACAGAGGATATTCTGAATATTATACCAAAACAAGAATATTGTAATTTGCCATGTACATTTTGTTTTTCAGTTGGTACAAGAAAGCAGCACACCCATCTAAAACATTAAATTCTAACCAGAGGATACTCAGTCATTTTAGATTAAAAAAGATATATAACAACACATTTTGTGGAACAACTACCAAAAAGTGTTGAGAAGTTCAACAAACTTTTTAACTTGAACTAACACCCACAATCTTCAAACCGTGTAGCTCTACACTGAGGGCATCAATAATGAGGATACTGTGAGAACACTGTAGTTTTTGTATTCTCCTTGTTTGTAAACACAGTCTGACACAGTTGCAACAAAAATTTGTATTAAAATATTTCATGAATTTAGTGTAACAAGACTTTTGCATTGCATTACATTGTACAAGGGCTTTCAGTTTTTGGGGCAGTTAGTGCAACTTCTCGTGTAAATTAGCAGTTGTTCTGTGACTGGATCATTTGTGTCATATTTATGGAACATTTAATGTATTGACAGTTTCGATCATGAACCTAATTTGATCAACAGTGAAATGAAGATTTTGAGTATAAGAGGAGTGTTTTAATTACAGTAAAATAATGTTAATCACATGTTTGTAATGTCATGATTGTTCAGGGTTTGTTTACAATTTTTTAATTGTTCAGAAAAAAATGATTCTTCGTCTCTCAAACTGACTAAGTGAGCTCTGACAGTACCTCCCATCTAAAAATGAGTTTTGATTGTGTTGTGAAGCTTCGGAAAATCAGCATGTCCATTAATTTCTGGGTCACCTTCTATTCCTCGGTGCTCATGTTTTCAGGATCTCCCATGTCTTTCTCCAACCCCATCTTATGGCATCGTGGACAAAACCTGACGGCCCACAGCGAACCCAGGAAGTCGTCACGTGGGGTCTACCAAACCTTTTTCAGCTGGTTCAGTGACCATAGCAACCCAGGACAAGATGATGTAGCACAGGTACCGATGGCCGCATCTTGTACTAACATGCGTTAATGACTGTAGCACACAGAGATCAGCAGGTTAACACTGCCACGCTTAGAGGTTTGACTCGTTAACCGGTGGTTAACCATTTTCACCTGCTAACCTGCATCCTTTTTCTTTGTTATTATGATGTCTTTGTAACATTTTATCCCACTGGACAACCATTACTTGCACTCATTAATTGCCAGATGTGTACTGGAAGAAAATATAATTATTTATTCATTTATTCAACATTCCTACTAGGAATATGCACAGATTAAGATTTTGCCATCACAATTATGACACCTTTCCCTCGTGCTACATGATACTCAAACCTTTGTCTCAGGTTAGCAGGACTGCGTATGGTGTAATAAAACAAGACCACATGCTCCAGACATATTGAATTAAAACGTATTGAAATGATCTCCGTTTTGATGTTCAGATACTTAAGGACGACCTGTACAGAGACCCACTGAGATACTACCTCACGCCACTCTGGGAACCGAGGGAGAACGGCAGGTACAACCAACAAATTCTCAGAGCAGTGGACAAACCACTTATTAAGTTATAAATTCTAGAAATATTCTCAGCCCCAGGGTGTTGAAATTTTAGTTCATGTGTAAACTTGTTTCTGGAATTTTTTTTTTTTTTTTTTTTGCTGGTAAGAGCAGGTGGGATGCATACCGAAACAAAGAGTGTGTTTACTGTATGTGTGCGTGTGTGTATTTACATTTTTTTCTCCAGTGGTGGCAGTGGGGCCAGAGCAGCTGACAACGGTAATGGAGACGAGTGCGTGGTGATCTCCGACTCGGATGATGAGCCTGGTGAGGAGACTGGTGAGGCTGAGCAAGGCCACAGTAGGGAGGAGGAAGAGGAGGACGAAGAGGAGGAGGAAGAAGAAGAGGAAGAGGACAGGGGGCCAAGCGCAGGTCAGTGCTACAGTAGAACTTAAAGAGGCAACTAAAACACCAAACTATACAGATACACATTTCTGACATTAAATTTGATTTTATCAGATGTATGTTTTCAAAAATATTTTTAGCTAATTTTCAACGTGGATGTCACCAGATAGCTGTTGTAAAATGATCCTGTGTGTAAAATCCACAGTGTTTTCTGTTGCTCATGGTGTGAATGAGTGGCCGAGGGCTTGTTAGCATCAAGTTGACTGGGTTGTGTTGTAGCTGCAATACAAATGTTTGAGTAATGCAGGCTAAACTGATTAGACAGGAAATATCTCCTCCTCAGATGAGAGCCCAGAGGAGGAGGATGATGGTGGAGAAATTGTGATCGACGGTAAGATACCACTCATAACAGCAGTGCTGCCAACTTACCACTATCACAAGCAATCAGTGGGGGGTTGGGGAACCTAAGGGGTGACGGTTCATCTAGGTTTTCATATTTTTCTACTTTTTGATTATGCTGGAGGTTTTTTGTTTGTTTGTTTGTTTGTTTGTTTTTCTAATTTTACAATCTGATTGAGGAGTGTTTGGAGTAATTACAACCTTGAAATTACAGTCGTCTAACTTTTGTCCTGTAGGTTCTGATGACAGTGACCAGGAGGAGGAGGAGGAGGAGGAGGAGGGTTAAGAAGAAGTGAAGAAGAAGAAAAGGAGGTACTTGTTGAAGGAGGAGAGTCATCAAGGGACCAGAGACCGGGAAGATGACGAGGATGCTTAGGTTGACGAAGAGTTCAAGAGCAAACACTGAATCCTTCTTCCTGATGTTAGTCGTTTTTATGCACAGAATATCAGTTTTTTGTTTTTTTTTATACCTAAAATACATAGAAGCATTTTAAATCAGGGTTCAATGTAATAATAAAGCCAAGGCAGCATGTGTCCCCTCTATTTTATACAGTCGGTACTGTGTATTCTGAAGTACTCTGATTCACCTTTTTGCAAAAACGTTTTTTTCTACAACAGCTTCATACAAGTAGTGTTCTTCAATTTAACGAAGAAGACCGTATGACAGCCTATACACACACGTAGGTTAGATATTGATTGCCGCTTCCTAAGGCATTAAAATTTGCATTGCAAATTCTTCAAAAAAAACAAAACAAAAAAAAAAAACACTGAAACCTTCCGAGGCATTATTAGTGGTCATTTCAAGACAAAGTTTTGGCTGTTTTTAGAACTTGACATGTGACCAGGCAAACATGTCGCAAGCTGAATTTGATATAACGACAGTACATTTCAGATGCACTGAGTACTGAACCAAAATTTGTTCTCAGGGATGATCATGATGATAGTGGTGATCATGGTGGTAGTTTTAATGAAAGAACTTTACTGATTCTCAGACACTCTTACACTCTCTGGTTGTTGTTGACTGTGTATAAGGAAATGTGTACTCTACTGTAGTAAATAGGAACAAATATTGTTTTAATATAATACATGTGTTTTTCCCTCTTCTATATGTTCAGTCTTGTTCCACACCAACCTCCACCCCTGTTAACAATCTGTAAACCACCTCTGATCTTTTAAATCATTGCGTAGTTTGTCCGATGTTTCTGTGGGTACATTTTCGTAACACGCTCCTACAATAAGTAACTAAGTTTTGTATTTTTTTTTTTTCCTTTTCTTTAGATTGTACCTTAATTTGAATTTCCTTTCTAAGACATTTAAGCTTTGTTTTCATGTTATGTGTTTTAGGGTTTGTGCTATCTTCTTTTTGAAAAAGATGGTATTTATTACATAGTTTTTCTACACGTCCACATCATGGCATGCCAGTGAGCATGAAATGTAAGACAGGATGATTACATTATTTACGAGGCTGTGTAGAGGAAATAATTTGCAGTGCACAGTGTCAGTAAGTGTCGTTAAATTCACAGCAACATTATGGGGTGCACTGTAACAAAACTAGTATTTGTATTTGCTTACTTTTCTTAGCAATGAGCCTGTAAATAATATTTCAGCATTGTCTTTTGGATAAGACAGTACACATGTTTAATCAATGGATAAATTTATCAAATAATCTGGAATTTTTTCATAAACATGATCAGAAAGTTATATTTTGTGTGCTGTGTTTTATAGAACACTGTAGTTTAAAGATATCTACTTGTTTGTTGCTTTGGTTAATTTTGTTTGCTTGAAGATAATTGTCCACCTTTTGACTCAGACCCTAATAAAATAGGCAGTTGTTTCACCCGGCTGTCTGTTGGTGCTTTTACATACAGTGTGGCATTCTGCAACAAAAGCCAACTCCATTTGTATATTCCCTCGAAAGTGAACTGGAACTTGTGCATGAGGACCACAAGATGGCAGTGTAGTTCAACTTATTCTCACCTCTTTTGTTAGCCTTTAGGTGTTAATTCGGTTCATGTGTGAAAACAGTATGTCAGAAGGTACTTTGATGCCAGCATTTAAACATTCAGATGTGCAGAAATGAGAGAAAGGTTTAAGTTTTGCCTTTACTCATCTGTCTCAAATCTTAGGAACTCAGAAGAGAGCACATGTGTGACTTATTGACATAAAAGTCACCTCTGATGTGTTCGGCCGCAACATGTTCCTCTGGAAGGGCAGAATCAAACAAAACCCGCTGAGATACAGCTGTTCTTTAATGTATTCAGTCTTTTGATATGACAGCGGCGTGTGATATCACTGACATTTTGAATGTAGCACTGCAAATAGCCCCGGGCAAGACATTTTTGGACAGGCCCAGACAAAGGAACAGCAGCGGTGTTGCAATGGTACACTTAAACCCTTGATTCCACTTTTAATGCACAGCTATAAATATTCCACCGGCAAAAACCTGTCCTGCTGTAGGCCCAGCAGCGCCCCGGGTATGCAATCTAGGATGGGCATATACTATTAATACTGATGATGGAAACACATTATACTCCATGAAATGATCCCATGAGAAACACAGCGCTTGTCTCCTCTTTGAAGCAGCTTTATTCAGCCCACCTTAGAGCACAATGTTATTCTAACTATGAATAAATAATGGGCTTGGTTCCTACAATATTGATCGTGACAAACTAAGTACAGATTGCTGGGACAACAAAGCTGTCCTCAGGATGCTTCGCGGTCTGAGGGTTGTCAGTGAAGCCTTTGTTATGTGTGGGCCGGCAAAAGCCTAAACGGATTCCCCACTGTAAACTGCCCTCCCCTGGGTTGAGCTGGTGTTGCTACTGTAAACAAATCATCTTGTCATGCTGCTTCGCACTCTCACATTTCACAAAGTAGTTTGCTGGAATCTGCTACCCGGACTGATTTACTGTCGACTAAAAAAAACAAAAAGATAACACACACAGCAGCTCATTCTTCATCTGTGTGACCAATCCGGAGAGTGTATAAGAAAAGGGGCTCATGCTGCTTTCCAAAGTGGGTAATTTGAGAGGTTGAGGTAATGCCCCTGAATACTAACTACCTGTGTGTGTGTGTGTGTGTGTGTGTGTGTGTGTGTGTGTGTGTGTGTGTGTGTGTGTGTGTGTGTGTGCGTGTGTTTCG
Source organism: Xiphias gladius (assembly GCF_016859285.1). NCBI lineage: Eukaryota > Metazoa > Chordata > Actinopteri > Istiophoriformes > Xiphiidae > Xiphias > Xiphias gladius. The sequence goes on along the minus strand of NC_053417.1, from coordinate 23,026,673 downwards.
GCACATGTGTACCCGCTTGCAGGCTTGCTTGTGAAAGCTTGCCGTCTCTTATGCGCCTCCATGTATGCATGCGTGCACATTTGCAGAAGCCGCACGTCACCCACTGTATTTGCAGCTTTTTTCCGACACCGTGGTGCACGAATGCGGGACTGTCCGCTTCTCAGCTAATCAAGATGAAGCAAAGCCTTTGAACTGCGCAGAGGGGGGAAAACAGAGAGGGATGAGGGAAAAGAATAGAGTAAGCATGATTGAGGGAAATGGATGACTGCAGCGATAAGCAGAGCTGCCTGGGACCTGACAGATACACAGAGCAGATGGATGACTCTTATCTGGGAGATCACGGAGTGCATACTCACACCTAGGCCCGGTTACAGAGAGCCACGATCACACCAGACAGATGAATAGGCCTCCCCCCTCACCAATCACGCATACACATACTGTACACGCATGCACGCGAGGTATGCGCACACACCTACACACGCAACCACTTGACAGGATGAACAGATTGCAGATCTTGCGTTACCTTTGGGTCGCTGACATTGAAATTCACCGGGAGTCCAGTGTGTCAAAGGATGTGTGCAAAGAGAGGAGGGAGGAAGGGTGTGGAGAGAGAGAGATAAGAGAAATCAATTTAATTTTAATTCAAGCAGCAGAGCAAGCGCACGTGTGTTTGTGCATCCGCGTCTGCACGCGCACACTGTGTACATGTATGCTGGCATAAAAATGTGTCTGCCAGCGAGAGCCACGCGCACTCTATTCTCACTTCTTTCAGCACGACAGATTTTTTTTTCACCGATTAAAGCACAAACAAATTTCCGTCATAAAGGTTAAGATGGAGCAGAAGGCACAAATACCCCAAACAAACCAAAAAAAAACAAAACAAAAACAAAACAGAAACATTTTGGACTGTTTGCACTGGGACACTTTAACTGGCTATTACCAAAGGCCTGTGTGAGCGTGCTGACAGATTTACCTTTTTAAGACACAAGGACTGTACTTCCACTCATCCGCCTCACATCCCCACTATTCTCCTTTTTCATGTACGGTAACCCTCCCTCCCAACACACACCCCGTGTTGTATGGAAAGAGCTCCTCTTCGACAGCTGTTGATACTCCCAGCTGCATTTTATAGCAAGCGAGAGTGCCAGTCTTGTCTTCAAGGCAGATGGTGGCTGGCGGGCTGGCTGGCCTGGCGGACACGTGGCATGTGGGACGACTGCAGACGGTGCTCCATCTCGGGGAAGCTGCAGCTGCGATATGCCTGTACAGTTGTCTCTATAAAAACCCGCAGCCTCTTCGCGTCCAATACAGTGCGAGGCGAGCAGACTGCGACTGGAATGCGCGCCACGTATGCGCCCTTCACGTCAAAGATGTTTTCCAGGGTTGCTCTCCTCTGATAATCATTGGTGTGTGAAGTCGGAGGATGTCACACAGCACCTGTTCCCTCGTCTTTCATTTTGATGTTTACATTTTTTTCTGACCGGTAAGATAATAATTAGAAGACTTGTGAAGTCATGTGAGAGGAGCTGTGGTTTAAAATAGAGCAAATAATCCTGGTGAATATTGTACCTTTATTTTCTTGAACCTATAATTTCCTCTCAAGGTCATGGTAGTCTACGGTGACGCCCTGGACTTTCTTTAGCAGGCATGTTCAAACACTTTCCAATTCATCAGTACGCTGCCGGAAAGACCATCAGGGGGTCGAATAATGGGTTGTTTTTCCTCGAGGGGACAATACTCTGCCCCTAGAATTTTCTTGATTGATGTGTCTGAGGGCCCAGTATTCATCCAGAGCCCTCGGTTGGCCAGGGATAGATTTCTACCTCACATTTCACATTACTTGTCCATTAGACGAGGATATCCTCCTGACAGGCTTTTTCTGTGGACCAGGAAAACAGACTCCGTGTTTGTTTTCTAATTCCAGACTCCAGTCTCCCTAATACAAAATCCATTCATCATGTTGGAGGTAACAGGCCTTTTTACGACCTCCTCAAGCTCCTTGGCAAGTGGAGAGCTGTTGCTGTCTCTAGCAATCTGAGGCCTTAGCGGACTCATGCTGCATCAGATAAGACCACAGGATGGAGGATGGTTCAGTGAGAGATAAGGATGACGTTAATGGGTGCTTATGAAGCAGTGGGAGCTGGTCAGCGTACTAGTGTCCGTGGCCAAATTTGAAAGCACACGGAAACCTGAACTCAGCACACACTCATGACTCATTTCCTTAGCTGGAAACAGAACTATGTCTCCTGTGGGCTGGGAAACAAAGGGTCCCTCCTGGACGCATCTTGACACGTAAATGCCTTGTGCATCACATCTGGCTGATACCCAGCTTGAGATAAGGTCACTGCTTTCTTACCCTGTCAGTGTGACAATGAATCAAACCCGAGAATGCGCATCGGGATTTGTTCAGAAAGTTAGAATGAAAGCTGTCTGAGGATTGCCAGCGACTACTCTCCTCTGTGACCTTTTACAGGCTGACCCATCACATTGCCGCGTGTGTTTATTTTATTTTGCTGTCGTGCGGGGTCATTGCTCGGAATTCGTTCGCCCTCTGCTTTTGTGTCTTTAGTGCACCGTACTGCGTCACAGCTCACAACAAAGCCAGTAATGATGAGGGGCACTCTAAAAGCTGTTTTAATTTCAAGCTCAAGGCCCTGTTAACAAGATGGATGTCCTTTACGTCCAGCTCCCCCCCCCCCAACTCTGGTTGCTTTGTCACCGTTGTCATGAGCGCTGGATCCAGCCACAGAGGAATCTCAGGAATCTTTTTCGCCTGACCTGGCTCTTATATAGAGCTGAAGAGTAATGGTGACATGCTCCAAGTGGCAGACCTCCTCTCCTCCTGCTCCTCTTTAATAGTGAATTTCAGCCCCTGCATCATGTATAAGAAAAGTCTGCGGCCCTCCCCGTGCACGAGAAACACATTTAGATAAAACTGTGGCTGCGCGATTATCACCATTTAACTGAATTATACAAGTTCAATAAACTTCGCCAAAAGAAAAATTCCTGGACTGACATAGATTAACAGCAGTTTGCAGCAGAGTGGAGCAGTGTGCTGAATTTTCCAGCAGTGACAGGGTTAATCATACCCATATGGTGTACCAAGAGGTTTGGTCCAATGCTGCTGTGGGCCAACAGGAGAAGGAAGGCTGGGTGGGGGCAGAACAGAAGGGAGAGCACAGCAGGGGAAGACACTCTCCCAACACCTGCACCTGGTCACTTGATTCACGCTCAAACACCCTCAAACTCACTTTAAAGGATCAATGGACCAGTATCTTGTTCACATCCCGGTGATGGCTGCCGATTTCCAGGCTTAAACTTTTGGATAGAGTGGAACACGCGTTCGTGGATCAGCTGTGCCTTTTTCCTTTTTTCTTTCAATGTTGCGCGGAAGAAATGCAGCCGGCTAAAACGACTGATTAGGCAGCATTTTTTTTTCTTCTCCTCCTCCTTCTTCTTCCCCCTTCTTCTCCTTCTCCTTCCCAAGGGGGAATTTTCGAAACCTATCGGATTGTTTAATGCCTGCACGGCGCTGCTGAGGGAGATTTTTCCAATCCAGCTTTCCGAGGCGCAAAACGCGGGGAATGCAGCGGTAACATCCCGCAAGTTTGGGATCTGGGAGGCTTAGCTGCTGTCGAGTCACTCACAAAGGTAGGACATTTAACTCCCCTCTGGTTTAACTTTTAACCCATGTTCAGTTACTCTGTATCGTTGTCTGAATGGCAGGGGGGACTGAAGTGCACACATTTGTTCGGTTCCTATTTCTGGATGTTGAGTTCACAGGTAAGTGCGCACTCCTCAGCGGAAAAAAAAAGAAAGAACTAGGTTATAGAAATGCCATAATTATATATATTTTTAAAGGGGAAACCATATATCATTACGGCAGAAGTTTAATCTGTCCTGCCATCACCACCCAACACAGAAGACCAGCAGAAATACCGTCATCTAAGCAAAATACCACAAAGTACAATTAGGCCGTGATTCAAGGAGCCCCCCCCAGGCACAATGAAACGTTTCAGTCATATTTTCTGATTTTACACGTTTTTAGGTTATTTCAACAGGGTCACTTACCCTTACGATCCTTTCCTATCTCCATTTAAATGACAGTAGATTAAATACAGTGGAGAGGACATGAATTTTAATCATACTTATGCTGAGAGAGGTTCACCAAGCCATGGACATTTTTGGCTGTTATCTAACCATAAAAAATAAAAAATAAAAAAATCGTATAGGGACTTACAAAGTGTCTGTGGTGTTTATATGGACATATGCTCATTTTAATATGATGAGCTGAATAGAGACATTTTTGGTGACAATGTCTATTTGTTCAAGTCTTTGTTTTTTATAAATATAAAGTCAGTGTGACCCACTGCTGTTTTTTAATAAGTGATCCTTTTCAATGTGATTGATACCTGTCAGCCTTCACCAAAAAAAAAAAAATGTGTGTCCACATCATTTTGATTACACACAAACTTTATGGTGCATAGGTCACGTTAACTGCAGCTGTATTGTGCTTGATAAGAGGGATAGAGATCAGGCTTCCCCCCCGGTGGAGAAGATATATGGCAATTGTGTGATTATGCCAGGAAGCCCGGGAGGCGTTCACAATTGCTTTTGTTTTTAATTTCCAAATTTTCACCACTGCAGTCATTTCAGTTTCATCGCAATGTTAAGATTTTTCACGGGCGGCCTATATTTATATAATGTGTTACACGTGAATTAATGCCTTATTGTTAAATATAAGGAACATTTTGTGAAATATCACTAGTTTTTTCTCCATGAACACCTCCCTAAAAGCCCCCTTTCTTTCCCCCCCCAGGGCTTGTACCATGTGCCCCCAGAGGCCTTGGCTACATGGATGTCATGAGAAAAAGTAAAAGCCCGTGGGATGGCTTATAGCCTGAGCAAAGCACACCTTCAGGCAGACAATTTAATGGATGTTACGGGCTCAGCTTTTAGTATTCATAATTCATATGGGATCCTCTCCAGCAAAGTGCAGATACATAATGAATGCAGAGTTAAGGTCTAACAGTTAGCCTACGTTTCAACACCCCTAAACTGTCAGAGATGGTTTCAGCGATGACTACCTGTTTCTTTGAACTGTCATGTATTTCACTCGTCAACTTCTGAAAGTACGTAGACTTGCTTTGTTGAAAGACCGAGAGAGAGGCAGAGGGAATCGCTGATGGGCATCAGAGTCCTTTTCAATACAGTTTTCTGTGAAAATGTGGATGAAATATATATTTAAAGAAAACATAGCACGATTAATAAAATGTACAGGATGAAGACAAAATGGCATTAATCTCATTTTTCAGACTTTTTTCCATGCGACTCTGCTCGCGAATAACCTTATGCAGTCTTAACAAATGCCTCACTACATTTGCACTTTAAATAAATAATGGGGCCGTCATATTTTCCAGAGCAGGTGTGAAGATTTGGACATTGTTCTCTCCTGCCAAGCTATACGTCTCGCCTTGGAAGGCTGCAGGCCAAACTTCTGATCAGAGAGATCAGAGAAAGAGAGAGAGTGAGTGAGTGAATCTCTTGCCTGTCCTTCCTTCCTTTTCTGTCTCATATTTCTCATGGGGCACTCTATAATAATAGTTCATTCCTCTTTCTTCTTTCGTCCAGATTTAGATCTCTGTGGGCTACCTGCATGACTGTTACCATGACAGCATCTGGAGCCCAACTCCTCCTTTTAGCCTTATGTGTTTACAGAGGCTCGGCCCTGCAGCAGTCTGCTCCACGGGTTCGCCTCTCCTTCAAAGGTGAGCTCATACAGATTAACTAAAACTCCTCTGACGGCAGAGATTTTCATAATGGTTTCTTTTACTTGTTTGGCTTCTCCCATTAAAGTCTCTTCTGCACACACAAACTCATGCACACAGCCATGCACGTATCCACACCAGCGGTTGTGTTTCCTCTTTATACATATGTAAAGAACATATTTCCTGCCACATGTCAAACAGTGCAACACAGAAAACAAAAGGTGGATATTACGTGTGGTTGGTTACTGGTAGTGCCCTTTCGACAAAGTTCCTCCCCACACCCTGAAACCCACACGCACTGTAATCTGACCTGTCAGTTCTTTGTTTTTCATGTCTGACACGATGACACAAAAAGGAAACACCTGAAATCTGATCAGAAGAGCAAAATGATTGAAACATTTTTTTAAAGCCATGATGTTTTGGCCGCGAAATTCAAGATTGGATAATGTTCTTAAAGCCTTTCTTGTGGGTTTTTTGGATTTTCCCAGGTAGTTTGCGCCCTTCCCTCATTAACTCTAATGGCAGCAATTCATGTTACAAATATGTGGATGACACCTTTGATCAAAAAAACAATACTGGATGATTACAGTTATTTCTGCACCTCAATCATGTTGTCACTTCAAGTGCACCTGCACATGCAGACAGGTACACACACACACACACACACACACACACACACACACACACGACACCTGAAGTACCTGTAAGTGAGAATTAGAGGTGTGAATCTGATTTTTAAAATTCTTCGGTGTTTTGATGTGGAGGTGAGTCAAAGCGTTCGGGTCCCGGGTCAGGTCTAGGCAGAGCCTTACGTTGTTAAAATGCCATTATTCAAACAAGACACATTTATGATTTTTGTATGTTCTAAACACGAGACATATGAAGCAGATTAGAGGTGAGCTAATCATGAGATCTGTGGTTAACGGCTACTGGCAGTTGGAGTATACACGCAGTGATGCTTTGGATTCAACCGATTTTGTAAGACTGAAAACAGCTGTGTACATGCTGTGCGTGGTTGTTGTATATGGCCACGGTTCCATCTGAGGCTTGAGGGGTAATTGCAGTTCTTTTTTTCTTATTTTTTATGACCTTTAACACTAATCCCTTTTCAGTAAACAGCTTATAGAAACCAGTGTGTTTTTGCAGCAGGCTGCACAAAAGTAGTATGCTGACCAATCACACGAGTTTGTTCTTGAACTTTATTCTGTTCCTCCCTGTGTAAGATACAGGAATTCTAATCGGCAAGGAGCTCTCCAAGACATATACATACGCAGGAGCCAGTTTAAAGCAGGAGAGAGGTGTTGGAAGTATTAGATTGTTGGTAAACTGGTACAGATAAAGCACACGTTCAGTCACCCTTCCTCCTAATACCAAACGAAAAGGAAAAAATTTGGATTTACTCCCCAACTGTTTTCTGCTTCTCCAAGGATTTATTGTTCATTGTTTGTGACAGCAAGTCTCTTTGTTCCCTGAGGCGCCTGTGGAGGAGGTTTTGGGGCGGCTGGAGGACATGTGACTCTTGTGGGCGAATGAGCCGGCCTGAGTCACATTCTGGGGTACAGGAGGCCCGCGGTAGATAGAGATCTCGTATTGTTTCCTCTGTCGCTGGGAAGTTGTGTCAGTTATACACGTTTCAAAGGGGCTGACGGAGTCTCATAGAATTAGTCAGCATTGCAACAGAGGAAATTGTGCGGTGTAATTGAAGCCATGTTTTACGACCTGATGCTCTCAACGTGCTGTCACCAGTTTTTTTTCATACTTGAGATAAGGCCTAGACTAAACAGCAGTGGTCACTAGTACCTTAGAGACAATATGTTGTCAGGTTGTAACATGAGAGCCTGTAGTGGCCCAGCTGCAGCTTCATACTTGAATTGTATGTCCTTCCCAGTGTTTCCCTATCAGTGTCAGAATGTTGTCAGGGGATAAGTGTTAGCTGAATGTTTACCAGATGATGGCAGTACATTGTTTGCTATTTTTGGAGAATGGAGACATGTATAGGGGTGTGGTGCTTCTACTTTTAGCCTCTTCAGTGAATCCACTATGGCCCAGTGGAGCTTGGCCAGAGGCTTGTTATCCTGTGTTTACCTCTCAGGAACAGAACCGGACCTCGGCCCACCTCTAAGACTCCATCCCGTGTTGTCCGGAGATCCGATTGCATTGCCTATTTTAGCGGCACCTTGACTGCATCCTGTTAACACTGACCTCAGAAGGAAAGATGGCAGGCACTTTGATGTAAATAAAGGTTGTGCTTCCTCTTGAATCCCTGTAAGCTGGCTTCTGAGGGTCTCTGTGAACATTTGTCATTATATAAGCCTGCTGTCTTTAACGTCCCTCCGCCATGTCCCAGTGTGCACATATGGTTGACAATATCTCGCACATGTCACAGATGTATGTGTGTGTGTGTGTGTGTGTGTGTGTGTGTGTGTGTGTGTGTGTGTGTGTGTGTGTGTGTGGCTTTTTATGTGTGTAAAACGATGCAATGAATTGTTGGATGGAAAAATGGGGGGAAAAAAAAAAATTCACCTTCAGAGGCAGAGTGCTGCACGGAGTCCATTTGTCTCGCAGCAGATGAAAATTGTTCAATCAAAGCTTTCAGGAGAACAAAAAAAAGGAGAAACATTTTCCACTGCAGCATGTCTTAACAGGTTATGCTCTGCTGAACACAATCCTGATCTTAAGAATTAGCCGTGAGTTCCACTGACCGTGTTTCCTAAGGGACTGGCTTTTTAATCTAACTCCACAAGGCATGTGGTGCCTTAAACGCAATCAGATAGTCAGGACACATAAAATATTGAGATCTTAAAAGCAAATATGTTTCCTAAAATGCTCTAAGTTAAGCTATATTTAATCAGTGACACACATTTACCAGAAAAGAAATGAGAACTTCAAGGGACCCTAAGTTCATTCAAGTCAGTAATGAAACATGTTAAAGGCATAACGGGAGTCGAGTGAATAGTTGTTGAGAGGTAACCTTTGCTCCCCCTGCTGTCGGTTTTCCAAATGGTGTAGATTTTTTTTTATAAACACAGCTGCAACTTTTTTTTTTTTTTTTTTTTTTTTTTTTCCCCCCCACAGAACTGATGGACACACGGGCGGCACGACCCTTCAGTTTCTCCTTCAACACCAGTGACTACCGCATCCTCCTGATGGATCAGGACCAGGGCCGTCTTTACCTGGGCAGCCGGGAGTACCTGGTGGCTCTGGACATGCACAATGTCAACAAGGAGCCACTCATAGTGCGTACAAGTTCAACCTGCTTGCTTTTTTTTCTCAAATCCTGTCTGCTCTTTGGTATGTGGCATTAAGTCTCTAAGTGCAATGATCCTTAATAATCCAGTATTTTGGGGGGTTTTTTTTTATTTAAAAAAAAAAAACAGATCCACTGGCCCGCATCTGCTAAGAGAAAGGGAGAATGTCAGATGACGGGAAAGGGAAGACAGGTATTTACACCCTGTTCTTTCAAAAATCACAGACCTCTGCTTTCGTGACAGGACAATGACGATGATGATGTTTGAATTCCATTCGAATTACTCCTCCTTTGCACAGGGTGAATGTGCCAACTTTGTGAGGCTGATAGAGCCGTGGAACCGCACCCACCTCTACACCTGTGGAACAGGGGCGTACCAACCTATCTGCACATTCATCAACAGAGGCTGGAGGGCAGAGGTAACGACAAAGAAATTTACAGTTCCCTGAGTGGGATACACAACAAAAATCCCTCAGCAGTAGGGCCTGGAAATCGTTGTCCTGCTAAATATTTCAGGACTACAAACTGGGACACTGATTTGTTTATGATTCTCCCATGCTCCCATGTGACGTTTTAGCCGCCTATTTTTATGCATATTCTCCCTGTCTAATCTGCCTCTGCAGGACTACCTGTTTAGGCTGGTCCCTGGGTATGTGGATTCAGGGAAGGGAAAATGTTCCTATGATCCCACACAGGAGAACATTGCAGTTCTAATCAGTAAGACATGCTTAATTTATAGGCACAAAAAGCACAAAATCTTTAAATTTAAATGTCATATGCTGCTGAATCGCAAAGTCTTACCTCTCTATTCTCATTTTCTCACCCCTGCAGATGGTAACCTATATGCGGGGGTCCATATAGACTTCATGAGCACAGATGCTGCTCTATTTAGGACCATGGGAGGGAGGACAGCAATCAGGACAGAGCAGTATGACTCCAGGTGGCTCAATGGTGAGTAAGTGTGGGTGTAAGGAGGTAAATGTTGCTGATTACAGGTTACAGTTCCTCTCATTTTATTTGACAACCACTTGCCTCAATCCTCTCTCTGCTCATCTGTTTTTATCCTCTAGAGCCTGTGTTTGTTCAGATCCAGCAGATCCCTGACAGTGCAGAAAGGAACGACGACAAGCTTTACTTCTTTTTCCGTGAGAAGAGTCTAGACTCCAGCGGTGGGGCGAGCCCCAGTGTTTTAGCTAGGGTGGGAAGAGTGTGCCTGGTGAGCCAAACCACGCTGTAAATGTAGTAAAAAGATACACACCTTAGCTTGTAATATGAAACGCATTGTACGTATCGAATCATGACCTAATTTCCTTTCTGCCTAGAATGATGAAGGAGGGCAGAAGTCCCTGGTGAACCGCTGGACGACGTTCCTGAAGGCTCGTCTTATCTGTTCAGTGATAGGAGAAGATGGAGTGGAGACCCGATTTGATGAACTACGTGAGGACACAATAAAATAAGCACTGTGCTTAAAGTGATTGCATTGTGTAATTGCAACTCCTTTTATATGGTCTTATTGATTTGCACATCATTGTTCTTCCAGGGGATGTGTTTATTCAACCCACGCAGGATGAACGAAACCCTATGGTGTACGCTCTCTTCACTACAGCAGGGTGAGTCGTTTTTAGCAGCTTGGTTGTTTTATGCCCCAGCCGACCTCATCCACTCTGTCTTTTTCACATCCTTAAACATTTTTGTACATGATTCATGCTTTCATTTTAGGGGCTGGGTGCAAAGTGTCCCCTTATGCTACCTCTTATCTTAATTGTCTGTTTCTGTTTTAAGCTCTGTGTTCAAGGGCTCGGCAGTCTGCGTGTACTCAATGGCTGATATCCGCAATGTCTTCAACGGGCCGTTTGCCCACAAACATGGCCATAATTACCAATGGACAGAGTACACTGGCAAGATTCCCTACCCACGGCCTGGAACAGTATGTTTCAGTCATGTTATCTACAATGCAATCAAATACACAGCAGACATCAACACAAACCTGTTTCAAACGACTTAAACGAATATGTACATAAACAGACTCCACCTCTTCTTTCCTCTCATCCAGTGTCCCGGGGGAACCTTCACTCCGGGCATCCGCTCCTCCAAGAACTTCTCAGATGAGGCTGTGGATTTCATCAGAGCCCACCCCCTCATGTTCCATCCGGTTTATCCTATCCACCGCCGCCCCCTGGTGGTGAGAACCAGCGTGGACTACCGCTACACTGCACTGGTGGTGGATCAGGTGGACGCTGTGGATGGACGCTACGAGGTGCTCTTCCTGGGGACAGGTGAGGAAGCCGCAGGGCTGAAGGCCCATGTCCAGCCGGAGGATTACATTGGCAAGAGAATGTGGGGCTTAAATTTAATTTCTCTCACTTCTAGATCGAGGCACTGTGCAAAAAGTTATTGTTTTGCCTAAGGACCCGATCAGCATGGAGGAGCTCACACTAGAGGAAGTGGAGGTTTTTCGGGTATGTTTAAATATGTGGTCCTGAAATATGAAAAATACTCTCATTTGAAGATAAAGACTTGTTGATTTTCTTTTTTTCTTTTTATAAATGTACAGACCAGGGCTCCCGTCAAAACAATGAAGATATCCTCTAAAAGAGTAAGGAAATTCCTGAATGGTGATACACATTTCCGTGGCTACTTTGCTTCCTCATAGCCTCACTGAGTTGGTTTTATTTCGCTTGTGTCACCGCAGCAACAGCTGTATGTGTCCTCGGACGCGGGGCTGACCCAGGTGTCGCTGCACCGCTGTGGTGTGTATGGCAGGGCCTGCTCTGACTGCTGCCTGGCTCGGGACCCCTACTGTGCCTGGGATGGAGAGAGCTGCTCTGCCTTCACCCCGTCCACCAAGAGGTCAGGGAGGTCTCATAGCTTCGTAGTGCACTGTTTCTAGCAAGGATGTGTTGAGTCAAGGTCTTTCTTAATTCTGATCTTGGTCTCAGGAGGAGCAGAAGACAGGACGTTAAACATGGGGACCCACTGAGGCAGTGCAGAGGCTTCAATGCCAAAGGTGTGGCAATTTTTTGTGTTTAAAGATCATATAGAATTTTTTTTTTTTTTTATTTTTTATTTTTTAAATTTCAAGCGATTGTCACCATTTCATCTCTATCTTTGCAGTGGAGAATCGTCTGAGGGAAACAGTGCAGTTTGGGGTGGAGGGCAGCAGTACTTTCCTGGAGTGTCAGCCTCGCTCTCCTCAGGCCACTGTCAAGTGGCTCTTCCAGAGGGAAGGAAAGAGGAAAGTGGTGAGGAAGCACAGTTACATTTTACTAAAGGAACAGTTCAAGTAGTCCAGAACATACGCCCCCTAAAACTGCAACTCTTTGTTTTTTTACGCATTGGTTTTAGCAAAGAACTTTAGCTTGAACTTTACTGGTGCTGGTAGGTGAATTTTGTTACCTTCAGACACAGCCGGGATGACGTTCCCAGTCCTTACGCTAAGCTAAGCTAACCAGGTGCTTGGCTGTAGCTTCATATTTACTGGACAGACCTGAGCATGGTATCAATCTTCTCATCTAATTCTCAGCAAGAAAGTGAATAGGCATGTTATCCATAATGTTGAGCTAATTGCTTTAGGGGATCAACCACTTGCCTATTTTGTAATCAGCATACAAACTCAGTTAGACTTTCCTGCTGTTTTATTCTTTTTTTTTTTTTTCTACAGCTCAGCCGTGTGGGAGGTGTTCTGAAGACCAACCATGGAATCCTCCTGAAGTCTCTCAACCAGTCAGATGCAGGTCTCTACCACTGTCTCGCCACTGAGAACAACTTTAAACACACAGTGGCCCGCGTGGCGCTGCGCATCCTGGATCGAGACATTGTTTTAGCGCTCACTGCTCAAGATGAGGACGAAGAGCCAAAAATTCGCCAAGCGGGACCTTACCTACAGTCATCTCTCGTCTCCACACCTTTCCCACCTGAGATCAGACTGATTAACCAGTACTGCCAGTCCTACTGGGAGCAGCTTAGTCCCAAACAGCAGCAGCAGCGCAAGCGCACCAGCCGCAGGCACACAGAGAGCCAGGACCAAGGCCTTGGCTAGAGGCTGGGACTGACGCTGTCCAACACTGGCCTGTCTGGACATTATGGTGGACGTTTGTGTTTGACATGCATGTTTGGGTGTTACCTCCATTCATTAGGCAGGTAATGCTCTCATGCTGTCGTTTGAAAACTATATTGGTGGTTTTGCAAGCAACAGCCTAAATACAGATTGTGTATATTTTACATTACTGATGACCACTTTTCAATCAATACCATACATTTCTTTCAGGTATCAGTTCATATTAGTTTGACATGGAAATCAACTTACAGACTAGAAACTGTGATCACCTATCTTAGGGACTGTTTTGAAACTTTTTCTTGTCGGAACATTTAGGTGCTTGTAGGAAACCCCAGGGTCAGTGACTTGAGAATCTCTGTGGAACATCAACATTTTCAGTGCAAAAAAACTCAAACAAATATACATGATCCTTTTCCCAATGTCCATGTTTGCATATTATTTGTCTTCTAGGCTGCTCTCATGACATACAGTAAAGGCTGGGAGTTTCTGCCGCTGACCGTTAAATGTCAGATGTTGGATGGCCCTTGAAAGCACCACCAAGGAAGTTTTTAAACACAACTGGATTACCATGCAACTATAATGTGACAAAAAAAAAAAAACATTGCTCCTTGTAATGGATCACATATTTCAGGCAAGTTCATTGTTGTTTTGGAAAATGTTTGACAGATGTAAAGTAAATTCACCATGTAGTTAAGAGGCTACAACATGCAAAACCACAGGTATGGTCCTTTTAACTATCTTGAAACAAAAATGTAATATATTGATTTGTGAATATAATATATATGGTCATGATATTGTCATGGATGGATTATTCATGGATTACTCTCGTATGAAGATATTACGATGATATAAATGCAGATGTTGCATGCGTATCTGTTGTTGTTTGTTGCAAGTTGTACAATTTAATGTTCCGTTTTCGACCCTGGTGTGTTATGATGTTCGTAAGGTGTAATGTATTCTGTTAAGATAATTCCATTGGGTGTTGTCATGTAATGACTCCCTTACTGTCCTGTGCTCTAGTGACCTACAATATGTGAGTGTTTTAAGATATGTATAGCATTAAGTGTTCTTCCAGTTATGCACTTTGTGGGTGGCGGTATTAGAGGGAATTGGGGAATCTTTGCACAGATGTATGAGAAAATGATACAGGAACATAATTTTCATGTACAGTATGTTATTGCAAAAATGGGAATGAAGCTGGCTCAGATTTAGTGTTGAGTGGTGGCGTTCTGTCATAAGCTGTATTTACTTATTTTTAAAATGGCTCTTTTTAATGGAAGCACAAGGAACAAGGTTTTTTTTTTTTCCGTCAGAGCCACCATTCACCTTCATTGCGAGTAACACAGTGCTATGTGCTGTCATGCTGATCAACACTACACTGGAAATGTTTGAACAAATATATAAACATTTCAGAATTCTCTTAAATGTGTCCATCACAGTCCTTAATATTTCATCACTTCTTTATTTAATCACCCACACAGTTGGTCTCATATAAAGGAAAATTCCAGTTTGCAATTGTGGAACCTGTAACAAATTGAACAAAGTGTAACAATCCAGAGGGTCCTCACTAAAATCGCCCATGTACTAAGTTCAAAATCCACACAAACAAAAACGTCTATATCAGTCATCCCATTCGTCGTCATCGTCCTCCTCATCTCCACCCTCATCTTCACTTTCATCTGAAAGAGAGGACAAGGATAAAAATGTTGGACTTTGTTTGGTCTCTTGGTTCATCTCACGCATTGGCAGAAAAACTTCTTCACTCTTTAAGTAAAGATGTAATTACTGTTCTGATATTTACCAGAGGAATGGATGACTTTACTCCTCTTCTGCATGACCATCATGAGAGCACCAACGATGCCCTCGCCTGATGATGGAGATGCAGATGGAGCCAGGTCAGGGCTCTCTGTCACCTGTAACACACACACCAGGACAAGAGGATAGTATTTTTACGTGAATATCCACACAAAAAAAAAGTTAATTATGATGCATTGCAGCATGACAGTTAAGACCTGTGTACTTATATATAGCATATGTGAAATGTCTTTGGAGAAAAGGAAGTCGCTTTACATTTCTGAGCTTCTTGCCCAGTCGGATCTGATCCAGCAGAGCTCCTCTGCTGTCTCCTCCTCCAATGGACGCTGGCGCAGGTGGCGCTGGGCCACCGGCGAGGGGAGGAGGGGATGGGAAATCTGAAGAAATAGGGGTCTGAGGAGGTGGAGGTGGAGGGGGTGGAGGAGGAGGTGGAGGGCCTCCTCCTCCTCCTCTGCTTGGTATAGATGGGACAGGGGGAGGTTGGAAACCCATGGCGCGCTGTTGGCTAGATGGTGGCGGGGGAGGGGGTGGAGTTGAGACATGAGAGAACTTAGCGGAAGGTGGTGAGGGGAAGTGAGAGGGCACAGTGTGCGCAGGCGGTGGTTGTGGAGGACTGCCTCTGTTTGTTGCAGGGGGTGGGGGTGGCACGCCTCCACGTGCTGGAGCTGGCTGAGTGGGCGGGGTGCCTCGCTGTGACTGGCCCGGGATTGGAGGCAGGGGTCCAGAGCGGCCTCGGGGAGGTGGAGGGGCTGGAGCCGAGGGACTGGAGCCCGGCAGAGGAGGCAGGGGCCCTTGTCTGCCAGGTGGAGGGGGTGGAGGTCCAGAACCTGTAAATGCAGTGGGATATGATATTGATTACAATTCAGCCCAAGCTTTAGACCATTACATTAGCCTGCAGGGGGCAGTGATATTGATAAGTAGGTAGAAAATGATGAACTCTAACCTGCTCTGTTCACCTCCCTTTTGACCGCCTCCATGCCTCCAGACTTCTCAATAACATTATAGATGAGCTGAGAGGTCTTTTCATCTCTCATCTCAGCTTCGCTGATCCCAGCTTGGGAGAGCAATTTCCACAGATCAGGGTCAAGGTTGTTGGGATCCCATCCGACATGAGTAACATGCCTGACATGAAGGAAGCAAGAGGAGACAGTGTAATACAGTTCCATGTATGGAAAATGTTTTTAAAACAACATCCTCTCGATCTATTAATCAAACTTCACTGCCTGACCTCGGAGGCAGCACATTCATCGTCTCAAATACTCACTTAAATCCACTGGGTGCTCCTATGTCTGCTTTGGAGAGTTTTGGGCCCTTTTTCTTGTTCTTCTTGTCCTTCTTCTTTTCTTTGCCACTCAGAACTGAAGAAGGAGCAGGTGCGGGCATCGAGCGATAGCGTGAAGACTGGATATCTGGGTTCTTGATGTCCATTGTGGCCATGGGGAAAGATCCAGGGCTACCAGGTGAAGCTTTTGGGGGAAACACAGAGAACATACAGTTAAGTTGGAAATTATTCTGGCGTCACTGGTGGCAGTAAAAGTTAAGAATCAAGACATGCTGAGGTGAAGGAGTCACGCACCTTTTTCAGGTGGGAGTGGAGGCAGGGAACCCCTATCTAAAGTGACAGGAAACGGGAAAAGAGGAGAGAAACATACTCTTAAAGTTTGCTACACATTTAAATAGCATTTTGCATTCATGAAGTTAGTGTCTATCTTACCACTTGGTGGCAGGGGGCGCTGTTTCTTGTCTGTCAATAACATGGAGGCGACAGAAACCAGTTTGCATCACTTTACCACGCCATAATACAATATTTATTCAGCTCAAATACCCTTAAAAACAATCATGTATTGTTTAAATTAAAAAGTTAGTGCTTATTTATCAACTATCTTTTATCGTTCCATTAGCATTCATTCTTGTAAAATGATCAGATTTTGGCAAAAGTCTCCTCATTGAAGTGGATTTCACTTATTTATTCCAGGTCATATTGCAAATAACATATTAGTCCTAGAACAAATACAAAAAGTAATTGTAGTGGCAAATAGGGCTTTGAATCATTGTGTTAAAAATGTATTACATGTTCCATAATTTTAAATGACCTCACTGACCTTGGCGGCTGTTCCTTTGGTTGATTTTCTCCTGGACAGCATTTTGAAAGGCTTCTGCTTCCTGTTGCTCAGCAAAGTTCAGTCCCACTTGACAGTCCTGCTTCGTGTAACAAAGGCACATGGACTCAAATGTACATGTCTCTCAAACAACACTCGAAAGACATGTGACCTAGCGATGACTTCAACGCAAACATCCAGCCTAGACAGGCCTTCAAGTTACAGGAAGAAGGGAAATAAGGGTGTACTTACATCTGCGACAAATGTGTGAAAATACGACAGCGGCGAGGAGTAAACAATCTGGTTGTAGAGTTCCTGCTCCCAAATTTGCCTCCCTGCCTGTGGAAAAAACCCTGTTAATATTTCAGTCTCTCAATTATACTCCAGATTTGAGATAATGGACTTAGTCAAGATGTGAATCATCTTGTGTTCGTTTAGTAACTTTTCAGAAGGACAAGATAGGCACGGGGATGAGGTTATCAGTCTGAAGAGGGACTACATTTTCTTATGTGGCCTTGTAATTAAATTCTTGGTTATAAGGGCACCATTGTGGGAGAGTTTACCTTCAAATCAAACATCCGGATGAAGTAGGAGCGCTGAGGGTTGTCTTTGACGAAGCACACCACTCCTGTGTGCTGCAAGCTCCACATGGATGGAGTGTGAGGCAGGGCCATGAACAGCTGTGCTACGGCAGTGGCCATGGACTAGACCGCACAGACAACACATACATTGAGAACAGTTCAGTGCTGACAAGACGCTTGAGAGCATTTTACCGCAATTCACATGCAAATTTGGCGTTTCGTGCTGGGGATGTATAAGATGTATAAGTCATTAAAGTGTGCAGTTCATAGTAGGATGTTTTGTTGTTGGTACAGCTATAGGCAGACTCTTTACCTCTTTGACTAAAAGAGAGTCAGGAACAAAGCAACTTCTGCTCTACAGTGAGACTAGACAAAATGATAGAGTCTAATTCTGACAGAGGAAGAAATGGTTCAGCCACCATTTCCTGTTACAGCTACCTCGTTTTCTGATGACCTAATGTCAGCAACTCATTTTAAACTGCATTTGCATCAACATCCTTTTAAGAAAATATTTGTTAAAATAAGACTTGACTACAAATGTACCTAAATAGATGTAACAAATAAAAGATAATTAAATAGACTAGCAAAAAGCACGAGACAAGAGAGAAATTACATTATTTTTGTTACTTAAGAAAATATATAATGTGAAAGTCCTCAACTGTGGGTTCAACTATCAGCTGTCTTCATTTAAATTCAGGATATGATGTTTAACCACCAAAAATGAGAATCCTAAGTGCTGAAACAGTTCACATTTTTATGTAGCGACCAAGGCAACCACTACTAACTTTGATACCTTTCCCTTTTCCAATAATCTTTTCCGCCAGAAAGAATACAAGTCAGGACCGATACAGCAGAACATCATCCCACAGTGGACAGCCCTCTCTCTGGCCAGTTCAGAACTTACAGCACACCTTCTGCCCAACAGCTCCTCCAACTTCTCACTCTCCTGTAGGCTCAGCAGAGTGCTCTGGGCGTTCCCCAATTTAGTTTTAGATCCACGACTCATGGTCCTCTGATAAATCTCCTAGTTTACCCTAAAAAAATGTGTAAATCATTTGACAAAAGTGTCCTCTCTACACTGTCAGTACACTGAACTCTACGGTCAAGGGAGTTTCTCTTCTCTGTTCGGTGCTCATATCATTTCAAAGCAGGAAACAGGCAACCGCACTTCTCTAACCCCCACTTTTCTTCTTTCTCTCAGACGCAGAGCACAAATGAGTGTGTGACTTCCATTTTCAGAGGGAGGCAGTGCACTGTTGCTCTTCTCCTGCTTTGAATACATTCATTGTATGGCTTCACACACATAAGATGACTTCTTAGTCTACTTTACATTTCGTGTAGATTAAAAAGGAACTCAATACATATGTACAAATGAAAGACATTTTATTGACAGATAACAACATTCAAATTAATTTAAAAATATACAGGATGAAAAGCAAATTTTAAAGACAAAAAAAGAATCTATTCATTTTAACTTAAATCCATATGTCATTATTCACCATACTGAACAGTTTCTGGGACTGCTGAAGAGACAAAGCATTTTTTAACACTGGATCTTTATACGCGCAACTTGTAATAGGCCTTTGCCAAACGTGGTGGTAAAAAAAAATAGTGTTGCATCCCATTTAATGTGACACAATAAATATATTCTTTGGTTTGCAGCTATGCATGTTTTATAGGACATATAGAAACTTAAAAATTGTAGAGATCACTTTTCTGTGTCTTTCTATGCACCTGATTGTCATTAACAATCTGTTAGGCCTTCATTAACGGCAGCAAAAACCCCGCAAACTGCAACGCATCTGCTGGATCAATCTCACAAGGTCAACTCGAGATCAGTTTTGAAGATGATAACCTTTACAATAGTTACGTTGAGTGTCAGAATATATTAACAAAATATCACATTAAACACTTTAATTCAGTTCCATATACAAATAATTGAAATTGTTTTTTTTGATAGATTGGAATGGTTAGCATGGAACTGCAGGCTAATCGTCACTGGTCATATTTAGCTGGGTTTAGTGAAATTTAAAATTTCGACAGATTTGACAGCTTTAAATGCACATTGATATAGCAACCGATGAATGAACAACCTAAAATGTCTTATTTTGTTTGATGAAATGCGAACTCCTGGGAAAAGGAAATAACTGCCTAATCGAATTTCTCTCGTGTAAACTCGGCGACGGTAGGGAAGTACATTGGAAGGCTATTGGAAGTGACTGAGCTATTCCAGGGAACTCTACACATCCAAACTCTAAAATGGTGTTTCCATTTGAGTCATGCTGTTCCCATTCATCCTTTATGCTGTTAGACTTTTCCTGTCTTTTGAATTTTTTATACATCCCCTCCAAACAACCTGTGACTCAGGTTTTATTCAGTTGGAACACTTTGCTTTGTATTCTCTTGCATCTGTGTTCTCTCCTCCATTATAGGACCTTTTGTTTGCCCAAGCACATGTCAAAAAAACTTTCTTTTTTTTTTTTTTTCTGGTTGTAGGCGAAGGTCCTTCACATATCCTTCGTCTTGTGCAGCCAAACTTTCCTGTTTGGCTTTGGATGAGAATGCGGCAGATAAGGGGTAATTTAATGACATGGAGTTTTGGTTGGCATTCTTTTCATGGTATCTCTGTTCAGTCATGGGAGCTAGTGCCCACCTCCACTTCGGGACTCTCCAGTCACCCAGTCAGTGATGATAAATGACAAACTCATGATCATAAAGACGAATCCCATTGCAGCAAAGCATGCGGCCTACAGGGGTGGAAGGAAAGAAAAACAACATATTACAACATAGAAACAACACATTAAATACAATGAAATTTAAATAACCAAGATATTTTTTGTATCCTTTTTAGCTGAAGGAACCAACTTGTACCTGAATTTTGGGTCTGGACAGAAAAGGCTCCTGGTCTTCAGGAACAATGCGGATGTAGAAGATTCCAGGTAGGATGAAGATGAGGCTGGGGGCAGATGTGGCTCCTGCAGATGAGGGTGGAGGACAGAGAAGAAGTGAGTCTTTTTAAGGGTGCGCACAGTTAGTGATTACACAGTTTACAGATGATGTAGTTAGCGATACAAAATCTGCGCTGAAGCCCAGACCAGACGACATTTCATCCTTTGTGAAAACATACCGATGAGGCCAAAGATGTCGCGGATGGAGGGCACAAAGATAACCAGCAGGTTGACCAAGAAGACGAGACAAAATGCAATGGCAATGTGTCTGACCCAGTGGAAAGGCTTATCAGGGAACAAGATCTGGAGCAAAGCCCTGCGGATCTGCAGAAGGAAGGAAGGAGTCATACACACATTAACTCAACTACATCCCAACTGGCTGACATTTTAGCAGGTATTTTCTGGTATGTTGTAGGATTGAGACCAGAAGTGCAATATACAGGAAAGTTTCAGCAGCAGCTTTCTGCTCTCTGCACAGTAATACAATATTAAAGGAATAGTTTTACATTTTGGGAAATACACTCATTTGCTTTCTTGGCGGGAGTTAGATAAGAAGATGGGTACCCCTGTCATATCTGTCCGTTTAATATGAAGCTGGTGCCAGAGCTGGTTAGTGAGGTAGACAGATCCTTTAGCCTCTGGACAGAGCTAGGCTAGCTGTTACCCCCTGGTTCCAGTCTGTATGTTAACTAAGCTAACTGGCTCCTAGCTTCATCTTCATATTGAATGAACAGGCAATAGAGTAGTATCGATCTTCTCATCCATCTGCAACAAAGTGAATAAGCATATTTCCCCAAATCTCAAACTATTTCTTTAACCTAACCTGTAAAATGTGTATTACTACAGTCTGTTTGCTGATCTGCAGTGTATTCTTAATAATTCCTTGTAATGTGAATGTTTTCCACCCATTTTAAAAACTGGTGTTCTCTTGAAAAGCTAACGCTGGGCCCTTTTAGCATCTATAGATCATTCTGAACAGTAATGGCAAATGCTGAAAAGGCTCAATACCGTCAACACGCCACTGAAACAGAAACGGCTGGTTTCTGATTGCTCCGTCAGGCCTGTTCAGTGACTCTACTCTTACTCTCTGACATATACATGGATCCCTTCAGCAGCATCAATTACGTGGTGTAGAGGGGCCACATTGGCAGCATTTCTGGCTTAAAATGTTCAGGTTGAGATTTCAGGATGTGCCTGGATGACATTGTAAGGAAGTGAATTACGAGAAGAAAAAAAAATGCCAAAAGTCATAAACTGGTCTCAGGCCTATCGGCCAATTCTGACTTCTTTTGTCTCAATGAGAAATTGTTCATTGGAAAGAATAGGTGGAGTGCCCCGTGGCTCAATTCCACAACTCTCTAGTCTCTACCGCTAGTGGTCATTACTTGCATGATGCTGATTTTATTTTTCACCCCGATGATCTCCACAATGGCTTTCAAATTTAATTTATTCATTGAATTATAATAACAACATTTCATCATTTAAAGACTTTTACTTAGATGAGACCTTTCCTTTTGCGAAATGTGTAAAATAATAAATACTGTTATTCTTCTTCTTGTTGATATACATTTTCTCGCTAAATGAATATGATGGATATCTTACTGGGAAGAGAACCACAGGGACGGTCAGGGTGACGGCCACCAGCACAGCCAGACGCACACAGAGAATGAGGACGTCCCCGGAGCCAACGCGAATATAGGTGTGTAACAGCTCTGACTCCACAGCACCTACCCACAGAGAAGCAGACACGCCTTGGCATAAGGTATCTCACATGGTCTAGTCCCTCACTCGCAACACTGGAAAATGCACATGGGCTCTGGGCACAAGTGGGTCATTCATTTAGAGATCTTGCCATCCACAACATCTGCACAAAGTGACCTTTGAGTCTCAGGAGTATCTTACCATAAAAGGTGAGGTAACCGAAAAGAGCAGTCAGCAGGTACATGACAAACATGGCCAAGATGGAGACATTGGCAACACCCTGCATTCGTTTCTTGGTGGCACTGGGGTAAGAGCAGAAACATGAATTTTACTAAAACTTTTAACACAGCTTTCTTTGTGCCAATGGAAAAAAAAACAGACCCACAAACACACATTTGAGAGAAAGTGATGATGACATTCTCACTTACTCTCGTAGTTCAGTGTAGATTGGTAGCACCTCTGGGTGGCAGACAAAAGCAAAAGCCAGAATTGGGATGGTGTACGCGGTCTAAAAGCCAAACACAACATAGGCCAGTGAGTAACCCACGATGCTTAAAACGCTTGTTCTATACCCAACACCGCTGGTGGCATAACATGCCTTGGTGCTGCTGACATAACACCACTCGTGCGACAGTAAATCTGCTGTGCTAACCAAGAAATAAATAAATATACAGCTGACAATTCAGGAAACTAGAAGCTGGCAATGTGAAAATGTTTTTCCACCAACCTGTGAGTTGATGGTAAATAGCTTGGCCTCACAGAAGTCGCCTGTCCCATTAATGGTAGTGTGGTCATCAGCAGCAGGAGTCATATTATGATGTGTATCATCGAGCGGGCACAAAATGTTGAATTTCTTGTAAATGACCTGGGGAGCCACACCCATTGGTTAATCAAAGATGAACATTTAATGAAGGAACAGTTGGTAATATTGTGTGTATCTTGGCTGGCTCTTTGCTGACTCACCGAAATGAGGAAAAACACCATGCAAGAGAGGGAGAAGCCACTTGTATAGCCCAGGTAACCTGGATTGCGACGACAACAAGATATTGTAACATGATTTATGGTCCCAGACAGAAGAACAATTCTGGAAGTGATGATACTTTAATTTAAGTACAGGACAGGAAAGTAAACACAACAATAATAGTAAAGACGTGATGTACATGGGAGAGTTAGGGGAATTAAAAAAAAAAAGAAAATGTGATGACAGAATGAAAACATACCAAGTTGTTTCATGAGTGCTAGAGGAAGGATGATGAAAGCGCTAACAATGATGATCAAGTAGTTTCCATTCATGAACCATTCTCTAAGAAACAGTAAAAAAAAAAAAAATAGATGAAAAAAATCAGTACTCCACCAAACTAAAAACTGAAACAACGGAACTCTGCAGAAATAATAGAGAATAACTCCTTGACACTCACCCTGTGTTTTCTTGGTTTTGAAGGAAAGCTTTAATAACCAGTGGGAGCTCAGACTTGATGATGAAGAGATAGCTGGACATTGCTAAATGAAGTGAAAACAACTATTTTACAGTATGTTGTGTTACTTGCACATTTAGGCTTATCTGATTAAATATGCATGCTTTCACCGACAGATATCAGATATAAATATAAAAACAAAAGGTTAAAAATGGCATGAAAAATACCTCCAATGTTGTGTATTGTAATAACGCTGGCAGCCAGCAATTTTCCTGGGGGGCCAAAAGCCCGATTCCCAAGCTGCTCATAAGCCCGGATTCCTGAAACACATCAACATTATATATGGGCGTGATAATAAAATGAATACAGAATTGTCTCAGTGGCTACACATGCTGAGTTAGGCTTACCAACAACTCCAGCACTTCTCAGCAGGAGATGAATTGAGTATGCAGAAAGAATGGCAATGCACACCAACAGGATTCTGAAAGACACAAGAGCGGAGGTCTGTTGGTAAAAGGATTTCATGTCTAAAAATTACATGACTGAAATGTGCCGATGCTCTCACTAGTGTGGACATTATCAGAGTTAAAACTCTGCTCATTATATAAATAAATAAAGACTGAGAGAAAAAGAGAAATAAAGTTATTCTTAGAAACTCCTTCAGAAGCTAAATTCCGTCAATAAGCAATCCATGATTGTCATCTTTTTGTGTCTTTCCACCCACACAAGAGAGTTAAGCTTTGAGAGTCTGGCTCTCCAGCCACTCTGCACCTCCCTCACCCCCGCCACATAGCACAGGACTGATCCAAGCAGGCGTGTCTTGGACGTGATCACTGGGGTCTATATTTAACTGCTCAAATCTGATTTAGAGAAGCTGCGTGTGTATGAGCTCTAATGTACATTGTGACAGATCAGGCTTTGTATGGTAGCAGCTGTATGTACACCTACAGCTCGCACAGGTACAGATGGACAGAAACACACACACACACACACACACACGTTCCAGCAAAGAGCTCCTCCCCCTGCCACCACACATACCTGTCCCAACACAAGCACACACAAACAGTCAGATGATACACACACCCCTGTGGCCCTACTTCTAACCTTATAAGGACCCTCTGTTGACTATATACAGACTGTACCTACTAACACAAACTTTAACCTAATCCTGATTCTGACCTTAAATCAAAATTCCAACCCAAAATAATGATTACTGATAATCTATTTAAAGGGCACTTTTCAGGCAAGAGGCAAATATAGAACAGAGTAAAAAATACAAAATAAGTCATATTCACAATAAAAGAAATAAAACATACATAAGTATAGCAATTAGCTGTGCAAAAGCCATCTTAAATAAAAGATAAAAAGTAGAGAAAAGGCATTAAGAAACGGTCGAAATGACTTCATTTTGCAAACATCTTCCCTGGTTCGGTCTACGGCTCATAAACTCAAACACACGCCATACAGCCCTGCTCTGTACTGTGTAACCTCAAGGAGTGTGCACATTTGGCTTTACCCAAATACTAAATTTATGTCACAAGAAGCTGAATATTAATATATACCAAAACACACACACACACACACACACACACACACACACACACACACACACACACACACACACAGAAAGTCAGGCACAAAGTTGAGCCAAAATAGGGACTGTGTGTTTGGCTTGCTTACTCACAAAAAAAGAATGATTCCGGTGTTGGACATTGCAAAAGCCAATCCCAGAATTCCACTGCCCATTATGGCGTTACTGAGGTTAAAGATGGACATGCCAAATGACGTCTTTCCCTCGAACTGCAGTAATAGGACAACAGAAGATGTAACACAGATGTTGCAGAATCAGTAGTTTTTGCTGTATCTCATTTTACCACAGAAATACAACAAACGAATGGCAGAGAAAAATCACTCACATCTGTAAAGTGGATTTCCTTCTTAACGCCAGTTTTATGTGGGAGAAACTCCTCGTGTTCAGCCAAAGCATCCAGCCCATCAAACCTATAACAGAAAAAATTCTAAGGGTACGAGGCTTTTATTGTGATATTATCAGTAATTACTGTTCATTTGTGAGTCTTACCCATCTTCCTTGCTATGTCCATTCATCTTCTGAAGCTCCATTCCGGGTGCTGGGGTTGTGACTTGAGAGACTTTAAAGATCTGCTTTTGCTGGACTGAAAGAATCCTCTTCAAACTTTTCTGGAAAAAAAGAAAAGAGAGAAAACAACTGTTTAATATGTGAAATACTTACTTACCAGAATTTCCCACAAATTAAGCCATTATTAATGCATTGAGAAGGTTTGATGTCAGCTGTTGTTTTTTGTTTTTTTTTTCCCAGCAAACCTCAGGCACAGATCTCGCCAACTTTCCATTATTTGGGGGAAAAAAAAAAACTGCAAGCAAGCTGACCTCAGCATGTGTCGTTAACTGTTTTACATTGCTTCTGTATGCATCACCTTTTCTGAAATCTTGTCTTAACTTGTCGCAACTGGGACAAAATCTCAGAGATGGCCGCAAGAGGCTGAATTGTAATGTATTTATGTAATACTTTCAGATGGTTGAGAGGCATCGGCTCTGGTCTACGACACAATGAACAGAGATTAATGTTACAGCTGTTTAAAGATAAAAACACTAGTTATTTGTACTTTTATAGAAGGAAGCCACAGCACTCATCAAACAGTGAATGTGTCTAGTGTAATGCAAACAGAAAATGCTAGGTGGCTTCAAAAGGGCAGACCTATTTATAAAGTCTTGAGACACACCACTGTAATTTCTCCCATTTGCCAAGGACAACAAGATTCTTGCGTTTATGATGTTTTTTTTCTTTTTGGCGATGCAAAAAAATCCTTTGCCGTTGCTTTATTTTGGGGTCCTGCTCCCTACCTCAGATATGAGGCTAAAAAAAAAACTAAAAAAAACCCCCGAACCTTCTAGATTACAGTAGTAGTTCACAAAACAGCTTGTGTGACATGAAAGGCTTTAAATAACAAATGTTGTCAGAGGACTTATGTTACTCTAATCTGCTGTGGGCCACACAAAGCTGGCATGGACAGACTCTGGGAATGAGCGTAGGTCTGTGCTCCTGCCGTGGGGTCACGGGATACTTCCCTTCTCTGTGGGTCAGACTACCCTCAGGATTTTCACATCTGACCCCAAGGGATACAGTCACACTATAATAAGCCATTCCTTACGGGTTTTTACACAAAACCAGAATTTTTTTCTATTCCTATGCTCATCACCGAACAGGCCCGTTGAGGTACAATAATCCATACAATTTAGTGCTCGATAGCGGTGGGCCGCAGAGACAAACAAAGGGTTCCTGTGTAAACGGTGCTATTTAGTCTAAATACAGAGTATCCCTTTCCATGCCTACTGGCCTCCGGTCAAGTTTGGTTAAAGTAACTTTCTTTAGCTACATACCCAATGCCTTTCCCATGGCCCACGGCCAACACACACACAGCCAACAAAGCATAGACTAAATGTCAGGGATATTTGGCAGTTTAACTTTCACAAAAAGCCAATTTTCGCATAAAGGCAGATTTTACACTTGGGCCTCCGTTTCGTTCTAGTGGGGAGGGAGCTGGAGGAACTAGAAATCCTGGTTAACTAGGAACTTGTTCCATGTTAGGTGTTTCATTGGCCATGGGGGTCGCTCTTAGACAGTGGAAACAGTAAAAAAAAAAAAAAAAAGGGTGGAAAAAGTAATAAAAACGAAAGGTTCTCCGGTACTTTCCATCAATTTATACACCCCCCCCCCTCCCCCCAAAAACCTACCCGATGCTGTTTGCAATGTGTTCAATGTGTTGTAATTAAGGTATTCAAGTAACACATTAAATAATCTATATAACAATCTTGCGGACTAACAACACATGTTAAGTTAAACACAGTAAATATTAATGTAGCCTTACTATCCAGCAATCCATACCACATGGCTCTTGTCTGATGCAAGACCAGCTCACTATTGACAGTTAGCCCTTCCCTTCTTTTCCTCAACATCTAAAAACTCAAGGACACACGCACAGTTTTCGGCAACTTACCTCAGTGGTCAGCCCTGGTCGTCTTTTCTGGATATTGGGTGAATAATTCCTCGCGCCAATTAACCTGAATTTTCGCACCGCCAATGTTTATGTATAGCTTTGCACTTAGGAGTCTCCCCTACGCTCCTTGGTCGTGAAGAGAGGAGAGAGTGAGAGAGATTAGGGGCTGGGAGGGAGCAAACGGGAAATGGGAACGCCCTTGCTTAACCCTTTGTTAAACCAGCTACAGGTGGTGTCACAGTTACGAGGAGACCGCAGCGATCCGCTCACCGGGTGGCGTGCACTGAAAAAGTTTATCCGGACCGGGGGCCTGGACAATGGGAATGGAAATGCCTGCAGTCTGCCGCGCGGGGCTACAGGTAGTCCCAGGAGCCCCTCGACTCAACAGGGATTCTGGGGAGCGCGCTGGAGACCAATTACCATGTCATTACAGACTATGCAGGTAGAAAGGAGGGGCGAACATCTAAGGTGGGCTTTGTATCAGCAGGGGTGGATGCTCAGTCACAGTTGGCATCCTGCTGGAAGTCACAGTGATGGTAATTAGCTTGGGAGATAAGTGCTTTTTTTTTTTTTTGCTTTTTTTTTAAAGATTGCCAACATGTGATTGTGCTTAAGAGCGGAAACATAGTGCATGCTTACAAGTTATCATGTGCTTGATCCAAAACAAACAGTGAAGACTTAGCTGACACGAAACATCTGAAATGAACCTCATGCAACATAACACAAAAAAAAAAGATCCTTTAAACGTCCCCGTACGGTTCCAGTTATCGCAGAAAAGTCCATATTTATACATCATATAAGGAGTTACTATGCAGCATAGCATACTTCCTGAAAACAGAACAACAAAAACATGTGTTCAACCTATTATTGGGGCTTCAAAACCTGAAAGGTCATCCGCTTCTCAGCGACATCCTTTTTAGTTGGGTTGATAAAGTTCAGCTCATCTGAGATATGGGCTTTGGTTGCACACCCAAGAAACACCCACGTTTTCTTTTATCTCACAGCGACACAGTTCGCTTGCTGGAAAGTGTGTCTTTCTGTTGTATAAAGATCCCATGTAGTAGAATACACACACCAATGGCAGATTAAAAAAAAAAAAAAAAAAAATCTCTAACATAAGGTTTAGTTTCATTTCAATTTAATAAAAGCAAAAATATCCACACATCCACATTTCAATAATTTTGTCAAATTCAGGTTATTTGTGTCAGCTTGCCAGCAAAATATCACCGTCAAGGTCTGTACAGGTTGGATGAATTGAAATAATGAAAAGATAATGGCCACATCGGTCACTATAAATGACCACTTGTAGATGGTTAAAAAAGTGACTTGGGAAAATCCAGGACAAAGTAACTAACATATAACATAATATACATGTGAAATATACCTAGTCAGGAGACATTTTGTCTTGATAAAACCACACATCAAACACTCCTTGCTATTTTTGTACCAAACAGTAATGTCAGCATTTTCAGCCATGATCTCCCATTTCAGTGAGTCATTTAATATCCCCTCTGTGCTTTGCATACTGCCAGCATGTCACCAAAGCAGAAAAGTTAAAGCAGAAACCAGCGGAAAGTAAAAGAGTGTCATCGTTATTTCAACTGTCAATATACAGCACCTTATCAGTGGACATAACGACAATCATTTTCGTCCTTTTCTTCCCCGGTGTATGAATAGTGAAATTGCCTCGTGGCCTAAATGCTGGAGCAGATGTAGAGGGCTGCCTTAAAGGCCTTCTTCTGGTACTCACCTCTCTAGTAACAGGCAGACAGATGGATGTCTTCAGGCTAGACAGAAGTAAGGGGGTAAAAGTTAAAATTACGAATTTGGCTGGTTCGAGTCCAAAATCAGCCGTTCACAGAACCATTAAGTTTTTTTTGCAGTCGTGAGAGGAAAGACAGAAATGGGAGGAGATAGTAAATGCGCGCGCAAGAAATTTCCTGCCATGTCAGAAGCCAAACCCCTCCCTATTACTTCAGAATGATCTGGCCACACGTGGTGCTCTGTTACTCTATGAAATACTATAATCTAACTGTACATATCTGGACACTGCTAGCATTGACCCAAGTTATTTTTTTTGGAATACTCAACCAGTCTTTTTAAATTTAATGTAAACCCAAAGCTGACAAATAAAAACACATTATGATTAAAATACTCTGGCTACTGGCCTACTTTACAGTGGTTATTCTGTGGCTGTGCAGCTGGTACTGTCAATAAAATGTGTTGCTGTGGAAAATTACATTTCTTCTCTCTTCTCTGAGGAAAAAGGTTTGTGTCATCAGCTCACTACTATCACCATCTAGTGGGCAACAACACAGTAACAGAACAACAAATCACTGATCAGTAAATTATACAAATCAACGACCAACAACAGCATCCAGATGTGATAATTAAATATTCTATCTGTGACCCCTTACTGCAGGTCACAAAATAATGACATCTTGGACAATCAGAGGCCATAGGATGTGTATCATGCGATGAGAACAAGTAGGACTGCGAATGTCAATTATTTTTCCTTTCACAATTAAGTGATTGATCTTTAAGTCTGTGAAATGTCAGAAAATAGTGAAAAATTTAATTTAGAATGCTATAAAAAAGTCAAAGGTTGCAAATCCTCAAATTAGAGATTATTAATTAACAAAGTGGTTTGAGCTCTAAGAACAAATAAAAAAAACTCGAAGTAATAGAAAACTACCGTCTTTTATTATTTAGCTAAGAAAAAATACACAGTCAACAATTAAAATCTGTGAAATAATGAGGCATCTGTGTAGTAATCTTACACTGCTTGTTTGAGATAGAGGTTTTACTGACGCGTCAGGAAAAACAACTTGTAGTCCATGCAGTAAACATGTCACTTCCCCTTGTCAACCCATGCAAAGAAACTGCATCGAGCCTCAGGGTTGGAGGCATGTCCCTGAGGACGGGCACAAACAAAGAACTGTTTGCCCATGTTTGGCCCCTCTTTTTTTACAGTACGCAGCACGCAGGGTTCCCCGTGGACCTTACAGGAGGGTGGTGGAGGCGGTCCATGAAGCACTGACTTCCAAAAGACAAATGATGCCCCTTTGTTGGCATTTGAGCGTCCCACAGTGGACTGTGCGGTCGAATGTTTTGCCTTCATCTGTTTGTCATATTTCTCTGTGGTGCCACTGGTACACATCTGTTTGGAACCATCAAATAAAGGCGCTGTATGTTCAGGTACCTTGTCTGTAACTGACGACACTTTTAGAGAGTTTTGTGTTGGGGACATTTCATCCAGGTCGGGTGGTTTTTCACACTGCCCGACAGGGGCTTCAGTGGGAGGACCAACATTTGTGAGTTTAGGTTTGAAAAAGGAAAGGAGGCTGCCTTGTGGCTTTGAAGAAGTCTTTACTGTCTTTGTCTTCTTCCCTTTTGGGACAACAGAATCCGATGTTAATACCCGTTTTTTACCAGAGACGTTTCCAGCACCGAATGGGTTTAAATTCTCCCTCCTTTCCTCCTCCTCTTGAGATCCAGGTAATGCACCCCTCTGCTCAGCCTGAACTGATCTTTGGTCCACTTTAACAAGGAAGCGGGAGAGTTTCTGCTGCTTGCCAGCAAACTCCGGCAGGTAGCGAGTGCAAAGGGGAGGAGGCTTAGAGCTGGGCAGGAGAGGGCAGCTCAGTCGCCCCCATACAGGACAGTGGTCTGACCCCTCCACCTCTGGCATGATGTCTGCCGCCACAAACTGCTCCTTGGCTAGCTGGCAATCAGCGATTATATAGTCAATGCGTGTGCCATAGTTGGTCTGCCGTGCTCCAGTGAGAGTGGACCAGCATGTGAAGGCATTTTTTCGAGTTGGGTGGAAATAGCGAAAGGTATCCACAAATTTTCCACCGTAGATGGGATCTGTTGAAGCTACCTCAGATTCTTCATCGGGTTCCTCATCATTCCTGTCCTCTTCTAGTTTGCCACTGTGCAAAAAAACATTCAGCCATTTTCTTCCAGGGTTTTCATCGAAACCATCCTAAGTAATGAGAATAACAAAGCAGGTAGAGTTTCATTATGATGAATATGCATACACTGTGAACATCTGGGAGAAATATAACACTGCCATTTTAACGTAATATATTGCTCCTTTATATTAAAAGAAATAGTTTGACATTTTGGGGAACATGTTTATTTGCTTCCTTGCCATGAGTACCAGACATGAGACTGATACCACTCTCATGTCTGTTTAATGTGAGGCTACAACCAGTATATGGCTAGCTTAGCTTAGTATCAAGACCTGAAGCAGGGAGTAACTAGCTAGCCAGTATACATCGTAACTTGTTTTTTGACTTCTGTTATTGCATGGATTAAACAACAAGACATAATTTGTTCATTAGTGGGTTTTACAAGTCCAGGTGGCCAGATTTTGTTACCTTTGAACAGAGCCAGGATGCCAGGATATCTGCTGCCCCCCCCCCGCCGCTTCCAGTCTTTATGCTAAGCTAAGCTAAGATAACTGGCTGTTGCCTGTCACCTCATATTGACCTAACAGACACGACAGTGGTATCAATCTTCTCATCAAACTCTCGGAAAGATACAGAAAGAGTGAATTTCCCCAAATTTTTAACTAGTTTTTTAAGCAAAGAAGAAACAAGCAAAACATTCATACAACATTATTCTAACCTTTTACTTACAATATCACTGGGGTCGCAGTGGTCTATTGGCCGGTGAGATGTATTTACATCTCCTAAAACAATCACATGGCTGAAAAATAAACAACAGAAATTTTTTTAACTCAGTTTGTTTAATTTTTTATTTTCGAATAGGGAGAATAATACAGTAAGTTAATAGAACATTTTCATGATAACTTGTTCAAAATTAGGATAATATCCCAACATAGTACTGTCATTTGCCATAAATCATGATAATCTGTGTAGCTGTAACTTTTCTTTGCAAATTTCTAAGTTTTTTCACTACATTGTGAACAGTTTTAAGTTTCAGTCAATTCATAAACACTTACTATAAAATGCATGTCAAAATGTAACAAGATTGTTTTTTTTTTTTTTTTAAACAAATAGACAGCAATAGATAGTGCCATTGTTCAACTGCAAATGTACAACAGCCATAAAGTGGTAAAAGGCTGCAATCTGGAAGTTAGAACAGTTTCATAAGCAGAGTGTTTGTGGTAAAAGCAGGATACACCTGCGCCTCATCTTTTTTTTTTTTTCAGTCGGTGGAAACTTTTCTAAGCACTCACCTGCCATCTTTCAGTATAGCTTCAGCCCGACACTGAAGCAATTTGTAGAACTGCAGTTTGAACTGTTTTCGCTCTGGCTTTTCGGGGTCAGCCCGTGGACAGTATACATTGATTACAGTAACAGTTTGCACTTTGTCCTGACACCTATGGGGGGAAACAAAGACCGGTCAAAAACAGAAAGAGTATGGACAAATGCTACAGCTATTAAAGGTGCTGTGACAGAGGTAGCTACAGAAAAAAAATTGTTTAGTCTATGAAACATAAAAAAAGTTTTCAAAACATTTTGTTGACCTGAAAGTGACGTCTTCAAATGTCTTGTTTTGTTTGACCAAAAGTCCAAAACCCCCTCAATATTAATTTTACGATAATATAGGACAAAGAAAAGGAGCAAAATCCTCTCTTTTGAGAGACTCAAGTCTGCAAATATTTGGCTTTTTTTCACTATTTGCTTGAAAAATTACTGAAATCAATTATCAAAATAGTTGCTAATTATTTTTCTTTTATTAGCTAATCGATTGATTGATAATCATTTCAGCTGTACTAAATTGATCTACAAATCTAGTAAAGACTAGAAGAAAGATTGCATTGCGTAGGTAGATGCTCAGTTTTTTTGTTTTTTTATGTGGATACAGAAACAGGGATAACTACGCAATACAAACTGTTTTAATACAAGTACAAACTCCTCACAGAAACGTCAAAAGTAGAATATTTTTCTCATACATTATTCTGTGCTGCGTGATGATGGCTCGTCCTTCATTGTCCAAAAGCTGTAGCTCCTCACTTGAAAACTCGGTGGGATCACCGTAGCATCCAACAGCCCCCTCGTGGTTGGTCAGCAGACCTGTGAGACCCTCCTCAGCAGCAAAAGGCGTGGCACTGTCCTTACAGTAAGTGGCGACCCCTGTGCACATCAGGAATGGGAGGTGACTGAGTTTGCATGGTGCAGTGGTGTGTCAGCAGCAGCTGTAGAGCAGATGTGGCCCTGTGGTTACAGGGATCTTCTGTTCAAATGGTAACTAAGTGTCCATTAAGTATAACCAATTAAGATGCTGTGCCCTCTTGTCTGGGCACACCGAATACAATTGGAAAAATGCAAAGGAAAAAACAAAACTTTCATGACTTAAGGACACAAAATGAACTGTTGTAACTATGTAATGTACCTGAATAGCCGCTGCGTCCTCGACTGTAACTGAAATAGGAGTTGTAGCCGTCAACAATTGCAGTTCTCTCATCAAGCAGGTCTCCTGTGGGGGACAGACCGGGGTTTAACTTTTTTATAACTGTCATAACAGACTGGCGGACAAAGCTTGTCTGACCGGTGCGTTACAGGGCAGCTCCCTCGTTCTCCAACCTCCTAAGCTAACCACTTACTTGTCACTTTTGTCTCCTGAATGCAGATAATATCTGCGTCTAGTGAATCAAGAGCCTTTTTAATGCCGCCTCTGAAAGTCCTTATGCCATTTATGTTCCAGGTAACGATCTTCATTTTGTAAACCTGGAGCTGTTTGACTGAAATGTGCAGCTTCGGAAGTAAAAAGGAAGTCAAGAAAGGTTCGAGCGGAAGTGTACTTTTTTCACTAATCTTTTTATATTTCTCTCCTGTTTAGAGTTTGTTGATAAAATATAATTATTTTATTCCTTGCATTTTGTTAAATTGCTATGTCAGGATACACAGCACACGTCATACACTGAAAAGTACAAAATATAAGCTACATTTCTTGGTATAATTGCATTGCGCCTTTGCCTAGCTAGAGGGAGTAAACGTGCTTTCAGGGTTTTTCGGCGCGCTTTTGACACTCGACCTCCCGGTGAAACGAGAGAACCGGGTGGGAGGAAGGGAAGCGGCTGCTCAGACGCTAACCCGGGCTCATATCACTGCTTACTAGCGTGATTAGCAACCGTTACTCCTGACAGCTCCCAGAGGAGGTGCAACGTAGCCGTTTGCTGGCAACCGGCGAGCCCCATCTTTGAAAGAAAACCAGAGGGTGAGTAGCTGGTTTTGCTAATGGAGGCTGTCTAGCGTTAGCTAATTAGCTTGTCTGACAGGTTCCGACCTGGCGTTAGGATAGGAGTTCAACCCCGTGAGACGGCTAGTGGATATCGCCTATAAGGCTAAGTCTGTGTAAATTTAGCTAATTACAAAGCTAAGGAGCTAGCTAGCTAAAGTCTTCACCTCGGCGTTGCGAGTAGCATTGTGGTGTCATTTGCTGTGTAGATAAGGCTAAAGCTACTCCTGTTAGCTGTCCGGCCGTGTCCTGTTTCCAGTCCCGGTGTCGTCTCAGATTTTGAAACGTTATCCCTGTCAGAATATTTTTCACCCTCCAAGTAGCAGCTTACTTTGGGAACGGGGTAAACAGGTAGGCTGCCAAAAATTGTTTAGTACATCCTTTAATTTACTCTCATTTGATGCTATGAAGGAGTAGTTCGTGGGCTAGGAGGAACAGATGCGTAGGGACACATCATTTGGCACCGCGGCAACCGGCGGCTGGTGTTTCCATCTTCGGTCAGAGAAGAGGACATGAGGAAATGAGAGGGGAGGGGGTTCTCCGCCCCACCCCACCCAGTCAATACGGGTGGTCAAGTCACATTAATGCATATTGCTTCCACGGCTACTTTGTTGAGGATACTTGGGGATACGATTCTTAACATACACTAGCTTAACGGTGCTGCTAACTTTAGTTACTATTATGCCTATTGTGATAGATGAAACGTTGCTGATGTTGAAAAGCAATAACGTCCGTCAGTGATTCGTGCATCTCAGTTTAATAGTGACAGCCTGATAAGTGCGGCGAGACTAGGAATCATCAGTAACGATCTTTAAATATCATTGTCTAATACGAGCCTATTTCAAGAGGTAAGTAGCAGCCATATGCTAGTTATAAGACGAAATCGTTTGTTATAACCAGTGGCGGAAGAAGTACTCAGATATTTTACTTTAAGTAAAAGTAGCAATACCACAGCTAAAAAACATTCTGTTACAAGAAAAATTAGAAGTCTTATCATCAAAATATACTTAAAGTACTCGTTATGCAAAATAGCCCGTTTCGGACTAATGTGTATTATATTATTGGATTATAAATATTGACGCATTCATGTGGATATTACTTTAATGTTGCAGCTGGTGAAGGTGGAGCTAATTGTAGTTACTTCATAAACTGCTGAGTAGCGTGTGAAGTTTTCTTATCTTAATCTTTATTAATACATCATAGTTTATTTGTTGATGATATTATAATTATATAATTAATTTGAATCTGCAAAGTTACTAGTAACTGCATTTGTCAAATAAAAAGTAGTAGGGTAAAAAGTACAATATTTTACCCTGAAATGTACTGGAGTAGAAGTATAATTTAGCAGAAAATGGAAATACTCAAGTAAAGTGCAAGTACCTTGGAACTGTACTGAAGCACAGTACTTGAGTACATGTATGTACTGTAGTTAGTTTCAACCATTGGTTATAATTGATATTGTGTCTAGAGTCGACATGGCGAGCTGGTATTAACAGGTAATACATCAATTAGGTAAATTATGGCTTGGATTTGCATAGCGGTTATTTGGCCTTTTGAGCGTAAATAGAAGTGTTTTCCTACTTAACTAATCCCAAAGTTAATCTTGTCCCATGCAGTTTGCTCAGTTAGTGTCAAAATATGAGTTATACAAAACCTGTTTGCCATCTTGGCCATTGTTCTAAGCAGTTTTCATAACCACAATCTTTATGTCTTGTTTTTGTAGTGTGGAGTAATGATAGTGCAGGAGTGAAGGAGGCAGGTGTCCCAGTAGAACATTGGCAGACAAGTGGGAGGCCAGGCAAGGATGCTGGAGGCAGATGCAGACCCAGCAGGTGTAGCAGTGGAAGGTGAAGGGGAGGCAGAGATGAGGAGCGGAGACTTGAAGGCTGAGGTGGTACGGCTGACTCTGGAGCTCCAGGAGGCCACAGAGGAGAAGCTACAGGCAGCCCGCTATGGCCTGGTGGTGCTGGAGGAAAGTGCTGCTCTCAAGATGAAACACAGGCAGCTGGAAGAGGAGCATGAATCCCTCAAAGTGGAGCTACAGCAGCTCAAAGAGGTAGGAACACCCCAGGCCTTCTAGTTATATTTATATACTTAGACAAAAAAAATCAGTATATATTTTTCATCTAGGCTTGTAAAGATCTGATTCTGCCAGCTTTCCAAGTTGTATTTTCCAATAACATACTAGTGCTTTGTGACCTTTGTTTTTCACTGCATATTTCTTTTACACAGTATTAATTAGATTTCTTGCCTTTATAAACACCCATGTTTATTTTTTCATCAAACTAGATCTAGTCTGATGATTTACTGTTAATAACTGAAACAAGCATTTCCTGTTTTCAATTTTCACAGTGACTGTCTGTTTAAAACCAGTTGAAACTTGAGATTTCCCAAGAAACTACAATTCCTATATTAACAGGTCTGATCAGTCTAATCTGGTTCAGGTTGTATATTGCATTTTCACAGAATGTTGTTGAATGTCACTTTGATCCTTCAGGTTGAAAGAATACTACGGGAAAAATGAACACAACAATGGTTGCAGTCTTTTTGTATTTGAGAAATATGCAAGTAAATATAATATATTGTTGCATTATTGCAAGACATTATATACAAGACACAAAGGAACAGTACTGTCATGACTTTTTATTGTTTCATCTGCATTGTACAATTTTGTACCATTGTACAAAAATTGTATTATTGCCTGGTTTCAAATCAAACTGTTGGCAAAATGTAAATGCAGTCAACATTTCAATGGCTGACATTTTACGAAGACACAGTCTCTCTGCTCATACTGCTCATTTTAATTTAACAGCTGAGGAGCTGATTTGCAGCGTACCTAGTTGTCCTATAAAGTTACCATTGTTGTCTTTTTATATGTACCAGTGAGCTATGGCATGAATTTGATTGCTCATCCCTTCAGCGTCTTTTGGTAATGCCGGCTTTCTGTTGCCACAGTAACAGTTCTGTTACAGCTGTGACCTCATATCATACATTCAATGAAGATGTTTGTGATCGCATGCTGAGTCAGTTTTGCTCCCGTATGCCATCTGATGCTGTCAGCATTAGAGAGAGGAGACTGTTAAGTGATTAGGACAACCTCCACAGCGCATCCAGTGCTTTTAACATGGGGCATTTTCTTTGTTCATCTCAAACTGATTTCTATACTTAACTCCATAGCATTAAGGATTAAATTAGTTTAGCCCTGGATAGTTAAGATAAAAAGATCAGACCAATATGTCCAAACTCAGATTATCATGTAATCCATGCCTTTTACAGATGTATTGTGAATTGTGACCTATTCCTCTCATTGTTTTAAACAAACTATGTGCTTCCCAGTATTTTTTCAAAATTATCTCTCTCTTTTCTAATAATTGACCCCTTGTGCAGTAAAGCTGTGTGGCACTAAAGTTGGCAGTTACAGTTTCTCTGTTAAAGCTGCTTTTTGTGGAAATGTGTATATTAAATTCTTGTGCCATGCTTATGCTGACGTGCTGCTGTATGACCAATGTGTGAGGAGTTCATATTGTTTCCTTATGTAAATGTTGTCACAAATACAAGAGTTGGGCCTTGAAGGTATTTAGTATTGCTAGAATGGGGTTTTTAAAACTGGCTTATGTAAGAAGGCAATCCCGTAAAATTCAACCCCATCATGTGGGAAGATGTTGCAATTGTTCCATCTACCTGTTTGAATTAAGAGAGAAACAGTCTATGGAGAGAAATAATGTTTAAATCCTTTCTACAGGCAGTTGAACATTTAGCAATAGATTTGTGCCAGAATAACACTAAAATTGGTCCACCCCAGTGTTTTATAACCAAATATCAAGCAAAGCTCTTTAGATCTGAAGGGACATAGTGGTACAGAATTTCAGCTATTTTTTATAATCTGCATAAAGCTAATTTCTTAGCTGTTTAGCTACCTAGGCTTTGGGAGGGTTTTAACGAAGCAGAGCGGACTCGTGTGTTGTAAATTAGCATCCTTATATAACCGCACCTCCATGTTTAGTAGCATATTCCTTTCATGTAACACTTTATATGATAGTTTTTCAACAGTAGTCATTGATGCATAATGTGTCAAGGTTACTGATAATGGCTAGATGTGAAGAAATGCATGTTACTACAGAGTTAAGTGTAAGGTATTAGGCTCATATTATCATATCGGTTAGATAAACATGCACTATAAAATGTGTGGAAGCTGCTGTTAAGGTCTAAGGTGTTTTGTTACTGAAGCATAACAGCTACTCCCTTGCTGTGGTCAGGATTCAGGGAAGTCCTATTTCCTTTCTTTTGTTAAACATGTCTACATTCCTGGTCTTAATATGAGTAGCAAAGCATGAATGCATTTGTCTTTAAGCACTGCAAATGTTGTTCCATGTGTAACATACTGTAGCCTGCCAGATACTGCAAGTTTTGCTCGTTCCTTAACCTTTCTGTTTGTGTTAAGGCATTTGCAGATTCTGTGAGCAGCCAGAAGCGTGCAGCTGCTGATGGAGAGTGCCGGGAAGAGAGCCTGCTGCAGGAGACTGCCACTAAGGAGGCTGCCATGGCAACCCGCATAGAGGAAGTCCAAGCAGAACTCAAGCAAGCACGCCTTGCTCTGAGCAATGCCCACGCAGAGATCGATAGATTGGGGGTGTTCTCCGTCCAGCTAAAGAAGGTGTGGTGTACTCAGTACACGTGTATACTGCTGTTTCACTGTATACTATCATGCCTCACCTGCCCATGATACATCAGAGTGAACCCCTGAATCACTATGGAGGATATATGATCTGTGTAGTCTCATTCCCAATGTATAATTAACCGTGCTTGAGATGAATTTGGTAAGTGTGCAGATTAAATTTTGTGCTTTGCACTGATTTGATAGTGGGTTGTGTTCCACAGGAGTGTGAATGTCTGGAGGCAGAGAAGGGCCATCTGAGGGATGAGATGAAGGAATATAAAGTACGTGAGCTACGCCAGTTGCAGGACAATGGCGAGCTTGAAGAAGAAAACATATCTCTGCAAAAACAGGTGTCTGTGCTCAAGGAAAACCAGGTCAGTTGTGACTCAAGCTACAACATTACAAATTACATTTAAGTTATACCTACTGGCTGTAATTGTAAATGAATGAAAAGAAAAGAAAAAAGAATTAAGAATTTAAAAAATGTAATTGTAGCTATCCAGAAAGAATAACATTGAATTTAAATATTTGTAGAACTATGTAATTACATGGAAAAGGATGTTTATATGAACATTCAGCCATACTGTTGTGTTTCCTATTTATTGTCCTAAATTTGTTTTTGGGCTTATATAATGTTTGTGTTAGTGAAGCACATATATGAGGTTGTTAAGACTCTATCATATGGTCATTGTTGTAGTGCTTTTGCATTTACCTTTCCTGCACATGAGTAAAATTGCTGTGAATGCCACAAACTTCGATTCTCCCACACGTTTCTTGACATAACTTTAAAACTGGGTTACTAATAATTCTTCTCCTGATTACCTGCTCTTTCCATTTGTCATTGAATTCCAAGTTTCGCTGCTTCCCTAGAGAGCCAAACACCATGTGAGATGGAGCATTTTACTGGCAATATGCTGCAGAAAAGAAATAATTACAGTTGCAAGTAGCACTACAGCAACCAATGCCCAATATAGTAATTTCATGATTCATAAGCAACTGTCTTAAAACCTGTCACCATTACCATTCAATCATGTAGGTCCATGTAGTTGCCCATTTACTATGTACAACAGGATACTGTGAAGGCATCATCTATTTCCTCTGAAAAGTATTTAAATCAAGACGAGGGGAGGAAAAAAATCTTAGAATAATAGATTGGCCAGAGCTTTATGGGATTAAACTAATTTGTCATTCAGGTTGTCAGGGAGTTTTAAACACCTAATATCTTACTCTGCAGTATTTGCTGCTCAAAATGCTCCACCAAAAACTTGTACTGCACAATAAAGGATATTCAGTATTCTTGTGGGTTGTTATGTAAAACAGTTATGTGAAACTGTCATTGTTTGGATTCTTGAGTGTCAGACACGTGCTTCCAAATGCAGATGGCCCTGCTGTGTGTATATAGCAGCTCTGCCAAGACAAATTGTCCATGACTACTTCTAAATGTAGCAAAGGCTTGTTTGTGTGTGCATGACCTGTTCATTGACTTTTAGATAAAACCTAGTCTTGCCTCTGTAGTCTCTTGTGTCAAAAATATTTTTCGTCATTTTAGATGAAACCCCTAAGTACTGAAGATCTTAATCACTGTCAGTCCTACACCAGCAGTTTTAATGTTAAATGTTGATCTTATTTAAAAAAATAGACATTTATTGTTGTATAATGTATACTGTATGTAAAGATTAAGGCCAAATGAACAAATGAACTTAAATGAGCTGACTGAACTAACAGTATCATTTATAATTTCTGCTTTATTGTGTATAATATTTGACATTTGATATTTAAGAGGCAAGAAACATGGAGAGAGGGTTGTGTACTAAATGTCCAACCTGACCGAAATGGAGAAGAAATTTGACAAGGGATATTATAATTTGTGGTGACTATGAAATTATCACCACCAATTATAATTTGTCCAGCCAAACTGTCAGGGTGTGTGGTTTAACACTGTTGTACTGAATGCACTGGTATATTTGCATGTTGTAAATAGAATTTGCATCATTATCTGTTACATAAAAAGACAGAGAAACACGTAAATGTAGACTTTCATGTGGTCATGCTTCTTATCACATTTCAGGTTGAGTTTGAATCGATAAAGCTGGAACTGACCCAGAAGAATGAGGAGCAGGAGGAGCTACGAGCTCAGCTGGACGAGGCAGCAAGGCTGAGGGAGATAGCAGAGATGCAGCTGGATGAGGCCCTGGAAGCCCTGAAGGAGGAGAGGGAGCAGAAGAACAGTCTGCGGCGAGAGCTCTCTTCCCTGACCCTTAACCCCTTTGATACTGTGGGGAACCTGGAGCTCCACTTGGAGCAGCTGGATGACAGCCAGGAGGAGGGCCAGGGGGGAGAGGGAGTAGGTGAGGGTGAGGGAGAGGAACAGGACAGCGGCTATAATAATGGTCCTGGGTCTGCTCCCAGTTCTGCTCACCCTCCTCACTTAGGGGGCTCCAAAAGTAATGGCCTCATCCACCGCTGTTCTACTCCACGTAACAGTGACGTATTCCTGCGTGCTCCAGCTTCTGGGCTGGTGTCGGACCTACTGAGTGAGCTACACTTTTCAGACAGTCAGAAACTGAAACAGCAGCTCCTGCAGGTAGGCAACAGGGCTATTTGTGCCACTCTTTTAAATTTATTAATTTGGTTAAATTATGGAAGTGCATCAAAGAAATATAGTGAAAGATGACTGCTAAAAAATGATGTAGCCAGGCTTACATGTGATTTAGAGAATGAGGGGAATAAAGCTATATTGGTTTTATTCCCTTTTTAGCTTGAATTGCTCAGCAAATTTCATTGCAGTCTTCCTGTTTGTTTTATTATAGGATGTCTTGTGTGCAAAGGTGACAGTTTAGGATTTGCAACATGAAAGATTTTGGAATGGATTCACCTTCTGGGGTGTATGATCGTTCACTAAATTCAATAATACTACAATCACCAGTTGTAGAGAAATCAATTTCAAACGTGGGATAGATTTGCAGAGTTGTTTCTTTTTGCTTGAATATAAAATATGAATGACATGTATGATATAAACTTCTTCTGGTACCATATAGCATTTTAGCACTATTGAGAAGATTTTTAGAATAATGCGGTAGTTACATTTCATTTACCTGAATTTTTAAATGCGCTGACAGCTTTAGACAATGATGAATGAGAACAAAATGGATTCTGCATAATGATAATGTATTGTATGTAGCCTGCACACTACTGCTAACACTACTCAGGGAGTGCAGTGTGCACCGTTGCACTTAACAGGGAACACAGTGTATATTGAAATTCGTCTGTGATTCACAGATTTGAATTATATTTAGATGAAAGCATCTGTTCTAACCAGACTAACTTAAAAGTCTGCCATATATTGTTAAGCTGTATAGTGAGATTTTCATAAAGGTTAGTTTTTGTGACCAAACCGTTGACAGGGATGTCTGCTGCTTCCTGCTGTAGACCACATCCGCTGTGTGTTAGTGTGTTGGGCTGTCCGTAATAATAAAAACCTCCTGACACCACATTACATCCTCTACTTTACCAGGCAATTTAGTCAACTCGCACCTGATACAGTTATGCTTTACAAATTAAGGGTACTCAGGAAAATTAAGGATGTCTTGAATAGTCATCCCTCTCTTTCTAAAGGAAATATATTATTTATCATGCACTTAAATTGGGGGTTGGGTAACCCTACCCAACAGATGTTAGCGTGGAGTGGAATGGGGTCAGCCTCTGTTTTACATAAAAAATGCATTAAGGGTAAAGGTGGTTGGGGGAGAAATTTGTGTTGTAGAGAACTGTCCTTTTGTTTTATGGAAAATAATCAAGACTCAGTTTAGACCTATTTCCCTAGCTTAGAACTGAAATGGATGATCATTCAACTAATGGACAGCTTTAATTGATTTTATCAAATTTAACGCGTACAGTGGGGTCCAACAGTCTGAGACCACTTTCAGACTGTTGGACCCCACTGTATATGTTAATACTTCATAAGTGTTTCATCGTGTGTGTGTGTGTGTGTGTGTGTGTGTGTGTGTGTGTGTGTGTGTGTGTGTGTGTTGGTGTTGGTGTGTGTGTGTGTGTGTGTTGGTGTGTATGTATGTATGTACACCCAGGCAGAACGAGAGAAGTCCAGTCTGGCTGGCAAAGTTGAGGAACTGCAGATGCAACTGGTAATGTCCAAACAGGCACTAAGTCAGCAAGAGGACAAGGTTGGCTCTCTCACCCAACAGCTGGAGGCTGTGCAGAGCAGCCAGCAAAACAGTCAGGAGACTGAGGACAGGGGAGATGATGAGACAGAGATTGGAGATGGTGGCAATGGCGTCTTTGATTACGAGGTCGACACCAAGAGCAAGGAGGTGCTGGAGGCGCGCATGCGTTCGGCCAGCGAAGAGCTTCTGAAGCTGCGAGATGAACTTTCACAGGCAGGAGCTCGTTATAACACTCTGGAGCAGCGATACAAGCAGGAGAAGGATCGCTGGAGGGCAGAGGCCCAGGAGCTGGCTGATAAGATCCGTCAATGCATCAAGTCCAGTAAACAGGACCAGGAGCGCATCAGTGAGCTGGAGAAGGAGATTGGAGCCACACGGAAAGTGGCAATTGATTCTGAAGGACATTTGAGTGTTGCCCAGGAAGAGTTGCTGGCCTTCTCTGAGGAGCTGTCCAACCTCTATCACCACATCTGTGTGTGCAACAACCTGACACCCAAACGGGTCACCCTGGACTATTACCGCGATGGCGCCAGGGCAAGTGGTGGAGCAAGTAGTGCAAGAAGATCACACCATGTCTATCCCCAGCACAACACCCAGAAGAAGCCTCGAGCCAATGACATGTTCATCTCAAAAGCTGCAGCATTGCAGTTTATGGGGGAGGTGGACAGTGCAGGAGCCAGTGGAGACTCTCCTAACTGCCCTGGGTCCCCCACCCTGGATTTCAGGGACCCTTCCAACGTTCGCAACTTGGTAGCAGTCATCCGTTGCCAGATCAAACACCTCCGGGTAAGACAGTCTTTTTTCACCAAAGTCATTCATTAGAGTTCTACTCTACTTCTGCTTAATTGTTTGAGAACTGACAGTTATAACCAGTGCACATTCTCTAACTTCCTCATGGTAGCCTGATAACTGAAAGCCTGTCTTTCATTCTGGGTGAAGTCCTTTCCTCCTGCACAGATTTCTCGCTGAACTTAATGCTCAGCTCAGACTGTTAAGTGTAGCTGAGTAACTCCCATGTCTGTACAAATCCATCGCATGGTTTGGGCCTTGTTGACACGTGTGTGTGGGTTTGAATGGATTGGATTATCCGGGGTCAAAGTTGAGTTGTGGCTTCTACCACAGAGAATCTTTTCAGAAAACACCAGCGAAACACTGGGAACTTGTCTTTTTATGTTGTGAAATGCATATTCTAAAAACACATAGTTGC
Source organism: Xiphias gladius (assembly GCF_016859285.1). Classification (NCBI taxonomy): domain Eukaryota; kingdom Metazoa; phylum Chordata; class Actinopteri; order Istiophoriformes; family Xiphiidae; genus Xiphias; species Xiphias gladius. The sequence continues at coordinate 22,981,745 of NC_053417.1, read as the reverse complement.
TTTTCTTCATTTTGGAAGATGCATTTCACAGGTATGATAATAATAATAATGTATAAAAAAATCTGAGACTAATTTAGAACATTTTAAACAAATTGTTTGGTTTTGGCCATTGTTAATGTGATTTCTGAATATACTGTGTAGAAAAAACACTGCAAAAATATGTACTCTTTATAGAACACATTGTTTTCCCAAGATGAAATTACAACAAAATTTTACCTTGCCAGTGAAACAAAAAATCACGCTTAACTTAGTTTTATGAATAATTTCCTTTATATTCCCTCAGGTGGCAGTGGACCTCTGTCGTCAGAGGGGTGCAATGCCTTACTCAGGGCTCAGTGCCAGTGTAGAGTCAGAGCGGGATGCTGAGAGCCTCTTGGAGGAAGTACTAAAACTCAAGTCCCTTCTCAGCACCAAGAGGGAACAGATTGCTACCCTCAGGACTGTCCTCAAGGCTAACAAACAGGTAGGTCACAGCAAGCACTGGCTTGGCCAAAATGATCCCATTTGATCTCTTTGCACTTTTTGAAATAGTTTGTTTAGGAACAATCTAGTTGTCCATTTTAGGGGATTACTGTTAATCAACCTGACCTGTCAAGGACTTTCCCTAAAATGCAGTCCTCAAATGTCTGGTCACTGTGCCATTATTTGTAGGTGGTTATTAAAAGCAAGCTTTCCCACATTTCTCCATTTTGGTTTACTCTGAGAGGACTCAATCGTTTCTTTGTATGTACAATAAATCCTCAGAACAGCTACCCTTGTACACAGGGGTTGCCTTCCTTCTGCTGCCAACATTTTTTACTCATTCTTGAAAAAAAATTGACCAAATTCAGTATTTTCAATACTAAACTTATTGTCTGGATCAGGTAAGAGAGCAAAGAGTCCTTTTTTTCAGTGTTATCCATGCATAATCTTGATATAAGCAGTACAGTTGACCTGTGTCATCAGTGTCTTGTCTAGACATTCCCTTGGGCTCACATGTTTCTGCACCTTGAGTACAGTGTGAGCTTGAACTGCTCTTCCCCCTCCCCTTTCCTGTGCCTCAAGCACCACATGACCTGCTTCTGTCTTTCCCTGAGCTCTCACTCTTCCTTTTATACACCCACATAAACACTCAAGGTAATCTGCTTGGCAGGGCCATTTTCCCATATACCCTTTTTTTTACAAAATGAGCGCGTATGTGCAAGTATTTTCAGTGCAGTGTGCAGCGTTGCATACGAAGAACAAAATCAGTGTTGCATGTTGTTCCCATAGACTGTGTAAAAAAAACCGGTAAATGTTCCTGGCTATTTATGTGCCAGTGTCCAGGGTTTCAATGCGCATCCTAGCATTGCTTTTAAAAAGGGGTGAAAATTAGTGTGTCCACGTGGGTGTCACGTTTCTATCAGTGATAATAAGACCTGGAGTTGATAAATACCAGTGACTAATGCAGAGTCATGCCGATTATACCCTTTTCCAATGAAGACAAAAGCCAGATGTTAGTGGGTTTTTTTGTCCAATGTGAAAGGGACTGTATAGTAGTTTATCTCATCAAGTCTGATGTCTAGGACCGTGTGGGCCCCCTGTTTGTGCCTGTGATGTAATTATGGTATTTACATGTGAGACTTATGCAATGATGATTGCATTCAAGTTACAGATTAGTAAAAGGTGATCACATAAGAGGGACCAAGTGGGCTTAGGTCTTCAGCTATGTGTCCTTTGGCAGAAGGACTCACAGTACTGTTGTCGTACTGTTATCATAATCAAAGCAATGTTTTTCATTGACCTTCCAAGCTCTGATACAGATTTCTGTTTAACAGAGGACATGTGGTCACATGGAATAGGAAAACATGGACAGTAAAGATGGCAATTACAGCTTGTTTGATTACTAAGGTATTTGGTTAATTAAATTGTACAGCACTTTGGTTGGTGTTTTGTACTCTGCAGCAGGGGTCACTCTAGAATTCCGGTGTATGATGGTGCTGTCATTTTGAAATATTTGTATTACTAATATATTTTGTCCAACAAATCATGCATGATAATATGCATTTAACAACCCACTTTAAAAGAGTAGTGATGGTGATATATTAGCATATGATTGTGCAATTGTATTTTTGTCAATGCAGACTGCAGAGTTGGCCCTGTCCAATTTGAAAACCAAGTATGAGACAGAGAAGAGCATGGTGTCAGAGACAATGATGAAACTGCGGAACGAGCTCAAAGCCCTAAAGGAGGATGCAGCCACCTTCTCTTCACTCCGAGTCATGTTTGCCAGTCGGTAAGATTTTTATGTGTGAGAAAACAGTGTTTTATTCAGCAATTTTATAAAGATAAAAGGATTTGCATTTATTTTTCCTGTGAAAAAGAACATTTTTGATAGCTTTTAAAGTTTTGTTTAAACTGAAACATTTTAATTATCTCTGATTGTCTGGTCTTTGCCTCTTTGCTAGCATTCTTCATGCTTAGTAATAGCGCTCTTGTTGTGGTACAGCTTTTGCTACCACTCATGTAATAAGCTTACCACGCTTATTACGCCTGTGGACAATCCACTGGTTCACATGGAGATTACGAGCCACATGCTCTGCCCTGTGCCGACGGGGGACGAGGCAAGGACAGATTTGTCCCACCGAGCCAGGTCACCTCAAGGAAGGAGAAGCCTAATGTTGTGAGAGATGGGTGGGAAATTAGAAAGAGTGGGAAGGAGCTATCAAGGGTTAAACATAAAGACCACAACACCTCACTCACTAATCACTAACCTCTTCTGAGCATCTGTTGGCATGATGATTGTTTTGAGGACTGTTTTTGTAACAGGTTGAGTGAGTTTACTAATTGCGGATTTTTTCTGTTCTTGCAATGGGCAGGAGAAATGTTTGCATTTTTGTTTGTTATTAAATGCCAGAAAATCTTCTTGGGCATGCATATTAGAATGTCGAGGCCCTCTCCAGACAGTTATGAGCTTGCATTTGATTATCTCTAAGAAGGATTGGAGAACAGACAGCGGGCAAAGACTACTACTGTCTATGGCAACACGCTAAGGATTACAGCTTAAAAAGATCCCCTTGCTGATAAGTAAGTTTAGTGGTGCCATCATGTGGATAGCTGGAGTGACTGCATTTCTGCACTATATGATGACAAGGGAATATCAGTTTTTGAGCTTATTCCAGTCAAAGTATGTTCTTATTGTTGTCATCTTCACATACACCCCTCTGTTCTTGTTCTCAAAATTCTTATTAGTAGGTGATCAACATAAAATTAATTAATTGCTCATATATCTATGTTATTTAACATGTTAGATTTTTTTTGGCACCAGCTTGGCAAACATTGAGCATTTATAGATTTCTCTGTTTCATATCATTGTAATTTTAGTAATTTTGCGATCCAAAAAACATAAGTGTGAAGATATCACTTTGTCCTTTGGTAGTGTTTGGTGTTTGGTCACAGCTGGTGTTTAAAATATGTGTCTGCCACACTATAAGTCATGTTTAGCACGTGTGTTGTGTGTTTCTGGCTTACAGCTTTAATTTGGTCTGCTTGTGCATGTTGCATCTTTTAATTGTGTCTGCATCTCTCAGGTGTGACCAGTATGTCACCCAGCTGGATGAGATGCATAGGCAGCTGGCAGCAGCTGAGGATGAGAAGAAGACACTGAATTCTCTGCTGCGTATGGCCATCCAGCAGAAACTGGCTCTTACTCAGCGTTTGGAGGATCTGGAGGCCCCTCTGACTACCCACAGCTTGAACAGCAGCCCTCGTCGCTCCCGGGCCAAAGAACTGGCAACAAAGTCAGGCAGGGCTCCCCGGAGCCCCCGAAGCAGTCCTGCACGCCCACCGCTGAGGAGCAGTCCACGGGCAAGCCCAGTTCTCGGCAGCAGCGTTCCTGCCATGGCCACGCACCACCTGCGAGCTTTAACGCGAAGCCTCCACACAAGCCCTGTAAGAACCCCCCTTTCTCATTGTCCTGACAACCCCAACCAGACAAGCAACTGGTCTCGTAGAGGCAAGGGTCTCCCACGAGACGCCACTTTCATTAGAAGTCGTAGTGTCAGTGATGTTTTTAACGCAGAGTTGAGTCCTGGCTATTCCCTGACACGTGATGGTTCCACCAGTTCTGTGAACAGTGACGTAATGGTCAAAACACAAGTCAGTGATTCAAGAAAGGGTGCATTAGGCCGGAGGGCTTCTGTCCCTGCACGTCAGGACACCTTCATCACATCTCGCATTGTACCTGCCTCTTCCGCCAGCCTAAAGTCTTATTGGTTTTCTTCATCCATAGATAATCTAACCTCTTCCAAAGCTTTGTGTGTATATACTAAAACATCTGAAGCATGGAGTGAAAGGAAACAAAAGCCTGATCTAAAACCAAACTTAAATACTTCTGTGCGAAGAAAACAGCAATTGGCTCACAGGTCTAATTCTGTACAAGCAGCAGCTGCATGCCGTAACACATTTCCGTCAGACCCGGTCTCTTCTCAGCTGAATGCTAAATCTTCAGGGGCCCTGACAGCCGGATCTCTCTCTGTTCACAATCCAGCTGGTAAGACCATGATGACTGGGGTCTGTAGAGAGTCTAGACGTAGATCATCCACCTCCACAAGTAGAACCACTGAGGAATCACACACTAATGTTAGTAAGAGCTCTGGTAATAAAGCTCAGGCTGGCAGGGCCCGCAGCTCACACTCTAAATCATCTTACAGGCGATGATGAGGCGAAGCAGCCAGAAGATTTACGGTCTATACCAAACTACTTAAACTCTACATGTTATGTTAGAATTATTAAATAAGATATATACTTTGCTCTAAAATATCCAATTAGCTATCATTAATATTTGGAACAAAACTTGTGTATTTGCACACATTTTGTTCACAGTTAATGCTACTTGGGGCTAAAAATTGTTTTTATAAATACATCTTTCTTTAACCAATTGCCCCTAATTTGCTGATCCTTTATATTTTTATTGATCTGTTGATCCTGACAAATTTTTTTGGTTGAACTAAATGTTTTCTTTTGTCTCTGTCTCACCCTGTATCTGTAGCGCTGAAACCCTCCTTCCATTACTCCAAACCCCCTCTTCTCCATAAGGACCTGTCTTCATGTTGACTCCCCGGCTCCCTCTTCCTTTCCTGACTCAAGACATCCTGTCCATCCCAGATATGATGCCACATTCCCCACACTTCCCACCAGAACCATGGATTAAAAAATTGTAAAAGAGGGAAAAAAAAAAAAAAGAAAAAAAAAATCTCTCATCTGCTCTCTTGGTAGTCTCTGCTTGGAGCAGAGAAACCTGCATGCAGCCTGGAGAAGGATGAAGAGACAAATGTGCTGCTCATTGCTCTGTTAAGTCATTGACTGTGTCTTGTCCAAAGTGGTTTCAACTTCCATCTGGTCTTGTTCAGGGCTGTGTGTTGTGGTGGACCACTGACAGTATTTATTCCAGAATGAGACTTGTCTTGTACAGTATTACTGTCCTCAGACTTGGATTCAAGGCTATGCTCTGTTTTAAGGTTGTATATCTTTACACTCTTGCCTTTAGTCTGGCATCCTAGTCAGGCCTCTCCGGTGACTTTTAGTGTCTGTAAGCCATTAGATCATCTGTGATAGATCTCCCAGGTAGTGGTTTTTATAGAGCAATGCAGCCTTACTAAAATAATTGCTATCCTAAAAGTAGAGAGAGTTTGCTATAGTCCTGAGGTTTCTCCCTTTTACTGGTGGTACAGTTATATGCCCTTTTTTTAATCCAGTGACATGCCTGGCTCTTTGGCTTCTGCCACTCCCTTTAACTAGAGGTCAGTAAACACTCCACTTCATTGATGGAAATGAATCAGCCATAAGTCCACCACCTCAGGTCAAACACTGAGTAATCAGATATATGATTTGGGAGATCTTTAGTGTGCATCTTATTTTGCAAACTATGCAGACCAAGTCAGGACAGTGCTTGCATACTTCATGATGTTCTTTAGAATCAGCGTGGGTTTTCAAACTTGCCTTCACTTTCAGTTAACAGTGGTTGGCTGCAGCCATTTTTATAACAGCCATTTAGCATCTCTCACAATTTTCAGCTTTCAGAATTCATCTGGGGGTCCATAGTGGCACAAGTTCCAGCATCCCGTTGGCTGATAATGTACTCCTCTGCGTGTTGATCTGTAGGTTTTAGGACACTGTCTCATTTTACTCAAGAATTCAACTGACTTGGTTTCCCTAAAACTAATGGTACTTACTAATACTAACCTGTTGGCCCATGCTCATGTCTCTTGATTGCAAAGTCATAATAACAGTTCTCATTCTGCTTCTGCTTTTCCTCACTCCAGCTAAGCAACTCTCCAAGTATTTTGTATTTCATCATTTAATGTCACCATGCTCATTAGTGCTACCGAAGTAAGCATGTTGTAATGAAGAAGTGTTACCCACAGCAAGCTAGTTTTTTTCTCCTGTGGCTACAGCACCCATTGTTTCAAGTTAGGAATGCTAATAGTGCTATAGGCTGCTATTAGAGTTGCTGCTTATAGAAAAATGAAACAACAATAATGTCACATAATTGTTTAAAAGCATTAAACAGTGCTTTACGTTTAGCAGACCACTATGACTTATTACAATAAATAAATAAATTTAAGAAATGAAAACCAAGAAGAGAGAGCATGGAAATATACACGTTTGTTGCTAGCCAGAACATGGGTTGCTTATAGAGTAGTTTGATGCCAATACTGTGATCAGAGGACAGCACTGCATATGTCAACAATGCAGAATTGAATGCAGATTAAATTCAAATAGAATTGATCTAATGTGATCAATCCTGATCCTTTAGACCACATTTGGAAATGGCTGTTTGCTGAATGAGAACTGAATGCAAGAAAATGTTGACATCACTTTCTCTTTAGTTCAACTGTCCTGTGGTTTAGTAAAAAAAAAAAAAAAGGCCGCATCCTCCTATTTGGGTTTTTTTTTCTTTCTATTTTTATTTTTAGTGCCTTGGTTTTGATCTTGTCTATTATTTTTAGACTACATCACATTTTCTAAATATAGGCTACTATTCAACACTGTAGTTGTGATTTTTAATTTAACTTAATTTTTTTTTTTTTTTTTTTTTTTTTTTGAAGGAATGTTTTATCTGCTTTTGAGGAAACTCATTGAGCAGTGTTAGCACTGAATAAAGTGATATCTCATTTCGGTAAAATGTTTTCACTTTTTAGCAAGCATGCCTTGTATGAACTCATTAGTATTAACTAATGAATAATTTGACATCAGCTTTCCCTTTAATTAATGGTCACCATCTATATTTATTTAGAGAACTGTTCCTGTGAGACAAGTTACTGTATAAAGATCATGGATACAGAAAATCAGGAAGATAACGTATCTGAACCATTATGTGTGCAATTTTAAAATAAGGTTTTGGAAGTGATAATACCAGTTTTTGGACTGCTAAAGGGAGCTGGACTGTTTATGGTTGACTGTTCATGAACTCATGCTAAAAAGTGAAAATGTTTTAACATAATGCCATATTGCTTTGAGGGTTGTAAATGGATTTTTTGACCTATGTAATTCACTCTGTGCAGAAGTGTGTATAATTTAATTACTGTTGTTGTATAATATTTTAATTGTATTTATGTGGTCTGCATTCTGTGTAAATTGTTCTAGAAGACGACATGCACACACTCCACATAACACATTTGGTGGTCCTCAACTTTTTATGTGTATGCAAGTTGACCTTTCATTGACCTGTGATCCACTTTTGTCATGAAGAATAAAAACAAGCCAACACTGTATATCGATTGTGGTCATTTGAGTTAAAACACAGCATTAGTCACGCGTAACACTGAATTCTGTGACGCTTTTAGTTCATTATAAGGGATTATACAGCAGACTACTGTTGTTTTGTGGTAAAGTTTCTGATGAAAACATGTGCTTGCTCTGTGACGTGATGGTAAGCGTTCATTCTAAAATCTTAATGGATTTTTTTTTTCCTCGTAGGGAGGAAAATGAGAAAAAATATTAATAAATATTTATAATAAATAATATTCCATTTGCTAGTTTCCACAACTGAATTATGCAGCATGCTGCATAATTATTATTAGTGTACATTGTAATAAAATTCAGTAGAGTTTGGACTCAGAGCTGACTCAGCCGAGCAGTATGACTTATAACAGAATTTCCAGATAACTAAAGTAGGACAGACCAGACGGACCAGACGGTTGGTGTGAGTATTTGACGTGATTAATCTTGTGCAAATATTCCTCTGCGATGTGTTTAAAAAAAAAAAAAAAAAAAAATCCACTGCAGATTATCTAATCTAATCTAAAAATACAGGTCCACAAGCTAATAAAAACTTCACACTGTACAAGAGCCATCTTTTAACAAAAGTTTACAATTTAAAAACAAGATAAAATCATCAGACATAAACTGCAGTAAAACAAAAGCAAAGTATTGACCTAGTGCATCAAAATACAAAGTTAGTACAATATCACTCAAAGTATAACCTCAAATCTAAAATATTTACAACAAAGATTAAAACTCTAAATGACTTCTGAGTTTCTCAAAACTGCTTAGAGACATCAAAGTAGCAAGCTTCTTAATTTGTTGCAGATTATTTCCTTGAGCATCGAATATAATATTTTACAGCAGACTTTCCAAGCTTAGTATTTACTGTTGGGAGCTGTATGTGAGGCCAGACTGCAGAACAAGTTTGACAAGCTCCACATCTCCTTGTGACAAGTAAAGATAAATAAAATGTAAATCGCTCTTTAGAAAACCTTTGTAGTCAAACAAAAGGCCACGATGTATGTGTTCTGACACAGATATAAGGCCAGTGCAGTTGTGTGTGCCGCAAGATTTTCAGGTTAGGAATCTAATCGCAAAAGCGATAAAAGCTATCAGTATCAGTAGTATATATCAATATATCAATAATCTAGGACGGGGAGTATACATTGCTTTCAAAAGTTTATGTCTGCAGAAGAAACAGGAGAAACGGGTCTTATTTTGATGCATGAAGCTCAGTTCATAAAATTGTTTAATTTAGGTTTCATGAAAAATGACATTTATATTTAATTGTTCTTGATTTTGATAGCAACATTTTGCTTTATCTGCTTTTAAAACTAGTTTTAGTGCTTCTGGCAATTGTTATTTTACTGACGGTGTTGGAAGTAAATGAGAAGCAAATTGAGGGATAAATTGCATTCAGGAATTTGCTGAATATCCCAAGATTTCTCTTGTTGACCAAGTGGCTTTAGCGTCTCTTCTTTTTAAAACTTCTAATACAGGCCGTCAGATGGCGGTCACTTTAGTTTCACCCAAGTCATTTAAACCGAGTTTTTCTGCTCTGTTAGAGTTAGAGTTAAATAAATGACAGCTGATATGTCAGGGTTTCTAAAATGTGGTCTGGTTGGTTTCGATTGCAGCAGAGCCCCTGAGTAGCTCAAAGACTACCTTTGTGGGGATGCGGGAAGTCGTGCCCACCACACTAGAGCTAGTGTTGTTCAGGTTCACTACCAGCATTTTCCTTTAGGTTCTGTGGTGCCAGCAACTGGAACTAGTAACCTTTGCCCATTAAAATTACGAGTCACCAGCACACTTCAACAAAACGTGGGTGATTTTACGTCCTGTTTTTCATAGTGGTGGAAAGTGGTTGGGTGCATTTGCTCAAGTAACTGCACTTAAGTACTTTTACTTTACTTGAGTATTTCCATTTTATGCTGCTTTATACTCCATTACATTTCAGAGACAAATATTGTTGTTTTTAATCTATAACATTTGTCTCACACCTTTAGTCACTAGTTACTTTACAAATTAGGAGTCAAAATTTTTTTGATGCACTAGTATTTATTAATCAGTCCTGCCATAAATGAAGTAGATTAAAAATAGTTACATCCTGACCAACTGCAAAAGTAAAATGCTACTTATGCTACTACACTAACAATCAGTAATTATAATCCAATAATAACATAATGTAATAGTAACACTTACATGGACTTCTGTTTTATTGAGTAATTTTAATTTTTAAATACTTTAAACACATTTAGCTAAAGTTTCTTACATTCTTTTAATTTGTAATGGAGGACGTGTCTTACAAAGGGCGGGATCTGAGCACTAACTCTCCCCGCTGCTTGCTCGTTTAATGTCAAATAAACTTGAAAAAAAAAAATTAAAAAATGATTCTGTTAAAATATTCTCCTTGACAAATGGCGCAGCCGGATGCATTCTGAAACTTTTTACAATTAAAATACATGTGAGCAGACAGTTATGATCCCAGGTACAGTCCTCTCTGGTCATGATTGGCTGCGGGGACCGCAGACCCCCACCCCCTTAACCCGCTGGGGTGGGGGGGCGTGGCTTCATGGATGGCGGGGGAGGGGGGCACATTTTGATCGGCACTCTGAAGCCAGCCAGCCTGCAGCGGCAGCAGTCCCTCAGACGCCTTTTTTCTCGCCGCGCTGTTAAAATGTCTTTTAAGGCGGCGGGCACAGCGTTGACCCGCACACTGTGGAGCAGCGGAACCCCTCCCGTGGCGGGATCCACCAAGGTGAACAGACTTTGTACTACATGCAGGGTGAGGCAGGGCCGCGAAAAAACAGTGGAACAAAGTTGCGGCGCGCTTGCGGAGAGGCCGAGCGACTACGTGCCATCCTCCGGCGAACCTCCGCACAGATGCACGACGGGGGATAAAGGGCGACCCAAGGAGCCCGTGGGCGCGCCAGTCGTTTCTGGTGTGAGGAGACCGCCTTGCACCTCCGCCGCAGGTCCAGTGGACCAGAGGTCCTACCTGTGGGCCCGTTACAATGACATGAAACGGCTGGTTCACGGTAAGCAGAGGGTCTCCTTACCCCCCCGACCCCGACCCCGACCCCCCACTGACCAAGTCTACCCCGCGTAGCATCGGTATGTGACCATCCACGTCACCAGGGCTCCCTGTTCCCGGCATCGTCTTCATTCAGCCGTTAGTGACGACATTTTGTTCCTTTGGGAACTGCGTTCATCATGTTCCCAAGTGGCCAAGTGGCACGGGCGAGACGTTGGTGCTGCTGGTGACTCTGCGCCAAACGCCTTTAAGGATTACGCCCGAATAGTTCAGGGCAGTTTTGTAAATACAACCAAGAGTCGGCAACAAGTCAAGATGAGGTCGGGGCTCAGTTGTTCTCCCGCAGTTCTTCCATGTCGGCTTTAGAGAAACGGGCTTTACTGACGTTAGCTAAAGAAAAACACTAGCATATGGGATGCAATTTAATATCTCATTTCAATACCGTAGCCACCAAGTACTTTAGCTAATACTGAAAAAAAAACAAACAAAACAAAAAAAACGGGGGTAGGGGCAGATCACCAATTCAGTATCATTGCATGTCCTTTCATCCACATGTGACCGAAAGTAAAGGAAGTCAAGTAAAGGAATTAGCTATTTTGGCACAACAGCTGGTTGGCTACTTAGCCTAACGACGAAAATAGCAGCGGCAGTTTCCAGCAGAATGAAGCGTGGAAAACACAGGAATTTGACTTCAAACGTGAACTGCGATCGAACTTCGGAACACCGAGGGGTTAAATGGAGTCAGTTGGCACACTTAACAGATAACATTTGAACCGCCGCAGCTGTTGTCAAAACACTGAATTTCCCGAGTTTTTGTTTTTCTGTCCACGTGGTCCAGCCCTACTTTTAGTGGGCTGCTACAGTGGTGGAAGAACTATTCAGATTCTTTTAACAAGATAAGTATCAATACTTCTTTGTAGAAATGCTCAATTACAAAAAAAAAAAAAAAAGCCCTGCATTCAAAATATCATTCAAGTAAAATTACATAAGCAAAACATACTTAAAAGTAAAGTGCTTCTAATGCAGTATAGTGCCCCCTTCAGTGCTGTTATGAAGATTTTTATTATTAATGACGCATTATCATGCAAACAACACTTTAATGTTGCAGCTGGTTGAGGAGCTCATTTAGCTACTTTACATGCTGTTGAACTGTTTAATTTGTAACTGCATCATAATTTATAAACTTATCATGTGTTTTAATGTCAAGTTGTAAAGTTGTGGTGGAGTAAAAAGTGCAATATTTTCCTCTGAAATGTAGTGGAGAAGAAATATAAAATAGTATAGAGTTGCATTTCACCATAGCTTATATTACATATTAATTTTCTCCGGTGGAATCAATGGTACATTCGGTAGGTTTTTTTTTTTTTTCTTTAATATTCTCAAAAAAGGTTTTTCTCTCAGTAACTGCCTGACTACTGCTAACTACTAACTAACTACCATGTATTCTCCACCTAATGGGTTTTAATTAAAGCTGGTCATGCACTTTCAGTCGGAATAGTGATTTCACAGATCTAAGCTTTCGAAATGTGACTCAGCACGTAGAGAGAGGAATTTCCAGCAGTGGAGTGGCTGTAGGGAAACTAGCCTCAGGGGTGGTACATGCATGTCTGATGACCAGCTGCAGCCCTCATTGAGCTGTCCCAGGACAGAGGGCCATGGCCCACTTTCTCCTATAGACACTGACACAGCCCTGTGCTCATATTCCAGCCAGGGTATTAGAGACGGTCTCGGGCCCAGACTGAAAACTGTTTGTTTATTCTGTGTCCATGTGTTAGTTGCACGACTGTTGTATTTATCAAAATAGCGGCTAGTAAAACTGACAAAATAGAAAATTAAAAGAACCCTCTATTAGAAGAGGTAACTAATGTACTGCTCCCATTCAGCAATACATTAAGTTAAAAAACTGTTGATTTCATAAGGGCTGTGTTTGTATCCGCTTAGTTCAGTGAAGAGTCGTTTGGCCTCTCAAGAGCACACATTACACAACCTCCAGTGAGCTTAACAGCCTCAATAGACTGACAGTAGAATGACGTCTTTCCTCTCTGCAGAGGTGCATAATCAGCAGGTTTCATAATAAAAGAAAAAAATTACTCCTTTTTTTTCTATGTTAAAACGTGAGTCAGACAACGTGAATGGCCTAATCCTACCTTCCCTCCGTCAAATGAGAGTTTTGTTTCCTAATCTTGCTTAGTCATTGGTGCCTCTCTGATTTCATCTGTATTTTACTTTTAATCGTGGCATTTGAATGAGGGTTTCCCATCTGTTCTCCCTGGATCAGACCTGATCCCACCGGGCGCGTGTAACCTCCTCAACTCCTCCACCATCTACGCTAACAACGAGGTCAGCCTGGCTGAAGTGGACATCTACGGCTTTGACTATGACTACACGCTGGCGCTGTACTCAAACACGCTCAACACAATGATCTACAATACAGCAAGAAGTTTCCTCATTGAGCACTTCAAGGTGTGTTGTACAGTTGTGCAGTAGTATATTGGCATCACAACTTCTTTTTTTGTAGATTCAGATAAATTCATTCATCCATTTCGTCCTCCTGCTTGACAGTACCCCGAGGGCATCCGCAAGTATGATTACATTCCGAACTTTGCCTCGCGGGGTCTTCACTATGACATCCAGAAGGTAAATTCTTTTATATCACAAATGGCCCATTTCGGGAAGAGAAGTGTTTACATGTTCCCGTACAGAAAGTCACAAGTGAAACTCCTTTTTTTTTAAAATCCTGCATAGGGTCTTCTGATGAAGATAGATGCCTTCCATTACATTCAGCCAGGAACTGTGTATCGGTAAGAGGCTGATGCTGTGCTTAGTGTATAGGTTGAAGAGAACTGGTTGTCTACGCTGAAATGCTATTTAGCAAACAGTCATGACCATAACTTTTAATTGCTATAAGCCACGTTCATTTTATTCGGTTTCCTTATCTTCATCCCCGCTGCTGAAAGCAATATTCCATATTTGCATTGTCGGTTAATGTTATGTGTGTTTCTAAGCTCTAGTGCATTAATTCATGTTTGATGATCCCAGGGGCCTGAGCCCAGTGCAAGATGAGGAGGTCCTTCAGCTCTTTCGGGGGACTTACCATGTTCCCCTGCAGCAGGACAGTGGTTTCTATGGAAAGGTGAGGAGGATGGGTTTTTTTTTTTTTTTTGTTTTTTACAGAAAAAAAGGGTTATTATAAAAGCTTACAGAAATATGAATACATTTTTATAAGTTGTATCAGATACTTAAACTATCAGTGGCTTTGAATGTTTGTAATAACTTTAAACTAAAGTTGGATAAATAGAGCTGCCTGACGTTTGTCACGGTTATTTCACTCTGCTTTCAGATATTTTCGGAATGTTTTTTCTCTGTGAAACATGTTTTTGGTTTGGCACAGCTGAGAGAGCCCTTCTTAACATGGTGCGCTCAGCACATCTGTGATAATCTCATCGCGCCACTCTCAAACAGGGATGTAGTCCAGGATTAAATCTGTAACTGTCCACAGCGATTTAAGTGTCTGGCTTTGCTTGGCTTTACTATTACATAAGGCCCAATGGTGAATTTTGTAATCTCATTTGTTCCATTGCTGTCGTGAATCAGCTTTAAGGCATTAATGGTGTTCCATTCCCTAAAAATTTGACCACGGGAACTTTGTGTCCAACAATTTGTTTTGAGTTCTAATTTTTCACAAATTGTATTCAAATCAATCACAAAAAGTAGAAATCTCTATTGAGTCTGACAGTCACAAAGGTTAATAGTACCTGTTTCCTAATCAGGAGCAGTTTGGGGTCTGATGGTTTGAATATAATAGTTTTTGGATCATCAGTTCTTTTTAAGTGCTTTCCTGCAGCAGGAAGTGTGCCTCCCCATCTTCTAATTCTCCTTGCAGCAGTCTTATCCAAAATAGTTTTGCCGTGGCCCTAATCTCATTTGGGGACTTGGCTCCGTTTTCAGGCTAGCCTCTTAGTGGGTGTAGGTTGTAGTGAAAGTTGTTTTAAAATGATTAAGAAGTCGTTCAAAAGAGCATAGAGGCACAAAAAAATGTAATTTGGCAAGTTTACAAACATTAAATGCATCCCCCCCGTAGACAAGCGGGAGTAATTATCAAGCGTTAAAAGTATCTTTTCTGTCACAGGGGCCAAAGGTGAAGCAGTTCATGGACATCTTCTCCATTCCTGAGATGAATCTCTTGGCTGTGGCAAATGATTTTTTCATCACCAACGACATAGAATATGATCCAGTTCACCTCTTCAAGGACGTCTCTGTGAGCATGCCCCCTGACTCTCACAGTATTTAATGTTACACTCTTACGTTTTTAGTTCTGTCCTCACCCTGAGGCTCACACTGAGAAACACACAGACCTAGTTTATTTCACAGTTTTCACATACTGTGATTCTTCAGCTGGAGGTTCAGGAATCTGCTGAGCTCAGTTAAAAGTTTGCAGTGGACTGTCATGGGTAGAACAAAGAACAATAATTGCTTTTGCTCTTGGTGCTGAGGTTTCCAGTTATAAGGAACTACAGCGTGTCCACTACTTCATCATAATATATAACACCTTAATAAAAAAACATGCAAAATGTCAGAGTATTTCTGAGCAACTTGTGTTTGGAGCTATCTCGCAGCAGAAAATACTCATGCTAGATCAGGAAAAGTACCATGAAATTTTTGAATTGCACAAATTTTTTATGCAAAAATATTACCTCTATCTAACCCTTTTTTTTTAAATCCCCAGGAAGCTATTGGTATGGTTCACCTCAAAGGCTACATGTACAAATGGATCATGCAAGATCTGGGTAAGAAATCAATTTCTTATCACTCTGTCGATTCAGCATATTGCCGCACATGCCATGAGATCACTGTCACACTTTGCGCTTCTAAGATTTTCCCTCTTTTCTTTCTTCACAGATAAGTTCATTCTGAGGGGAGAAGAGACATATGCTGTTTTGCACCGATTGGTCAGCAATGGAAAGAAACTATTCCTCATCACCAACAGTCCCTTCAGCTTTGTGTAAGTGTTACCTATCTGAGGCACATGTCCTCGTGAGTGCGCTCTGACTCTTAATTGGAGTAAACAGTTTTATTGCAGTCTGTTATACCAATGCGTGTGTTTTTTTTGTTTTTTTTTTCTGTCCACAGGGATAAAGGAATGATACACATGGTGGGAAAAAACTGGAGAGACTTTTTTGATATTGTCATTGTACAGGCAGACAAACCTCACTTCTTCACTGATTGCATCAAGTGAGTAAATGTTTTGGAGAAAGAACACTGGTCATCTGATTCAGAAATCAGTTTGCATCAAAACTCAGTAGAGCTCAACGATCGCATCAAACGTGGTAGATTCACTTCAGTTTTTTTAGTTTGGAGAACGATCTATGTAACATCCTTCAAAATTGTTACTCTTACAGACCTTTCAGACGCCTGGATGGAAATGGAGACCTTCAGTGGGTAAAGATACAAAGTTTGGACAAAGGACATATTTACAAACAGGTCTGTGTTACTTTAGAACCACTGTCTTAACTCCTCTGAACACTAAATGTTGCCTTATGTTTGAGCCACCTCCCGGTCATCTAATCATGGGACTTTTTTCTCTGTCTATTTAATTTTCATGCTGTAAATGTTACACGTTTTTAATTGTTGTATTCTGTGTGTCTTAATGCACTAAGGAGAACAGCCGGTGGTTTGCGGTTTTCTTTTGTGTTGCAGGGAAACCTCTTTGACTTTCTTAGACTGACAGGCTGGCGAGGGTCAAAGGTTCTTTACTTTGGAGACCATCTTTATAGTGACTTGGCTGTAAGTGTTAAAGCAGGCTGATGTCATCGCTGATGAATCTCTGCCTTAAGGATCCACATTATAATTTACTGTTGGTATTGTGTTTAGAATGATTTTCCCAATGTTTTTAATGCTATATACTTTTTCTATGTCTTCAGCATTTTACCCGGAGTGGGAATTTTAAAAGAAAGCATCATTTTTCAGTATTGTTAATGTGACATTACTGTAACCACAGTTACAAACAATAAAAAAACACAAATGCACACACTGCTAGATACCCACTGTCTCCACCTATTGCACAATTCGGAAAATTTCCATTGTGGCATTTGGGTGGGGCCGGAGTGGCCTGCAGAGTCAAAATTTCAAACATCAGAAGGCAGTACAGACTGCCTGATACTGCTGCAGAAATGTTAAATGAAGACGTGGATTACCGTGTAGAAGGTATACGAACACAATAACTGCTTAAATACATACATATTCTCTAAGTGTTCTTTTGTGTGTCTAATCAGCAAGGCAAAGCCACTTTATTTTTATAGAACAGACACAGTGCTTTAAATAAAGTGAAGAAATGCTTTAGAAAAACACTTAAAAACATAATAAGAAGTAAAATAAAATCAGTGAAAATAGAATAGATTTAAATACATAGTTATAGTCCTCATACAGTGCAGTAATAGGATGTAATGCTCCAAATTCAATAGAGGAAATAAAAGTGCAGAAGGGAAAATCAAAGGCACAAAAAAAAAAAGCAGAGTTTTTAAATTAGATTTTAAAATGTGTGGAGCATAGTAACTACAATAAACTTCACAGTTTAGTACTGACCCAGGATACTACTAGATTACTGCTTCCAAAAGATCTAAGAGACCCACTGGGTTTATATTCTTTAAGCTGATCTGAAATTTACTTTGGCTCAAAGTTGTTAAGTGATTTATAACCCAGCAGCAACACAATCTATTCTGTAACTTAACTGGAAGCCACTGTTTCACTCATGAGGACATCCAGACTGGCTGAAACGTAAAATGCCTGGAGATGAAATGTGTTCCTGCTCAGTATATTTGAGGTTTCTCCTCAGAAACATTCAAGATAAGTAAACATGTTGTCTAAGAGGGCTGCCTGGTTGTGCATCTCTCCTCAGGAACCAGATATGCTGCTGTCGGTAAAGTCCACAGCACTGTAGTTTTCTGCTCTTAAACAAAGATACTGATACTTCAAATGAGGATACTGTCTGTAAATTCTTAATGGATCCTTGCAGGAGATTATAATCCATAATTATATGAATTATAATTCAAACAGATGTACACATGCAGCAGGTCCGTAATCAGATTTCTCCCCTACCCTCAGCCTTATTTTGGAAGCACGGCTTCCTAATTTTAACTGTAGTGGTACGAGAGAATGCTGTGCTACGTTCCCTGTCTGCAGTCTTCAGTCATGCAGATGCAAACTCTTAAAAAGCTGATTAGAAACCTGGAAAATCAGGTTTCTCTCAAGAAATCAGCTTATTGGAGGAAGCTGACTGTGACC